>NW_027493290.1:0-442444 GCF_021521415.1 Bidens hawaiensis
TGGTGTAAGCTATTCCATAACCGTCTTATGTATAAATAGTGTACGTATATGTTTATAGATTTTAAAACAGAAAATAAGTTTCTTGAGCAAGCATCCCGCTTAAATACTAACGTGTTTCTAGCCTTCCAAATCCACTAGATCACCTTGTAAACACAAAGATTATATGGCGCTTATTTCCTGCTGTAAAAACTACAAACATATACACACATGTGTAATATGTAAGACGGTTATATAGCTTAAGCCATTCTCTTACTAATATCTTTCTATTCCAATAAAAGACTACAATTTTTGCCACTTGTCAAGCTTATAGCCCTCCTCACATTTTTTTTATCAAATTTTCATATATGGTTCTTATTTTTTAAGTCAATTCAATATATGAATCCAAGTTTACGTTTATTAAATGTAAATACTAATTAATTCATTCATTAACATTAATGGTGAAATAAGGAAATATCAAAATTGATATGCATACCTCTGTTAGAATAAAATTTGAAAGTCACAAGTAATTACAAATTAAAAAAAAGTGCATTATTGTCGAAGAATTTGGATTTGTATGGTTTAATTATTAAAACATGTCATACTGGTTATGTATTTTAATCTATAACAAGTATGATTTTTTTTGTCATCTATTTATATGACTTTTTGTGTAGTATAAAGAGTTTTAACAATAAGAAGATCCATATTTAGTTTTAAATATTTTAATCTATAAGTCAGACCAAAATGCTTCAGAAACATATGTTTTATGACTTGATTTATATTTTATCTATACATTCAAATATATTTAATTTAATACGTCTTATAAGATAAATTACTTAATTAAACTAAAATTAATATTTTAAACTAAAAAAATTGTTTCAATCCCATTCCATTATTTTCGTTTTCCAAAAATCATTTAGGATATACTGAAACCAAAAATATTGTTTACATTAGTTATTTACATAATTCCTATATTATATTAACTTATTAATTTTATTTTTATACAAATTCAACGAATTGAGGTTATGTTAGTGTTACATGTTGGTTAATACATAATTAAAGTGTTTATTATAGTTTATATTCAAAATAATAAAAAAATAAACAATCGATTCATTGTATGTGGAATGAGAACGATCGACCTGGACTAAATCCTGATAACGCCAGCGACTAAGGCTTAGCCTTTAATACCTAAAAATATATATGATTTAAAAACTAAAAGTTTATTTTTGTTGACATGAAACCTAGAATTCCGACCCAAGAACCAACCCGGATTACTTCGGTTCAGGTTCAGGTTCGGGTTAGTATTTTCTTGGGTTCGAGTTTCTCGGGTCGGGTTAGTTTGGGTTCGGGTACGGATTTTCTTGGGTTGGGTTTCAGGTTACGGGTAAAAGTGACAGTCTTACTTCCAATTATCATATATATATCACTACTTTCCCTTTATGCAACTTTAAATATTTTTTAATTCTTCTAACGAAGAATAATCACTATTATTTGAACATGGTTATAATATTAGTATGTATTTGTCATTTTCCTTGCTATTACATTCATATGAAATGAAACAAATCATTTTGTTATAGTTTTATTTTTGGTTTTTATGTTGCTTGATTATACAGTTTTTAATTGCAAAGTATAAAATCAATTAAAAGTTTGTCATACACAAAATATTAATGACAACAAATTTATCATGATCAATCAATTTCAAATCCTAAATATTCTAATCATGATTATAACATCAAAGTGTAGGTAATATGATTTTTGGAATAATCATGTTTTTTTATAAACATGAACAGATGTTTTTAAATGTCATCATATTAATTGATTAAAAGCTATGATATTTTATTTGTATGAATATTTTTTTAATGGTTTCATGGATATATTATCATTTATCTAGAGTTGGTATGTATTTGGAGAACCTTTTTTGTCACACGGACAGCTATGCGTGGTTATATCAAGAGTTACAAGCAGACCTATATGTTACCTTATTAAGAGTTAAAAGCAGACATTGACTAAAGATTTTGATTTTTGATAAACAATGTATAACTACTAATACATCACATATGTAGTGTAAAAGAAAGTTTTTACTTATTTGTAACACATTGTATAATCTTAGTTATCTAATTTCTGTAATTTTAATGTTAATTGTAATTGTATTAATATATGATCAATTTATTGAATGTATTTCACTTAATGATTAAAGTTTAAATTTTTCATAACGTGTAATACAAAGGTCTCAAACTAATTCATATATATGAGGTACATATGTATCGTGCAAGTTTAAATGGATTAAATTCCGGGCTTAGAAAGATACTTGGTTTGGTTACATTGGTGTCCATCTTGTTTATTTTACATGTTATGTTAATATGTTTACTGCTAGTGCCTTGTGTCACACCCCGAAAACCTTAACTTAACACAGCGGAAGTCTTAACTTTAATTCATTCGGGTTATGACAGATGCCGATAGTCAACAATAATAACCATTTAATAATAAAAGCATCATCTTTATTATAAGAAATATTTTACAAAATCAGAGTTTACTACACGTGCTAATGCACGGTTTACAACACATCACTTTTGTTCAAACACCCCACGCTCTCGTTTCCCATGCCACCCTCGAAACCTTCACTTTCCTGCAAAGCATATTTAAATAATATTTGGGTCAACACGAATGTTGGTGAGTTATTCCTGAGAAGAAAAACTTATTATATAAATAAAACAATTTATATATAAACAACACATGAATATAATGGTGTACGGCCATTATACTCCCAATAAAACCGATCATAACACGGTATAACACAATAACGAAACCCGCATTTTACCTTTAAGCACAAAAAGCGTTAGTTGTAAACTAGCTAAGAATACAACGCGTGTATGACTACCAATTTGATAACTCAAAACGTACCATACTCGAAATATTCCCACTTTTAACCCAACGCGAATGGAAGTGGGGGGCGTCACCCCGATAGATCTACCAACATTTCTGTGCCCTCAATTCGGTTAACAGTTATTTAACCAAATTGATTCATCCCACAATAACGACAATTTGTAGTATAATACGTTTTCAAAACATATATATATATAAATACGAATATAGATATACAATATGCTTTTCGGAGGAAGAACTCACCTTTGATTTCAGTGTTCGAATAAATGCTCGTTCCTATATTAGTACACGTTCGTTAATTTTAGGTTTAACTAAATATATATATTCTTATTCTAAAAATCCACACAAACATATAACACATAAAGTTTACTACTTATAATCTTATAATTCTATACTTAAAAATATAAACAAGTAATAATAATCAACTAATAATTGTTTTATTTAATAATTTAATTATTAAAATTTATAAAAATTATTACCTTTAGTTGCTGGAGTGTTTTGGAAAAATTCAAGTAATTATTTTATTTAAAATTTTGACTCTATTATAATCGGTTTTGTCGGTTTTGCCGGTTTCGTTGATTTTGAGCTTAAAAAACGAACCGGTTGTCATTTTTATGAAACTTTTAGTTTTAAATTATCTAGAACACTTTTATATAGTTTTTAGTCAAGTTTTATTGGTTTTTCAATAAAAATGTTTTGGTTCTTATTTTGTTGCCAATTTCTTAAAAATGTCAATTTCTAACGTTTTCGTGTCGGTTTTCGCGACACGAACCGTGTTGGTTTAAGTTTTGCTATTCTTCACTTTTCTTATACTTTAACTTATGTTAAATATAAGAATATTATGACTTTGGGAGCTGTTTTAATTCAGTTCCAAAAAGTCACGTCGGTTCACCTTAAAAGTCGAACTTTCCGACCGTTAAAGTCACCGACAAGCTATTTAAGTCACAATGTCAAAACCAAACCATTTGGTACAGCAAATATACATATAATAACAAGTAATATATCATCACATCCATGTTTGATCATCTAGCACCAAGTATGCACACAAAACAAATTTTTAACTACACATGCTCAAGCCTTAGCTTAAGTTTTCAACTATACAATATACATGTTATTTCTACAATCTCTACAAGGTGTTTATGTACCAAAATTTCCAGATCTTATTAACCCATATTAACATCTTATTTCATCCCATTGTTATCCTTTAACAAACACATTCTTGATTTCTTTAACAACAAAGTTTCTATTACTAGTAAGTAGCAATTTTTAATAACCTTATTATCATACTAACAATCTTTACAATAGAGTTTACTGAAGTAATCCTAACCACAAGTCTTTAATCATCCACACAAGATTATGTTCACTTATCAAATCATTTTGCGAAACAACTTGTACAATTTACAAAGTTTCCTTTATTAGTAAGTTTAACACAAACTCTTGTTTATCTAAGTTATCATGTTTCATGCATCCTAGTACTTCTAGTAGATTTTATTCCTTTCCATATGTCCCATTCAATCACTTAGTTTGTCATTTTCAATCCATATAAGACAAGTATGAGCTTTATGATCAAAATCAAATTTTTGTATTACTTGCATGTGTAAGTAACTTTCCAACAAAGTCAAATCCCTACACTTTTTGTCAACCCTTTTCCAAGATCCTTTCAAAACCATTATTATTATTACTTACAACTTTTTCAAGTAATCAAGTATGTGGTTTTCAAAATTATCATTCTTTCTTTAACCATTTTACCATTTAACAAGCTTACAACTTCAATCCAATACCAAAATCAAAACTTACGGCCTAACATGGGTATTTTTACTCATTATCCATCTTTGATCTTTTGGCCATTTACACATTTACTTCCAATATTAAAACAATACCTAAACCCATTTGTTTAAACAAACTCAAGTAACATCAATATGGACAATCTATACATGCTAAAATGCAACCATAACAAGTCCTATAATCAACAAAACCCATCTTATACATTCCTATGTAAACTCACGGTTCACACATATGCATGTATATATCCATATTATACCTACATGTACACTACCAAGCATACTAAAATCAAGCTTTAAACATCAAATAGCAACTAATATACACAAATCTTGAAGTGGGTTACCTTGGGTTTCGGATTTGGTGTCTAAGGAGGTGATAATGTGACCTTGTGTTGGCTATAATCCTTCCTTTGGCTTCCTACTTCTTGTTATTAGCTTAACCTTCCACCAAAGATCTCCTAATCAAGTGTTGCGTGTATAAAAATTTGAAAATGTGAGATGGTAAGGTGGTGGTGGGGTGGCCGGTTATATGAAGGGAGAAAGAGAGGTATAGGGTTGTGAGTTGGATGGTATAGGGTGTGCATGTGTCCAAGTGTGTAGCTTCCAAGTAATCTATCAATCATTGCATACCTATATGTAAGCTTTTCATTGGTGGGTTTGGGAGGTGGGTTGGGTTGTGTGTAAGTGGCGGCGAGAGAGATGGGAGAGGGAGGAGGGAGAGGTGGTTTTGAATAATGACATGTGATAATACCTAGGTGTTAAAGTTTAACGTATCTCGTAATTTATCTAGCCAAACGACTTCCGTTTCTAATAATTTTTATCAGACTTTGAGCGAAATTAGATTACAGTCAATGTCTGCCTAAAAACAAAATTTTCTGATAAACTTAATGTCGGGCTCTTACGGTGTCCTCTACTGGCTTTCGGTTACTTATTTTCTAATTTTTGCGATTCGAACCTTCTAAAATTAAGTTTATACACTATCTCTAATATCCTAACATAAAATTTTATTTTTCGATATCATCTTGACACGTTTATGAATTTATACGTTTTGAGATATTACCCGGTATTCAATCTGTACAGTGTCAGCTACACGACAAAATTGAACTTTTTTCGGGTTCCATATTTTAAAATTCAACTAAAGTCAAAAACTTTGACTAAAAATATTATTCCTATATATTTATTTTACTAATTAATACACGATTACGGTTAAGATAATTACCAGATTAGTCTAATTTTTAGCGGTTGTCACACCTTGTTATGTTTTTATTTTTATATTTTGTTATAATATTGTCTAGTTTAAAAAAAAAAATACTGTGTAATGGCATAAATGCATGATGTCATAAGGAAACAGATGCATGCACATATGAATTGATTTCAAACCTGAATTAGATTGCACACATGACGCATGGTTCACGGGTCATAATTAATGCATTATATACCTCTTCTTGATTCCACTCAATTTTAAGTTTGAAATGCTTCAAAATATTATAAATCTTTTTTTCAATGACTGACAAAACTTTTATTAACCATCAAACGGTATTAATTTTGTTTGTTTGTTTTAGTTTTATGATGTAATTAGTATATGTAATATAAACTAATTTTCTAGTGATGAAATGAAAACGAATTTTGGTAAAGTAAGTTGAACAAAAAGGAAAATAAATACGGTCATTAAAAAACTTGTTTGAGATTCGTGTACGGTGTACCACACAAGTTTTTCAATAAATAATAAATAAGCTAGTTTTTTATGAAGTCATTTTTTGGAATATCGACTCAAAGATCTGTTTGTTTTTTTTTAAACTACATAAAATTTTTACATTAAATCATCTTTTAACCAATTCGATATATTTATCTAAATACAAATTGAAGTACATATTTATTATTAAATTAAAACTAGAAGAGTAATAATTTCTTTTTACACGACCAACAAAATTGACATGAGTGTTAGAAATCTAGAAAGTACATGCTCATTGGACGAGATAACATAAAAATAGAAAATAACGCAAATATGTTTTCATGTCGAATTGTTGGTTAATATTATATACTTAAAAAAACTAATACCCAATTATGATGTGTGCTTGGGAGTAACGTACATGAAGATGTCGATCATGAAAGCAATGGAAAAGAGTTTTCCAAAAAGATTAAAATGTCCGGTGATGATAATGTTTTATTTTGAGTTATTTTATAAAATAATAATATGTGTGTTTATTATATTTTAATGGTGAATTTTATAATTTCATAAAATTATAAATACAAAGTACATACATGTCATTACACCAATAAAATCATGATTTGTATTGCATGGCATGTAACATAACTTTTTGATATCTTAGATATTGTAGGTAGATGAAAAAGTTTTAAACTAGAATATTATCGGTTTAAAAAATTTAGAAAGATTATTTCGCGTCATTCTCACTTTAATGAGGTCATAAGCTGGTTTGAGTGTTGATCAGGAGGTTAATAGTTTAATCCCTACAGTGTAGCATTTAGCCGTTCAAATAATAATAATAATAATAATATAAATAAAATAAAAAAATAAAGTTTATTTTGTAATTAATGGCATATCCATTACTGTTCGGTTTTTTTCGAACACATGTTGGAAAACAAGGGAGTGGTTGACACTATGCAAGATCTGGTGGTTGGGTCCATGTCTTTATGAGTATGAGAACTTTGGTGTATGGTTTTATTTACTTAAACATAGTGTTTAAAGTTCTTTTTAAACACTATTTATAAAACACAATTTTTAAACACTAGTTAAAAGATTAAGCAGGAAGATTCAAATATGGATGGAGAAAACGTTTAAATAAAGAAAAAAAAACAACACGGAGAAGTTTTAAACAGAGCGTATAGTCAATTCACGATATGGCCACAAGCTAGTCGTTTATTGTCTAGAACAATATTGGTTTTTTATTAGAACTAACATTACGTGACTAAAGAAAGATGGGTTGTGACAACTATAAATCAAGAAGTTTTTGTCAATTTATTTGAATGAAATACCTTTTTTTCTAACTATTTTTAATCAAAACAATACTTCATTACATTAAATTATGTGAAACATGTGTCTTAGTTTATGAAAAATATATTTCTAAGCAGTCTAATTATGTATTGATCTTAAGTGATTGAAACCTCAATTAACATATACAAATATAATTTATTCTTGAATTTGATACGTCTTGAATATCCAAGACCAAGGATACGTTTGTGTGTCATTCGTTTGAATTATGCATCAACCGTCTTGAACTAGCTCATATAATCCTTGTCAATCTTTCAAAAATAGACTATATGTTCTAACTTAAACTAAACTACATGCTTGCTTTATAGTCATGTGTATGTTTTACGTGTTTCCTACAATTCGAGGAAGAAGAAGTTACGTTTTAATGTATACATGTCTCTCTGGGAACATCCGATAAAATTGGAATGATACAGTGAAGACGAACATAGCCCATGCGTAAAGATGACACATATACAAACTTATTAATATATTTGGTGTCTTTGAAGAAAATAAATTAAAAAAAAATAGTTAAATATCGAAAAGACCTTAGGCCTAGCTTGGAATCTAGGATGTTACCTCATAAACTGTTGTGGTGGTCAAATGTAATTAACACTAGGCCACATTCCACCAGTTTCTTCTGCAATCATAATGGCCATATGAACCAACATGTCAAAACATCATTATAACTTCAGAATAATCACACATTTTTAAAAGAAACATTGAATTCCGATGGTTAGAAATTAATAACTTGGTGTACCTTTACTATTATAATTCTTCCCCACATGCAATTAAAATAATCAAGTTATAGTTCAACTATTTATTACTATTTGTATTTCATGGGTTTAGGGTTTATAGTAAAATGAATAATAGTAAATATTATGATACTAACTTTGTGTGAATGTTTTTAAACGGGGTTCTAGACCCTATGTTGGTTGTTACATGTTTTTAAATAATATATCAAGCATCCAAATCTTTTAGAAGAAACACGGATTCAAACGTGGTTGAGTGAGTGTTTTCCCAAGGGTTGGACTCTCCATGCGTCATGTGTAAGCATAAATGTAAGCATAAAGAGTATATGGTTTGAGATGGAGTGATGGAATGCTTTACCGTTAAATAGGACCTCATAGTTATAGGTGAATGTGTACGGTGATGGAGATCAGCCGTTGGGTCACATGTTGAGGATGCATTGGGTTGTCTCTTCTGCAACTATCATAGTGGAGATCGTAGATGTCGTTTCGCGGGACACACCTCTTGATACTACTAACTCTGTTATGGGTGTGTATGTGTGGCTCCGGGCATACTGGCTTCACATGTGGCTTCGCCCCGTTTATGCCTTTTCCAGCACGATTCTAGCTTTCGTATTGATCCTAGCCTGTACCTTCTGTTCCTCGGTGTTTAGGACATATCCGCTTTGAGGGTGCACATTCGAAAAGGGAGTCCCCTTGCTTTTTCTCCATTTGTTTGATTCAGATCCGAGTTTGATCCGGTTTGAGACACTACCCCTTCATTCACCTAAATCAAGTTACAAACATATTTTTTGAATGGAATATTATAACAATTTAAGGAACTAAATATGTTAGTAGTTTAGTAGTATAAAAATATAGCATTTAGTTTATTTTGAGGTCAAATACTAACTAGCTACGTTTATTTAAAATTATCCGATTTAGCTGTTAATTAACTCATCAATTACTTTAATCTAAAACTAATCATACAATTAAGAAAAGTTATCTTATTAAAATTAACCAACAAAATATTCTTCTAACCGGCCTCATGGAGTCATGGCCATTAAATATACAAATATGAAAACTTTTTACTCGGTTATATGTTTTAAACGGTCAACATGTGACAGTTAAAAATATAAACATGAATATCTTGGGTAGTGCTACCTTCACGGAAATTCATGGAAGATACCTCCTCGGTAAATTCACCCTTTAAACTTTATCTTATTCATTGTCTTTCTAATTTTAAATTTTTTTAACGACCAACTAACAAATAATTACCCAGATAGTCAGATACAACGTCAGCTGACCCAACCTAGTCATACGAAGGCCTACTTTTTAAAATCGAACCAAATATTACAAAGATCTCGATCTTTCATATTTTAATAATTAATGATTATTAAAATTAAGATGAATATCGGTGGGGCCGTAAACAAAAAACCGTTTGACAAACAAATGAAATGACATGAACAAAGAATTTCGTTTCGATTGAGTTAATGAATAAATATAAATAAAGACAATGTTCGTTCAGTTGCGTTCGTGAACATTCGATAATGTTTCTGTTTACTTCTGTTTGCGTTCGGTAATGTTTGTTGATTAAAAGTTCTTTAATATTTTTTTAATAACTCTACTAATTGTTTCATACAGATTTAAACAAGAAATTTTGTTCACTTAGGCATTTATGAACCGTTTGTTTGCCTGATATAGCTTAACGAACGAAATGAGCAATGTCTTGTTCAGTTTGATTCGATGCGATTCGTCTATGGCTCTAATTGTAGTAAAATTTACAAAACTAACAATTGTAAAAGATATATTCAAAAAGTTGAAACATTCATATTCATATTCTGTCTATAATAGTAAAAAAGAATATAATAATATATTAAAAGACAGTTAGTTGATATTTAAATAACTGATACAACTAGATGTTTACAAACAGAAAGAAACAGGCTTAAACATGAATCTTTTGTTAACCTTGTAAAGCTGCTAATATGCCCCCACTTCTTTTTAGCCATTCTTCTTATTGAGCTGCCAAATATATTTTTTTTTCTCTTTTTTCTTTTTAATACTTTTTGACCTCTCACGTGCACCCCTTAACAAATGGGCATCTGATCACGTGACTTAACCATGTTACCTCAGTCAGAAACTGCTTCCACATCCAACATGCAATATGTTTTTTTCTTTTTTCAAAAACATAATTATCTACATCTATTATATATTATTGTCTATTACAGAATTTGAACCATTAACTTATTTTTTTATAATATAAGATATCACTGGACCAAATGCCCTTTGATTTAATGTGCAGTATCATCCCTGCCACCTCACCAACCAACGTGTCAACCACGTCACGCTCGATATCTGCCACCAGCTCCTCCGCCTCATCCGCAAACGCGGTCTCTCCAAGCACCCGTGTGCTATTTCTCATATCCCCTTCAATCAGCCCATCAATATCTTCCAACACTTGACAATTCGCCGCCGGGAAACCACCGATTTTTTCGCATAATATTCCCATAAGCTCCGAACCATACATTCGATGCGAATTTGGTCCACCCACCCCCACCCATGGTTTTAAACTTATGTAGGGCTTCAAAATATCCACTAGAAGCTCGTCCACCACCGCGAATATTAGTTTCCGGTCGGCCGCACCCGTGGCGGTAGGGTGGCAATTTTTTTCAATTTGTTGAAATATTGATGGGTGGAGTGGGTGTGAAGGGGAGTACCAATGTGAAATTGAGATGAGTGTTGTGTTTTCAATTCCGGTGTGATTGAGAATTTTTGAAATGTAGTTGAAATAATCGGAATTTAAACATCTGATGGCGGTGGTGGTGATGGCGGCGATACAGTCATTGTTTTTACTGTTACTGATACTGTTACCGTTAGTGCTGACTTGGTCTTGAAATGTGAGCTTGTGGGTGTCTTTAATATCCTGTAAACATTGTTAAAATATTAAAACAAATAAATTAATAAAAAGGACAAAATATAAAAATGTGAAAATATTAAGAAAGTAAAAAAGATAATGACAATGTTGTTGTGTCATGTTGTGTTGGTACTAGGTAACTAAGGTTAGACAAGTACTTGTTTTTGAGGTAATGTAGTTGTTGATGATGTACATGACGCCATGTCTTTCTTGAAAGACATAAACTTTGTTGTGTTAATGTTGACCTTCACAAGATGGTTTGACAATGGAGTTGACTTCTTGTTGCATTTCTTCATACATGGTTCTTGATCTTGTTGGTGCATTTTTTTCAATCTCAAATCATATTTTTCACTTGCAATTTTCTTGCATTTTTGCATTTTTATTATTGGCTTCTCTTGCTTCACATCATCTTTCATCAATGGTGGTGATTTGATGGCTTCTGAATTTGATGATAATGGAGAACTTCTTAAATTAGAATTTGGTTTGTTGAGATTGTTCTTAATCTCCATTAATCTTTTTCTTGTTGAGCTTGAAAGGGGTGTTGGTTCATAATTTTCTTTTCCAAATCCATGCCCTGAAATTACTAAAAATATATATTTAATCATTTATAAACATATAGATAGTAAAACCATCCAAACCAGACCTATTTAGTTTAGTTGCACCAAATATTGTATTCGCACAAAAAATCAGTCAACACAAAAACCATTAAACCGCCTTAACCAGCTTGGTTTGATTTAGCTTTTTCAAAATCATATTTACACATAAATTCAGTAAAAATAAAAACCTTTAAACTGTCTAAACCGGTTTGGTTCAATGTAGTTTTTCCAAAAACTATATTTACACATAAATTCAGGCATATCAAAACAGTTAAACCGTTCAAACCAGACTGGTTGAATTTAGTTTTCTTTATTTTTATCGAAAATCGTACGTATTTATATAGAAATTCAATCAAAAATGGCTGAACCGAACTGTACTACATACCTTTATCAAGATTTCTTGATTTGTTGACGGCATTGGCTTTAGACCCCGACGATGGTCTATTCGGTTTAAGCACCACAAGAAACTCATCTCTCCTATGCTCTTTACTCTTATAACCGGTATTGGTAATATCAGCACCGGCAACTCTCCTACTAATATTCTCCCTAATTTGTTTCGCAATTTGCTTCGCATACTCACTCGAACCCTCATCATACCTCCTCTTGTTCTCCTTATTAATTTGGAGTGAAAGACGGTGGTGATAGTCAGCCTCTGTGGAGGGCCTAGAACGAATGTCACCAGTCGATAACCTTGGTGTCACGGGCAACGAACGAGTACTATTATACTTGTTAGATGACAATTTCAAAAGAGGGTTTGATGGTGTAGTACAAGAGGATGATGATGAAACCCATGGAGATGAGTTTTCAGGTAGAAGATCAAGTCCCATTAACCTTGCAACAAGTGTTGGTGTTTTTGTACTAGGTGAACTACTACATTCTGATGATAAGTCTTCTGTTAATATTTTTGATCTTTTTGTATTAATTTGAATGTCACGCATCTATTACAAAAAAAAATATATATAAAAATATTAATAATGGATCCAACGACCATATTTATTCACTGTAAACGATAAATAATAATTATGACCATCATCATGACAACCTTTATGGTTTAGATAATTGTTTATTAACTTAAATAATTAAATATAAGATATAATAATAATAGAATAAAGAAATTAACTTACAGGGATTTTATAGTTTGTTTCTTGTTTAAGTTTTAATGATGATGAACATGTTGATGAAGATGATTCTTGTTCCTCTACTTCCAAGCTGTTCCTGGGTGCTTCTGCACCTGTTTTACATAAAATTAATACAAATATATAATGAATAATATTTAATGTCATCAAACGATCGTCCACAAAATACTCAGACGTCCGTTTTAATAAAAAAAATTCAAAAGTTTAAAATTTACTGACTAAAACAGTCGTTTGAACAATGTTCAATTCATCGTTCCGACAATAGAGGTTTCAAACATTTTGAAAATTATTGGCCATGACAGTCGTTTGGCTAATATCTAGACGGCCAAGACAGACAAATTTTAAAACTTTTGGTCAAAACAGCCGTTCAACCTCTATCCATAACAACTGTTTGAAACAAAGATGGCGTGTATAGCAGACCCCTAAATACAAACTCTGTGTGTGTGAGAGAGAGAGTAAAGAGAGAGATATATACCTTTGAGGATTACACCAATCCTATCTGATTGAACGTCATAAACGGCCGTCCAAAAAACACTCAGACGGCCACTTTGAAAAAAAAAAACTTTAAAAGTTATTGGCTAGCTAGAACAATCGTTTGAACAATATCTGAAACGTCGTTCCGACAATAGAGGTTTCAAATAATTCAAAAATTATTGGTTAGAACAGTCGTTTGGCCATTATCCGGACGACCAAGACAGACAAATTTAAAAACTTTTAGTCAAAACAACCGTCCAACCTCTATCCAAACAACTGTTTGAAACAAAGACGGTGTGTATAGCAGACCCCTAAATACAAACTAAACCTTGTGAGTGTGTGTGTGTGTGTGAGAGAGAGAGAGAGAGATACCTTTGAGGATTACATTTGGTTCTTCATGTATAATATTATTATTAACACAAGATTCAGAGATCAAAGAAGGTTGATGAAATGGAAGATGATGATAATGATGAATATCAAACATATTAAAAATAGCACTCATGCATCCACCAAATGTAGAAGAAGAAGACACATGCTTGTCTCCATCTCTCTTTCTTGATTTTCCAGCAGCCTGCTTCTTGTTAACATCCTTGTAAAGCAACCATGGTTTACCCATATTATTATTATTATTCAAAACTTGAAGGATAATAATATTGATGAATAATAAGATGTATATATTCAGAAGAGTGAGATTGTGGGGAGCGTAAAAGACGGATCCTCCATGGAAAGTAAAGCAGACAGTGATTTAAGTGTTGGTATCAGTCACGGTGAGTGTGACTGTATTGTATATATATATTATAAGTTTTATAACACTCACTTTCACTCTCACACTAGAATATATATTATATATAATAGAGGTAAGATGACGAAATGGCCACGCCTGCACTTATATTTTTATTCTTGGAGAGGTAGGGGCACCACCATATGGTTTCATTTTGAATTTTATTCCATGTATTTAAATTATTAGTATTACTCACAAGTAACCATATATGTACACTTGAAAGTTGTATGCAGGATATATATATATTTTTTTAAGAAAATTAATTATTGATTTTTAGTATTAAAATAGACAATGAGATGAAGAACGAGAGAATGAAATAGACGAGGTAATGGAATTGATCATTACCATTTTATTGACATGTTTGGTTACTATGTGAGAATGACATGAATTATTAACTTTTAATTTTTGATAAGCTAGAAAAAGCCAGAATAAAATAAAAATAGTAGTGAGTGGCAGTGGGATGGTAGTGGTGGGCGGCAAGCAGTAATGGTGGTGGTGGTAGGTGGTGGTGGTGGCAATAGTAAGCGGCGGGTGGTGGACAGTGGTTGGGTGGGAGCGATGGTTTGGTGGTGGCGGTGGTGGACGACGATGGTAGGCGGTGGTGGTGGTGGCGGTCGGCGGCGGGCGGTGGTGGTAATGATATAGCGTGAAAGAGAGATGAAATAAAAATAAATAAATAGGTGGATAGAATAAATTAAAATTAAAATCTATAATATATAATATATATAAACGAAAACATAAAAATCCTACGTGACGCGATATGGTCGCCCCCCCTTTTTTTGGGGTCACCAGATTTGCTTGATTTTTAAATGAATGTTTCTCATGCATATGACCCGAATTCATGGGTATATGTTTCATCAAACCCAGATATTTCTTAAACGGGTTATAGCATATCATTTAATTAAAAATCAATCTCACCAAATATTTGATTTAAAAATCCTATAAAGTAGGGATACATG
Organism: Bidens hawaiensis; assembly: GCF_021521415.1. Classification (NCBI taxonomy): domain Eukaryota; kingdom Viridiplantae; phylum Streptophyta; class Magnoliopsida; order Asterales; family Asteraceae; genus Bidens; species Bidens hawaiensis. Next base: position 15,212 of record NW_027493290.1, read on the forward strand.
AAAAATTAATATATGATTTATTTAAAAAAAGATATATATTATTTATAATTAAAAAACCAAATTTGTAGTAAAAAAATAAACAAGTCTTGGGTCTTATCAAACCCATATAACTTTTAAACCAGGTTATAACATCTCATTTATTTGTTAAACAATTTATCATCAAACCATAAATATATTATTAACTTTCATACAATAAAAAAATAAATATTAGAAACAAATAATATAAAACAACCCCCGTAATACAGGGGATAAAAAGTAGTATAAAATGTATTGAAACACGAGTTCAAATAAGAAGTTTTTATTTGTTGAAATTAATTAATTTATATATATACACTTAGCGAGTTCAACAATCGTTATAATAATCAATCCGATAAAAATTACTACATGAGATTGTTAGATATCCTATTTCTAAAGTTTTACTTTATATTTAGTATTTTTTTTATAAATTTTAGTTTGTATATAGTTTATATCTTCTTGATGAGACACAAATTGTGTATTGAGAGTACCAGAATTCAAGGGGCCAAGGGGGTTTCAAACACGAGGTGATGTGGTACGTTATAAAAGATAAAGCTAAACGGAATCTTGTCCTCCAATTAACATGAGTCTCCCTAACATATCGAACCGCTGCTTGAGTTTCCGGCTACAAAAAAGTCATAGACGTCCAACTCGAGTCCCCATCAAACTTAATCGGATGCATAAATCACTATCGAGGTGAAGAACACCTGGATAGATTGCCACAAAGACGGAAACATCAACTGGATATTGACAAGGAATTTGTGAAGACAACTTCAAATTTTAGCTAGATGAATTAAACTAACAAAGCAAAATTTATAAGGATCCAAGACGCCATCGAGAGCAAAAGCTTCGTTTCATGGAATAAACACATGAACCGGGAAAAATAAGAACGGTTATCAATTCTTCATTAAATCGCATGACCAAATGACCGGAATCAAGCTACATGTTACCTACAAATAAACGATGATATCATAAAATGTTGGGGTTGGGACTAGTTTTATATATGTTTTTATTTTTCTATGTTATTTACTATGTTTTTTTTTTGACCCAATTACAAATTTTGTCCTTTAAAAAAAGCCAAATTACGGTTCGTGTCCTTTTTTAAGTTTCCTTACAGGCGGTATCCTTTAAACATTTTTTTCCTACACATTATATCCTTTACGCTAACTGGGTTAGAAAAACTCAGTTAAATACCCTCACGTGAGGCGCATGTGAGGGCATTTTTGTCTTTTCGCCTGTAATTTGTCTAATATATATTAAAATGATTCTCTCTCTCTCTCTCTCTCTCTCTCCACACCAACACCAACACCACCACTTCTTCTTAAATCCGGCACCATCTCCTGGAAACAAGCCGATGAGGCCATTCCGCTCCAGCGAGGAAGACGACAACACCATCTCCGGTCTTCTTCTCCGGCGAGGAAGACGGCAGCACCATCTCCGGTCTTCTTCTCCGGCGAGGAAGACGACAAGATTCTTAACCCTAATTAACAACAACCATCCTTCTTGTTCGCTAGATCTGGGACGTTTTTTCTCTCCACTAGATCTGGGACAAATCGAAACCCTAATTCCTACTGCTTGTTCTTCTTATAATACGTGTGTGGGTGATTATTTGCCATGGCTATTCAAAACAGCGGTGGTGGATGGGTTGGAGGTGGCCGGATCCGGTGGTGGTGGAGGTAGAGGCGAAAGATTCCGGTGGTGGTGGTGGCCGGATCCGATTGGGGGTTTTGGGTATGGGTGGGTCAGGTGAATTGGGTTTTCGGATACGGGTTTTGGAAGAGGATGGGTCGGGTTCGGGTGATGGGGATTGTTTGCGTTTGTGAACGGAAAATGTGGCGGCGGTTTGTAAGATGGAAAGGAGGTGGTGGAGGAGGGGGGTGGTGGTGGTTGGAGATGGGTGGTTGACGGCGGCGGTGGGGAATTGGAAGTGATGATGATTGGTGGGGAATTGGAAGTGATGATGATTGGTGGGTTGAATGGAAAGAAGAGAGAAAGGAGGGGGTTGGTGTTATAAATGTGCAGGTATAGTTGAAAAGACCAATATGCCCTCACATGCGTCTCACGTGAGGGTATTTAACTGAGTTTTTCTAACCCAGTTAGCGTAAAGGACGTAACGTGTAGGAAAAAATTGTTTAAAGGACACCGCCTGCAAAGAAACTTAAAAAAGGATACGAACCGTAATTTGGCTTTTTTTAAAGAACAAAATTTGTAATTCTGACTTTTTTTTTTGTTGATTTATTTTCTCAAGTAGTTTTATTTTATTTTATTTGTAATTTTTAATATTAAGAAAATGCATTTTCTTTAAATTACATCTTTATCATTAATACATTTTATTTAAAAATTAACGAAGCTAGGGACGACACATTTGTTTTGAAAAAGAGAGGGAAATTGATTAGGTGATGTGGGAGATGAAATGGATGCCTAAGTTAGGTAAGTATTGGACGACAATTTCTACCCTCATTACATGTTTCATGATGACCTTATGCGAATCATGACATTATCGGCTAACAAGAAGAGTAGGACATCCTATGCTAGTATTTAGTTACACTTATTTGTAAAGTTTTTAATCTATAACAAAAGTATTAAAAGAGTTTAAAAATGTTTTCTATATCTAGACAGGTGATGATGTATGTGTGTTTGAGATGATATTCATTTCATTTTAATTTAACATTGCTAAATGTATAATGTATACTTTTGTTCATGTGATGGCTTCTCCATAAGCTTCTTTTGCTCCATGAAATTGGTTAATGTCTTGTAACGTTTTATATTACTGTGTCTCCTAAGTCCTTTTTTTTTAAATGGCAAGAAATTATAAAATTTGAATATATTGTTTTAAATAGAGGGATGTTAGGTTGTTGAATTTATTAGTTATCTTGGGATCCGTAATAATATGCCCGTTTTGCATTTGATTCAAACATTGTACTTTTTATAAACTTATAATTAAGATCCTCATCTTCACTATAATATCTACATTACTCTATCCCACTTGGATAATTATATTACTCTCCAATCAAATTTTATATATTTCATATAAACAGTAACGGTCTTTTAACATCAGGAGAGTTCTATAGATCTAGAAATTTGAACAATATTAAACTATATTTCAATAATAAACAACAAATTACATCATTTATGTTTGCTTCAAATTACAGGTTCAGTTCTTTAATTTAACCAATTACAAAAAAAAAATATTTTTTATGGGAAAAGTTATAACACATTAGATTCTTAGTTCACTAATAATCGTTAACTTTTTCGGATAACGAGGTATTAACATGACCGAACTAGTTATAAACCAAAATAAAAAAGTAAAGAATAAATTCACAGCCTCACCCTTGAACATATATACCGTCTCTCTCGTCTTTCTTCTTTCAAAACCTCTTATTAAATTCCAGACATCAAAACCATCGATGCTAGCATCTCCCATCAGGCCGCTTGTCATCTCCCCCTCATCATGTGTTGTTTCCCTTTATTTCAGTTTTATTTGTGCAATCGGTGATTTTGTGGGCCAAAAGTGATCACTAGGGATTTGGTCGAAGCTAAAGAAGAAGAAATGCATGACACACACACTAAAACTTTATTCGTAAACAAGAACAACAAAACTGCACAAACTCTATTAAAATCCATTACACACTATTGTTTGAGAGAGTGGGGACCTCCCATGGTGAATGTCGTTCATTTGCTTTCCCGGACCTGCTATCCGCATGCAAAGCCTAAATCAATGAAGTCGATGATCCCTTAGTTCACTCATTGCCACAAAAATGTAACATCCTAAAAATTTTAATGATGAATAAAGAAAGTTATGTTTAGTGATTTCGCGTAATTAATTAATATCGGGTAGGGAGCGGGTCTTGGACTTGGATTAATTGAGATGGGTTAAATGAGAATGGGATTTCAGGGATATAAATACCCCCAAAATCCCAAAATATCTTCATTTTCACCAAACTCCCTAACACCCCAAAACACACACACACATCACACGCATACCGCCGCCGGCCGGCCGAGCCAAGGGAAGAGTCGGGCAGGTCCGAGAGAGAGCGATTAGTGTACTAGCAAGTAAACGAGATCCAAACAAGCCCAAAAAGGTATGATTCTTGATCTTTGAAGTTTAAAGATCCAAGCTTTTTTAGTGTATAAGCGACCGAAAATGGTCGGGAAGCGTAGTGGGTGATATTGAACCATAGCAAGGGTGTTAAAATCGCTCAAAATGCTGGAAAGAAACCGAACAACGGCTGTCTGGGCAACTTCGCCTGCATCTGGGCAACTTCGCCTTCAAAGCGATGAACTTCGCCTGCAAGCTAAGTTCGCCTGATGAACTTCGCCTGCAAGCTAAGTTCGCCTGATGACAACTTCGCCTGAGGCCAAGTTCGCCTGATGACAACTTCGCCTGAGGCCAAGTTCGCCTGATGACAACTTCGCCTAAAGCCAAGTTCGCCTGATGACAACTTCGCCTAAAGCCAAGTTCGCCTAAGGTTTAACTTCGCCTAAAGCTAAGTTCGCCTAAGGTTTAACTTCGCCTAAAGCTAAGTTCGCCTAAGGTTTAACTTCGCATAAAGCCAAGTTCGATTAGGAAGTAAACTAAAAATCTAATGAAAAATGTGTTAAGACAGTTAATGGAAATAAAATTTTTCCAAGCTGACCTGGCAGCTCGACCCCAGCCAGGGGCCCTGCCCCTTGGACCCTGCTAGGGGCTGCCGCCCCTAGACCCCGCTGCCAGGGGCGCTGCCCCCGGACCCCCGTTCGTTGTGGGTCATATAAAGATAGACATACATTATGAGAAGTGATAGTTAATTGATACGTATACTTGTTATACAGTCAGCCGTGCACAACTGAAGAAAGGAATTACGATTAACGGTGAACGTAACCGTGTTTAGGTGAGTTTCTAGCCCCATTCCTTGTTATGTTTTCGGGGCTGTGTGCATACTTGATGTGTTGTTAATACATTTATCCTAAGTGATAAGTGTATGCCCTATGTGATATATGTGTTATGTAAGAATGATTGCTTGATTGTACGTGAACGATCTTCGGATATTGCACGTACTGTCAGGTTGTAATGCTATGTATAAGGTAAGTATAATATGAATGCTTATGCGTATGAACGTGATAGAGATAATAAAAGAAGGAAATAATGATGTATGGTCGTATGGTTACGAAAAGGGGTACCGAGCCCTAATAATACTCGAGGTATGATGTATGTTTGTATGGTTACGAAAAGGGTACCGAGCCCTAATAATACTCGAGGTATGATGTATGGTTGTATGGTTACGAAAAGGGTACCGAGCCCTAAAAATACTCGGGGTATAATGTATGGAACGAAGAGGGAATCGAACCCTACTAATATTCGAAAACTAGGGACCAGACCCTTATAATATCTGTGATGTTAGGGACCAGACCCTTATAATATCTGTGATGTTAGGGAATCGAACCCTTCTAATATTCGAAACTAGGGACCAGACCCTTATAATATCTGTGATGGTAGGGACCAGACCCTTATAATACCTGTGATGTTAGGGAATCGAACCCTTCTAATATTCGAAAACTAGGGACCAGACCCTTATAATATCTGTGAGGTTATAGGGCGAAAGGCTCTTTAAAACGTATGATTATGTATGTAAAGAAAGTATGAAGGTAAAAATGAAAGTAAAAGCACTTAAGTGTGTATGAAAGAAAGTTAAGAGGTTAAGTATGAAGTGTAAATAATGTATTGTATGATTATGTGATTAACTAGAACTCACTCAGCGTAGCTGACTTTTAGTATGCACGCAGGTGAGTATGATGAGACAGCTGGCTTGAGCGGGGACACATGGCAGAAGAATAAGAGCCTGGCATCTGAAGACTTACGATGTTTTAATTTTAATGTTTTAATGTGAAAGACAAAGGACGTTTTGAGACAAGTTATGAAATATTGTAATGTTTTATGAAAGTTTTATATTCCGCGTAAATGTTTTAATTAACTCTGATATTTAGAACTGTGTTTATGAGTAAATCCAACACGAAAGTAAGGTTACCGGTAACGGGGCCTTACAAAACAAGACCGTTATGGTGCTCTTATCCTAAATGTAATGACAAAAGTGGATTAGCAATCGAAGATTAACGCTCACATGAAACAATTTATAAGGTAAAATGATGACTACCGATATGATAGCAAGTCGTTGATAATGTGGCCGCGGCTCGCGAGTGAACTAAACGTTTTAAACATAAACATCAATGAAAAACGACCCTACTTATTTTATCACATCCTACCCTTTATACATTATTCTTATTTTATAATACCTTAAAAGGAATTATGTACTTGTCACAAGTCTAAGTCAAATGGTTGGGTTCATGTTCTACATCAATAACCCTTTAGATGAAAGAATTGACTGTTGATGGAGCCCATTAGTCATCGGTTAGCAGTGTACGTACTTGGTCCATACTCCATACTACAATAATGATTTTCTTTACCATGTTTTCCAACCACCGTTTTTAATTCTTTCTTTATTAAGGTAGGTTATAACTTTTACATGTGTATTATTATGTATGTAACACTCATGCAATTTATACTTATATGTTTTATGTATTAAAACATTTATTTAAAGGAGCTAGCATATTAAGTTTGGACCAACTAGCATATAATTTCGGGTCCCTCCTTGGCCTACTTAATATCTATATTAATGTTTTGAATATATTCAAATTTTCTTTGATCATAAAAGTTAGAATTTAAAGTACATAACGTCAAACAAATTTTTTTTTTTAAAAAGCCAAATATATTAGAAAACCAAACCACTTACAAGAGGGGAGTAGCCAGCAAACAAAGGAAAATAAATAGAAAAAACTAAAAAACAATACAACAGAGGCAAGCGACGACCCACTATAATAGGAAGTTAATGAAATTGAACCTACACTACCTCTCCCAATTCAAACTTGGCCTCTTGCTCCTTTGTTTAACCCATAAGAAAGACGCCGATTTGATCTTCAATACCATCTTAGACATTGAGAGGGAGACGTTGTTAAAAATTATATCATTCCTTGACAATCATATCATCCAACATGTTGTTGCCAAAATACACTGAATCGCCAAACAAGTTTCTTTGCACTTGATGATTTTACTTGGAAATTCTATGATTTCTTCAGCTGGCTCAAAATTCGTTCGCCTAGGAAGCTTCACCTAGTTAAAGATAATCGCCCAAATATTATTGAAGCCTTTACAATGTATAAATAAATGTTGTGTGGTCTCCTGAAGTGAACCACAGACTGCACAACACAAATCCCCCACATTAATACCCGTTGTGCTTAAAGCATGTTTGGTAGCAATACGATCTAACACTAGGCGCCGTATGAAACAGTTTATTTTAGTGGGTAACCACTTCAGCTAAAAGGTAGATGAAGAAACACGGATCTAAACCCGAATGAGTTAGACCAATTTTCCACATGGTATGGGTCAAGTTACAAGTAAAACGTCGATATGAGTAAAGCTCAGCAGATCCGGTGACGGAAACATGCAAAATTGAGCACCGTGAGCTCGTTACGGGAATGACAAAAGAGGGGATTTTCTCGTAACCACCCTCCGGCGTGAGAATAAGTATAATTCTTAGAGAGAGAAAGTACTTTAAGTGATTGATATAATATGTGAAGTCTGAATGGTCACCTCATGATGATGAAGTGAGTATTTACAGCCGAAGAGTAAGGGAATATTATTGGTACATGTGTCCTCTTCCAAAAGATGTTCTTTGTAACAAACTGGACACGTGTCTACACATGATAGGCCAAGACAAATGGTCATGTGCACGGTTATATTAACCTTGTCAGTTGTCTTCCCCTAATTGGTTGTTATTTCACGTGCTTTCCAAGAAGAAATATTCACGTAAAATTTCTAGAAGGAAGTTGGTTATAACTGATTTGCTGACATCACTCTTTTGTCATCTCGCATGTAGGGGTGAGCAAAAAACGGTTCGGAACCGTCAGAACCGAAGAACCGGAACCGAACGGTGCCTCAGAACCGCTAATGTGTGTATTGGTTCGGTTTTCGGTTCTCATAATTTGCATTAAACGGTTCCCGGTTCGGTTCCGGGTAAAACCGGCGGTTCTAGACTTGGAACCGAAGAACCGGAATATTCAAAACGTTTTAAATAAATTTACCAATCCTCATTTTTTATAGAGTAACTTATTAACCGACATCCATTCAATCATTTTTTTAATTCAAATCTTCTTTATTTACGTTCAAGAACTAGCAACCATGGTCAATTTTGATTTAAGCTATCAAGGTAAATTAATATAAAATGATATGATCTTCCATTAATCTATCGTTTCTAATGATTTATATAACTTTAACACTTAGATTTTAATAAAAAATATAACAGATGTTCATGTTGTAATCTAAATTAGTTTTACCGTGAAAGAAGACATACAATTGTATAAACTTGTTTTGCAATTTGCAAAGTTTGCATAACTCATTTGATAAATAAATGATCGAACCGGTTCTAGCCAGAACCGATTAGCGAGAACCGGATTTAGCGGTTCTGAAACCGAACCGGTTTACTATAATAGGTTCCGGTTCCGGTTCTATTTTTCACTCATTTTCGGTTCCGGTTCGGTTCCGGTTCCGGTTTGGTTCTCGCGGTTCTGAACCGTTGCACAACCCTACTTGCATGTAATGGGAACGTTGTGCGGATGACTTATGATGGCGTTTCAAGTAACCCGCGGATAGTCTTTTGGAGTTTTTCATTAATCTTTCTTTGACTCAAGTTATGCGGGTGACGGGGTGTTCTGCGGGTGACTTCTGAGGAAGTCATGAATGATCCGCGAATGATCCTTTATGGGTATTTGGATCTTTTTACTACCCTACCTCTATAGAAGAGTTTTGTACTTGTCGATTCACATTATCATACAAATAATCACGGTAAAAAACTAGGAGCCGTTATGTTTATAGTATACTCGTACCTAAACAAAAAATCATATCACGCACTAGTCGTGTTTAAAAAGTGGTAATAAACTCTCCAAGTTTTCAACTATGATTTGGAATAAAGAAAACACTTCTAGCATGTTGATGCTATATTTAATACTAAATGCTAACATACAGTACGTACGCGTTAGTAGATATCAAACTTGGGTTGCAAATCCCGTTATGGTACCGAAGAATAACAAACAATGGCGCATGTGCATAGATTTCAAGGACTTGAACAAAGCATGCCCCAAAGATTGTTATCCGTTACCCGAAATCGATCTTAAGGTGGATTCGTTGGCACCGTTTCGCCTTAAATGCTTCCTGGACGCGTATAAGGGGTACCATCAAATCCACATGGCCGTTGATGATCAGGACAAAACCGCTTTTCGGACGCCCGATGGCACATTTTGTTACCAAATGATGCCATTCGGACTTAAGAATGCCGGGTCCACATACCAACGCCTGATGGACAACCAGTTTCATGCCCAAATTGGGAGGAACTTGGAAGTCTACATGGATGACTTGGTCATCAAAAGCCCTGACGCAGAAGCGATGTTGAAAGACATCGAAGAAACTTTCAACACGCTCAGGAAGATAAACATGAAGCTCAACCCGAGCAAGTGTGCCTTTGAAATGGAAGAAAGGAAGTTCTTGGGGGTCATCGTCACTAAAGATGGCTTCAGAGCGAACCCTGAAAAGGTCGAAGCCATTATCAAAATGGAATCACCTACTACCATCAAACAGGCTCAGACACTGAATGGACGACTAGTGGCACTTAATCGCTTTTTGGCAAACCACGCGGATAAGTCGTTTCCTTTCGTGTCAACGTTGAGAAACTGTTTAAAGAAAACGCACTTCCGCTGGACACCAGAAGCGGAAGCAGCTTTTCAGGAGATTCGGTCACGCTTGATCGAACTCCCAACGCTCACAGCACCAAAAGCGGGAGAGGAGTTAATCCTATACCTTTCCGCAACAGATAGAGCAACCGGGGCAGTCCTGCTAGTAGAGCGAAAAGGCATCCAGATGCCAATCTATTATGTCAGTCGTATCCTAACAGACGTAGAAACCCGGTACTCTACCCTCGAAAAATTAGTCTTAGCACTTATACACGCTTCACGCAGGTTAAGACGATATTTCCAGGGTCACCCAATCACCATTCTCTCCAACTTCAAACTTGCAAACGTTCTAGGCAAACCCGAGTTATCGGGACGCCTAGCCAAATGGGCAATTGAGTTGGGGGAGTATGCGATAAAGTATAAGCCAAGACCAGCTATAAAAGGCCAGGTTTTGGCCGACTTTATTGCAGAAGTGCCTGCATCGCGGGAAAAAGAGTGCCAGGAAGAGGCTCAACCCTCTCCAGCACAAGACATCAATGATGTCTGGCGACTCTACACTGATGGAGCAGCCAGTAACGAGGGTTCAGGCGCAGGGCTGAAACTAACCAACCCAGCAGGCCAAGAATACACTTACGCTATTCGACTGGATTTTCCAAGTACGAATAACGAAGCCGAGTATGAGGCATTCTTGGCTGGGCTGAGAATTGCGCGTAAGATGGGAGTGAAACACTTGGAAGCCCACGTGGATTCCATGTTAGTAGCCAATCAAATCAACGGGACGTACACGGCCGTGAACGACACAATGGCCCTGTACCTCGCACAAGCAAAATCCCTTATGCACGATTTCAACGACTGCAAAGTCATACACGTCAAGCGAAGTGAAAACAAATCTGCGGATGCGTTAAGCAAGCTTGCATCATTAGCCTTCACCCACTTAGGAAAGGACATCCGCATTGAACTCCTCGAGACACCTTCGGTCCCGCACAAGGAAATTTGTGTCATCCAAACCGGCACAGAAACGTGGATGACACCAATAATAAAATACCTTGCGGCAGGTACACTACCAGAGTCAAAAACACAGGCAAGAAAACTACGCTGTAAAGCACTGAATTATCAACTCATCGATGACATCCTTTACAGACGTAACTTTCTTGGCCCACTCTTAAGATGCGTGAACAACCAAGATGCTGACTACCTTCAAAGGGAAGTACACGAAGGCATCTGTGGAGTACACGCAGGTCCCCGCGCTGTTGTAGCTAAGCTAAACAACGCGGGATACTTTTGGCCGGGGATGCATACGGATGCGCTGGCATACATCAGAAAATGCAGGTCTTGCCAGCTCTACGCACCCAACACGCACCGCCCGAAGAATGAACTTGTTCCAGTCACCTCTTCATGGCCATTTCAGAAGTGGGCCATCGATGTGACAGGCCCATTTCCTACAGCAGCAGGAAATGTTCAGTTCCTAGTGGTAGCCATCGACTACTTCACCAAGTGGATAGAAGCAAAACCCTTAGCCCAAACAACCGCGAAACATATCAAAAAATTTATTTGGGAATTTATTATTTGTCGTTTTGGACTTCCACAGAATTTGGTGAGCGATAACGGCACCAACTTTGCTGACAAGAAGCTACAACAGTGGCTGAAAGAACTTCAAATCACCCACACCTTTACCTCAGTGGCACACCTGCAAGGTAATGGTGAGGTGGAAAGAGCAAATAAGAGCATCGTCGAAGGCATAAAGAAAAGACTCTTGGAACACAGATCCGGCTGGGTGGACGAGCTTCCGCACGTCCTTTGGGCAAACAGAACGCTGAAGAAGGCCAGTACGGGAGAAACCCCGTTCAGTCTCACTTATGGCACTGAAGCCATAGACCCGGTCGAAATTGGTTTACCCTCACCAAGGGTCTTGATTCAGCCAGAAGACAATGATGCGGAAAGACGGTTAGATCTTATGCTAACCGAGGAACGCAGAGACTTAGCCGCAATGCGTGAAGAGAACTACAAGCGACAAATGCAAAAGTACTACAACACGCGGGTAAAACTCTGCAACTTCAATGTAGGAGACTACATACTGCGTAACAACGAGGCTTCGAACCAAGAACGCCCAGGAAAGCTGGCCCCGGTCTGGGAAGGGCCATACCTTATCAAAGAAGTTCCGGGAAAGGGTGCGTACCGGCTCGAAAGGCTTGATGGCACTCCCATCCCAAGAACATGGAATGGAGCTCAACTACGCAAATGTTATATGTAGATCAATTCCAAACTTGTAAAGAAAAGGCCTAGAGCCACTTCTAATGGAAATGATTCTCCTTTCACAATGTGTTAATAGCCTTACCTTTATACTTATGAACTTCCCACACTTATGTGCCGGTATTCACCGCATAAATAGGGGAAGAAGTGCGGCAAAACCCGCATAAACACAACGGTAAAAATTTCAAGTTTTAAGGAAAACCTACACGCAGGTCAGATGTAAGTAAAGTTTAGCTATCCTTGTAAGTGCAAGTGACGGTCTTACCCGCACAATCACGAACAAGGAGGCAAAACTTCAACCTATCATCTACCACGTTCAAAGGTTAACTTATTCTGAACACTTAGAAAATTTCAAAGGAAAAGATGAGGAAAACTTCCACGCAGGTCAGATATAAGTAAAGTTAAGCCATCCTACTAAGTGTAAGTGACGGTCATACCCGCACAATCATGAAAGAGGAAGCGAAACAAACTTATAATTTGCCACGTTAAAAAGTTAACTTATCTAAGTACTAAAGAAATTGCTAAGTTAGATCAAAACATGCGTAAAATAAACAAGGCAAAGAACTAACACAATCTTTATTCCATCAGATTCAAATATTACAAAGATTGCTGGGTGCATACCCGCATACAAAAGAAGCTATACAAAAGCAAAAATCTACGCTAATGGTGGAAAGGGATCTTCAGAATCAAGCTTCAAGACCACTTCCACTTGGACCCGCTCCATCAGTAGAGCGTGGTGGTTCAAGGAAAGCTTTAAGGACAGCTAGCCCATCATCAGCAGCAGCGACTTCGTTCACCTTCTCCACCACCGGATGCGGGAAGGCGGCATACTGGTTCACTGCTTGGTCATAAACAGCATCAGTATCCACATCATACAAAGGGAAGTTGGAAGGCGGGATGCCTTTCTCAACGAACCCTAGACCAAGCAGGAAGCCGGCCTTTTCCCCATCCTCATGAGAAGCGTTGAGGGCTGCGCTCATAGCATCGTCATAAGACGTCTATGAGAAGACCCGATGCACAACCTACGAAAAAGAAAAAATACAAGTATCAAAACCTTTTCTATTTACAAAGAAAAGCGTAAAGACATGAAAAGCTTACCTGAGACAACGCTTCTCGAAGAAGCCATTCCTTGGCAACCAGAGCTTCTTGGAGGGCGGCTTGAGCTTGGGTACAGGCGCGTTCGGCTTCACTTTTATTAAGGTTGGCAAGCAACACTTCCTTTGCAGCAGCCTCTTCGACGCCCTTTAGCTTCCGCTCAGTGTGGTCAAGCACGCCCCTCTGGTCCAGGATCTCTTGGAGCTTCTTCGCGTCCTCCATCGCCAAGGCATCATGAGCCTGTTGGAGCGCCTCTAATTTAGCTCTAAGTTCCTCATTCTCGAGGCGTAGAGGCTCAGCAACAGCTTCAGCCTTGGTGGCCCTTTTAGTTGCGTTCCTAGCAGTTTCCTTAGCCAGCCGAAGCTGTTCGTTAACAGCTTGGGCAGCCTTGGAACGGGCCTCGAGACGGGCCTGAACCTCAATTTCAAGGGCCTTGAACGCCTTCTCCTTCTCCGCAGCCGCGGCGGAGAGCCTCCTATTCTCCTCCCGGACAGCCCGCGCCTGAGCTACTTCTTGAATGCGAGCTGCTTTTAACTTGTCGTTTTCACGACAAAGCAGCTCGACGCGCGGCTGCATCCGGGCCAGGAGAACCCGAAGCTCATTGGTTAGCCTACCCTCCTGGTAGCTAGCCATGGCTTCCCCCAACGCACCACTAGGAGCTGCGTGACGAGCCCAATCCACGCACTCCACAGGTGTGCGAAGGGTTGTTCCTCGGCGGATGTTCCATCGCGGAACATACACTTCATTGGAATCCGACACTGCAAAAAACAAAAAGCAGTTAGGAAAAGATGATATATAAAAAAAATATATATATATATAATAATAGGCCAAGAGAACCCTACGCACCTGTAGGGTCAATAACAGGCCGATAGCCGCCAAACCCGTCACCTGAACCCAAGGGAAATCCGTCCAAGAGGTCAGGTAGATGGGAAGGAGGCAGAGGTTGGCGAGAAGCCCCATGCATACCTGAAGGATCGGCCGTCGAGGCCGATGACGGAGGAGGCATGAAGTCCGCCGCGGTCGCCGCTGCGGAGTCCGCAGCAAAAGTAACCGCCGGCTCAGTGAAAGATGCGGTAAAAATGGCACTGACAGCCGGCGGTGATGTCGTCACAACTGGAACAGTTGGCTCAATGGAATGAGCAACTGAACCAGCGGAAGCAGGCGCAGCCGCCTGGGTCGTCGCCTCAGGTAGGCTGACAAAGCCTACCGTTATGGGCGGAGGGGTACTCCTCCTCGCTCCACCCTGGAATGCGTCAACATCCACGCCTGCACAAAGAAGAAGTGTTAATGATATTAAGCTATGAAGTTAAAAGGAAGTTTGTACTTACGGGTTTTCTTGAGCCTAAAAGTGCGGACAGGCGGGGATGAACCCGATGGAGCCGGCCTCTTCACGCCGGTCACCTTTGTCATCCTAGGCTCTCCGGAGGTGACAATCGTCGCAGCCTCCAGAGCAGTGGTCTTATCACCACCGGGGTTCCCCGCCACCTCCTCGCTCTCGGCCTCTGAGTCAGACCGAGGCACTGGATCGGCAGTGGAGGCCACCTTCTCCTTCCCCTTCCCGCCGGCAGCCTTCTTCTTCCGCACCAACGGAGGACCATCTGCGGATTCCTCATCAGAACATACGATTAGAGGAATTCCAGCAGAGGTTTCAACATTGAGGGGTCGAGGGTTGAATAGCGCCTTACCTGGCCGCCTGGCGCTCAGGATCTCGTGGCCTAGCGGGTAGACCTCCACGAACCGATCCGCCGTTTGTTCTAGGATGGGCAACTCGTTCTCGTCTAGAGCGCGAGTACCCATCCGAGCGGGACTTGACGCCTCCCGCGGATACATGAGCGACTGCAAGTCGTTCCCCTCTGAAATAAACAGGAAAGAAGTTAGAAGAGATTCTAAATCAACAAAAAGAAACAGAGCATACCGTAAGGAACAGAGTTCGAACCGTATTCAAGGACGATTGGGATCTTTTGTGCATCCGCATCCTTCCACACCCGGCTCATCCCGAGCATCACCATCCCGGACTCCGCAAACCGGTAAACCGGAGATTGGACTCGGGATATCTTCGAGAACCATTCCGCCTCCTGGTAGTTGGAGGCGTGAAGGCTGGGAAGTGCTTGCCCATTCTTGAATTTCATGGCAAGGGGGATGGCGCGAGCGGAGATGTAGAAGAACTCTCGCTTCCACGAGCGAAGACTGCGCTCGGTTGCGCAAATCTTCAAACCCTTAATCCGGGTTATCAGCGTATACCACCCCTGAATGCACCTCCAAGAGTAGAAGGTCATCAGACGGTCGACATAGGGCTCAATGCCCAGAATCCGGCACACCCACTCGAAGTGGCGAATCTTCGCGATCGCCATCGGGTGCACCTCGGTCAGGTGCACACCGTGCCTCTCCAGGACACGGTACACAAACTTTGTCAATGGGAACCTAAGATTCCCATAAACAAAGAATGCAGCATATACCCCGATCTTGCCTCTGGGGGCATCATACACCGTCTGATGGGGTTCAGGAAACTCAGGCTCGAGAGACTCGAGCATGAACTTCCTGACGATGTACTGATATAGATCGACAGGCAGAGCACACTGGCACTCGCCAGCAGTACTCTTGTCATCGGCAAACACCCCAGCCTCCTGGGCTGTAGATTCGAGATCACGAGAAGACATCTTGCAGATGAAAGAAAACGATTTCGAGAAAATGCTCGACTGAAAAGTTGAGTATTCACCGGAAATCGTTCCGAAGATGAAGAGAAAAGTGAAAGTGTGAATTACAAAGAACCCTCTCCTCCTTTATATACTAATCGCAATTAATGCGATGAATTTAATGCGGAGGAGAGAGAAATCGAAGGTGCAATGAAACTATGACACGTGGCAAAAAGCAAGCTGGCAACAGCTGTTGAAAGGACGCGTACCATTAATTTCGCGGCCACGCGCCCGAAAAATCGGGCCCACGCGCCTGAAAAAGCGTCTGGAATGACCAGGTACTGTCACGTCACCATAACTTCCTGCACGTCCTGACACAGTCAGAAGAAACCGTCGCACGACGTTTCAGAGGTTTGGACTGTTCTTATCCTTTCACCAACTCTTCGAATTTCAAAAGAATTCAAAAAGATTCAAAAGTAAGCGGGAAAATACCCCTTACCTTGGCAACCAAGTAACCATAAGACAGGTGCGGGTACAGTGTCAAGGCAAAACCCTTCACATACTTAGCACCCGCAGGGAATTGACGCCAGGAATACCTTGGAAGTAAAGTAACCGTAAGACGAGTGCGGGTACAGTGTCAAGGCAAAACCCTTCACATACTTAGCACTCTGCAGGGAATTCAAACCAAGAAGGATCTTCTGGGCCATGCTTGCGGAAACGGGAATAACATCCCCGCATGATGGGAACATCGAGAACTATATTGTTTGAAACTCCAAGATGGAATTGGTGGTTTTAGCATAATTGATCAATATGTTGAAAACTACCAAAACCCCATGGAGAATCCACACAAGTGGGACTCAACGCTCCTGACTTGCGAGGAGGTTACAAACCTACCGCTTCATACCCAAAGATCAAGCAGAAAAGTCGGGAATTTCTGCGTGACATCAGGGAAACCGCGGGAAGAATCCCCACGGAAAACCTAAAAACTAAAAACCCTTTTCAAAACCCCTTGCTAGTCAAAAAGTTCACCTCACTTATTATTAATTCATGAGAAGAACATTGGACTGGGGGGACTTGAAGAGGTAGGTCCCAGCAGAGCCCAGTTGGACCCGCAAGACTCACCTTGAACAGGGACGTCTGCGCAACGACCAACTGCTCCCGCAGGACCCACCATGCTCAGAGAAAACCTTACGCGCAATACGCCAGCTGTACCCGCAAGGAAAGCCTCCCAATGGTGAAGTACCCCGCCTGTTCCCGCAGTTGCGGATACAAGCCATCAGGGAAGGCTACCCGCACTAACAGCAAGGCTACACGCACAAGGCACTAGCTACTTCAGTAGTCACATGAAGGAATGAGCAAGGCGGGAATACTCCCGCCTAAATGAGCCAGTCCGTATGCTTCTGGAAGATCTTTTGTACTATACCTACTAAGGTATGGGCAGAACAGACGATCTGACCAGAACAGCCCATGAAGCAATCACAGGGTGACAGCTCACCGACAACAGTACGAGGAGGAGCACCCTCTAGTACTGTTTGTCATTATTAGCCGCTGCCTACTCACCAACCCTTATTAGGGGACGTGCGCAGCCTACAGTTGGTGGAACAGTGCATGGCCGGCAGTAAAGGAACAGTGTACAGCCGACCTTGTTACTGTCGGCCGTAGTCTATCCACCAACCAGCATGGCCTGTGCGTAGTCCACTGTTGGTAGAACAGGAATACTATTCAGCCGGCTGTACCTTCTAGGAAACCTACCTTCGGCTATAAATACTCCAACACCTTGGAATGGTAAAGACATCATCTGATATCTCATTATCTTATCTAGCAATCTCTTAATATACACTTATATTCAGAGCAATCTAGTCTGATTCTCACGCCGGAGGGTGGTCACAAGGAGGAACCCCCCCCCTTCTCAGTGACGAGCTTACGGTGTCTGTTTTGCAGGTCACCTGAAGAACAACCTTCTCTGCTGGACCTCATACTCGTGGGAAACATTACTTAACCCCCAGATTATCCGTAATCTGCCCAGGGTTCACTTAGTGTTTCTTCAGGAATAAAGAAAACACTTCTAGCATGTTGATGCTATATTTAATACTAAATGCTAACATACAGTCATGATTGATATACACTTACCTCTAGCCATACTAGCACATCTCGTTCTCGTGTAATATATCTCAAATCCATAGTCGCCAAGAACCAAAGGGTTCTCACTCTCTTGAATTTCTACATGAAATGAGGTATATTGCGGAAGAATACGCTCTTATTAAAATATTTATAATCAAGGAGCTTGTTCATAACTATTCTTACTTTATAAACCTAAGAACTTGGAGGTTCAAGGGAGCAATGTCCCCTTATTTCTAATTATTCGGCCCACCAACCGACTTGCTTCACTCGTTCAACCAGTTTGTTCCATAATCATAGGACTTAAATAGAGGTTGTTCAAAAGTATTTGATCGGAGCGGGATTGTGTAGCCATTCCTGGTCCAACCATTATATGAAAAACTACTTTAAACCCATATAAGATTCAGTTCGAATACATAATAAATAAGTATAATAATGAAGATGTGTAATGATGAAGAGCTTTTAATACTTCTTGTATAATTTATATCTAGAATTTAATTTGCCTAGTGTACCTTTTGCATCACATATATCCCAACATACTAAAAGAGCTTTCCCTATTATCCATAACTAGTTGAATTATCTCGTGTGATACGGCGGGAATTCAGTTTTGATCGTTATCCGTTGATCATTATATTTTGTTACGATGTTGAAACTCAATATAGCAATCGAAAGAAAAACCAATGGAATATAGTTATGATATATGCAAAATGAAACCAACAGTTTTTACATTCATCGAAAACCATAAAAATGAATACCGCTACCAATGTCGGTATTAATTCAGTTAGTCAAAAAATTGACATCGAGGAAAAAAATCAAACATCTGCGAATATCGATTTTTTTAAAACTAATATTAAAATTTTAAAATTTATAATTTGTGTAGCTAAACTTCAAAAAATAAAGGTTTTATGGTCAATTTATAAAAAAAAAACAAAACTATATTTCGAAACGAAAAACAAACGTCTTTTTGGATAACTTATAAGTATAAAAACTTTGTGATCAATTTTAAAGAGTAAACTTTACTATTTATTAAACAAATTTTAAGACAGATATATTAATATAGATTTAAAATATATAAAACAAAATACTTTTTTTTTATTTAATTTGATAAATAACCTAGTAAAAACCAGAATAATAAACTTAACGTCCCTTATAAATGAAATTAAGCAAGCTAATTAAAATACCAATATTAGCCTACCATACCTAGCGAAAACAATTATCTAAAGTCTAAACCTTCACAATAATTAATTATTTAATCTGTTATTTTAAAAACAGAAATAATAAATAATATAACTAGGGGAAACGTGTCATGGGTCTGAGATCCAGATTCATAACCTACACAAATATTCCTGACTTCTTGTGTGTATGTCGACTATTCAAATTTCGAAAGGTTTTGTGGGGGGTCACGATATATACTTAAGTTTAATTATTATCACCTATTTATTTGAGTTTTTTTTATTTTAATATATATATAAGTTGAAATATTATTTTTGTACTAATAACCAATGCGACAACGTCAACTCTTAACTTATAAATGTGTATGTTCAATTTTAGGCAAAAAACAAAGGACTTGAAATCTTTATATTTAATTTTGAAAAAGATTTTAAGTATTTTCTTTTTGTGCAACAAATGCTTTTAATAACATTTATCTTTTTCAAAAGGATGTAAACAAGTTTTGAAATTGATAAATTACTGTTAAAACATACTTAAACGTAACTAAAAGGAATTTACTTGGATTAAATCATGCATTAATAGTTAAAAAAACATAGTAACATACAAATTTGTAAGAAAATGTCATGTCAAGCTTGTGGTCAAAGTACGATATTAAGAAGAGAAGAATATACTCAAGGGTTTTTCTGGCATTCATGACAAAGTAATCAAATATGAATTGAAAAAAGAAAGATTGAAACATGGAATATGTTATACGTATAATGAGACATGAGAAAATATAGTGTGAGATTAAGATTAACAAATCATATCCTAAACTCGTCTCATTGCAAGTTCTAATGTCTTAGAATGAGAAAAATTCTGGGCATCAACACACAAAACTACCTATAACAAGACTATATAAAAATTTTATTATGCGAATTATTCTACTAATTGTACTTTATCAAAGGAATTATGTTGAACAAACTTAATACTTTTATTATCTTTTATAAAAAAGTGATATAAGCTTTATAGAGCTTTTATTCACTTTGACATCTTCTATAGCATTTGAACCATATTTTTAATATTTTCATTTTACGATCTTGACCTATATGCATCTTTGTATAAAGTAAATGAAAATGTCACTTTATTCTTATTCAAACACCCGATAAAATATGAGTTGTTTAGTTAAACTTGTAAGACTGAGTGTTGTAGATGATTATGAGTGACGCCCCCATGATCATGCGGCTTGTTTCAGTGCTAACCTCTCTCCTTCTCTTTAATGTTCACCAAGGGACCGGTGCCTTCACCCTTAGCGCCCATGTATAATAGTGCTTAATTCTCTTTGGTGGCCCGAAAGATGTTGACATTGCCATGGGTGGCGCCTCGTGGTTTTCCACAATATTTGATCTAATATGATTTAAGCTTGTTTTGTATATTATAACTTATAAGACACTTATTATGAGAGTTCATAATATAGATTTGAAGTTAAAGAGAAGTACATTCTTCATAGTACAAATCAACAAAAAGATTAAAAAAAAAGTGTTTAAAATATGAGAAAATAGGTATAGGCATATATCATATGATTTAATGATTGATATAATGTTGTTTTGTAAGGTTCGTAGAAAACGAAAACTATGTAAACTAAATGATCGAGATGGGGAGCGTTCTTGTCTCCAACATTTACATGTGTTTTTGTTTCTCTCCTCCTTGTCGTGTCTTTTGCTACGTATCATGGTATCATCCATCTTCAATTTAAGATCAAGATTATCCATTTTTCTATTATTATTATTATTATTATTATTATTATTATTATTATTATTATATATTTTTAATTTTTTTTTATTTAAACTGCATGACAAATTGACAATGCATATAAATTAAAGGTTACTGGATTATAGCAATCTAAACTTTATTTATTGGACAATGCTAAGTCAAACATTAAAAATGTACCATAACAATTCCAAGTTTCGAATTATTGGCCGCCAACAAGCTTTTCACTAACGGGGTTAAATTCCGTTAGATTTTATGATGTGGATGATGATGACGTGTACGATGATGTGGCAAAGTGGTAAAAAATTATTTTTAAATTAAAATTAAAATTTCTAACCAAAATAAATGAACCGGATTATTTTTTTTAACAAAAATAAATGAACCGAACTACTTTTCTTAACAAAAATAAACCAACCGAACCATTTTTTTTAACAAAAATAAACGAACTGAACCATTTTTTTAACAAAAATAAACGAACCAAACCACTTTTTTTTAACCGAATAAATGAACCAAACCATTTTTTAAGAAAAACCAACAACCGAAACTAACAGAATCTAATCTCGTTAGCGAAAAGTTCGTTGATGACAAATAGATTAAAACTTGGAATTGTTGTGATATATTTTTTAAATTTAGCTTAACGCCAACAATGAGACAGAGTTTAAATTATTAAAAATCTAATATCCCATAAATTAAAAACAACTCTTTTTGTAGATTTTTGGTAGATGCAACCAACTTACTTGAGTTAATATAACTTTTCAAGTGTTTAACTAATTATATTGCCAGAAGGCCAGATAGATTCTTTTCCTTTCAATATTCTTTTAATAGTAAACAATGTTGTACATTCTCCTTTCACGACAACAATGTTTACATGATCGGACAAGTCGAATGAAAACCCGTGAACAAGGTTATAATTTGTGATCCTAACCTATTATTTCCCGGTTTCAATCTATTTCATATTTCATTACTTCGTGATATTTAAATAGCTATCTATTGCCACATAAACTAAGGACCATATATAAACGTAAATCAATGAACATAAGCGATCTTAAACGAACAAACATAAATGAACAAGACATGTTTTCATGTTCATTGGTTTAACTAAACGACAGAAAAAATGTGTTAATGTTCGTTTATTCTTTAATTAAATAAAAAAGCATAACCAAACTTCTTATGAAACATTATACTGAATGTTGAATACATTTACGTGCCTAGGTTTATTTATTGCAAATGAATAAACTAATACAAAACCGTACCACCTGTAAAACAACCATATATATCTAAAGGGTTAACCCTAATAGTTCTCTCGTAGCAGTGCTTAAATGATTCGAAGAGATGTTTAAGATAAATTCATGTGAAGAGATAAACCAAAAGAAAGAGGAGATATATTAATAATGTTTATAGAAATATTTGTTGAGTTTGAGTTGAAGTTTATTATGTATGTGTTTTAAGTGTTACTAGATTTTATAGTTGGAGTAGAAAACACGATAATGTTAGTAGAAATAGAGGCTCTGGTAATTGCATTTTGTGTGGTTTACACTTTTAATAACACTGAAAGGGTCATTGTGAGTCATCACAAAATTATCGGTGTTGTTCATGTTGCTCAATCTAATTATTTTTAATAGTACTCTCTCTGTCCCATTATAAGTGTCCCAGTTTGATTTTTCAAGTCTTTCTTGTTTAACTTTGACCGGCGATATTTTTGTTTGTGTTATATAATACTTGATGTAAAATATATGAATGGATTGGGTTTTAAATGTACTTTACATTGATATAATTTTCATCAAGTATTATATGACACGAAGAAAAATATTTATAGAAAGACTTTAAAAGTCAAACTATGACACTTATAATGGGACGGAGGGAGTATCTTTTACTTTCCATCAATCAATCAATCAATCAAGCCCTGTATATTTCACCGCGTAGCACACTATCGGTAGGGTCAGGGGAGGGTGAGATGTAGGCAAGTCTTTCCTCTATCCGTGAGAATACAGAGGCTACTTCCAGAGAGACCCCCGGCTCATAAAGCTACATACAGGTAAACAGAGTAAACATACATCCTACAAGCAAAGACACTTAACAAGGAAAGAGTGTTTAGATAATGTGACCTTTTTAAGTTTTTAAAGAAGGAAAAAGGAGTTTTGATAAGTTAGGATATCGTAACTTATCAAAAACTCCTTAAATAAGTCAAAAGGAGGTGTAAATAAGGAATCATAAACATGGCCATAGATAGCAAACTATCAAAATAGCAATGAATCTTTTACTTTCCATCAATAATATATATTATGGTATAACTGGGCAAGAAAACTGGTTCCAAACCCGACCTGACATTTCCTACCCGAAATCGGAACGAACCCTACAGGATCTGTGGGTACGAACCAGGTTTCGGTTCCTTAGAAAAAATCAGACCCAAGAAAACCGGTTCCACCTATACCCGGTCAAAACCCGACCTAAACCGACTTGACATTTCCTACCCGAAACCGAAACGAACCCTACAGGACCTGTGGGTACGGACCAAGTTTTGGTCCTTAGAAAAATCAGACCCAACAGAACCGGCTCCACCTATACCCGATCAAAACCCGACCTAAACCGACCTGACATTTCCTACCCGAAACCGGAACGAACCTTACAGGACCTGTGGGTACGGACCAAGTTTCGGTTACTTAAAAAAATCAGACCCAACAGAACCGGTTCCACCTATACCCGATCAAAACCCGACCTAACCGTACCTGAAACCTAGAAAACCCAGTCAAATATCCGACCATACATAGAACCAGTTCCGGACCAGACCTGACAGTTCCTACTCGAAACCGAACTCAGTCACGGCTACAGACCGGGTTTTGGTTCCTTAGAAAAATCAGACCCAAAGAAACAGGTTCCACCTATACCTGGTCAAATACCTGACAATACTCGAAACCGCTTCCTACCCGACCCGACAGTTCCTACCCGAAACCCTCTACCCGTCCCGCAAGTACAAACCGGGTTTCGATTCCTTAGAATAATCAGACCCTACGGAACCGGTTCCACCTATACACGGTCAAAACCCGAAACCCAAACCGACCATACACAGAACCGGTTTCTAGTCGACCCGGTTATTGACTTTTGTTGACCATACCTGAAAATTCCCTGTTTGTTTGTGCATTAAGATTAATAAGGTGGACCTGGATGTGTTCAGCCCAATAATAATAATAATAATAATAATCTTGGGTCACTCACTACTAGACCTTTGGGCCTAAAAACAGGTTCGTCAACAACCCGATTACCCGAATAAGGAACCGGGTTTAGGTTTTACAAAATCACTGAACCAAAACACAGAGGTCAAATTCATGAAGAAGAGAATGGGTGATCGAAAGAAAGACGGTAAAATAGTGAAGAAATCAAAGAAGACGAGTACAGAAGAATCCAATTGGCCGGTGATTAAACTGAAAACAGATCTCCGTATCACTCGCCTCAAAGATCTCGATCTCTTTACTGTACGTTGTTTATTCTAAATTCTAATTCAACTGTTTCTTTACCTAATTAATAATTATTAAGTTTATATAGCGATCATATATGTTGTTGTAAAGTTATTGCCAATTTTTAGCTGATATCTAAGCTATGAAGTTGATTGTATGTTAACTTAGGGTGCGTTCGTTTCGCCGAATGGAATTGTTACTGTAGTTGGATCACTCAAGGGGTGAGCAATAACCGAACCCAAAGTAACTGAAAATCGGTTATCGGTTATTTTTTTTACCCTCGGTAAAACCGATCTATTCATATTTTATTCGGTTAATGGCAGTGTTTTAAAAACTGGTTCAAACCGGCCGATTGAACCGGTTAAACCGGATTTCGCACAACAGACCGGTATTTTGAGCCCGGTATTTTTGGCCAGTTTGCTAGAACATGTATCGGCGGTGTTTTTTCTAAAATACCGGTTTTTACCGGCAAACCGGTTTAAGTCCGAGAAAATTTTTATATTTGTGGCCCATATTTTTTCAAAATTACTTTTAACCCAATAATTAACATTCAAACGTGTAAACTTTAGGACTATTTTTTTAAATTTGAGTGTTATTGTATTATTTTTTTAATATAGATTAACTTTTGCTTAATGAGGTGAGATCCGGTACAAAAAAATTAATGTACTAAACATATAAATAACTAGAGTAATTATAGTTTTGAACTAGAGTAACTATGTTATAAAAAATAAAACAGTATAATGATAATAATTACTCTAGTTCAAAGGTTATGGTGTTATAATAATTACTCTAGTGCTAACATAAATACTCTAGTTATCAATACGCTTCTCATGACAAAAGTCATTTGTATTTGATTCAAACCCTATAATTTATACCTCCATTTCATGTATTTCTTAATACTACCATTTCATGTATTTATATCTCGATTTCATATATCTATACCTTTATTTCATGTATTTATGCATCCATTTCATGTATTTCTAAGTAAAAAAATTAGCCCAAATTTGATTTTGGTTATAACTGAACCGAAAATGGAAAATTAACCGAATAAACCAAATCGATTAACCGAAAACTAATTGGTTAATTTGGTTGAGGCTAATAACCGAACCGTGTACACCCTTAGTTGAATGTATGCGATTTTTATTGTTATTGTAGGGGTGAGAAAAAACCAAACCATAACCAAAAACCGAATCGTTAACCGAACAAAACCGGTGGTTATGGTTAACGTTCACTGTTAACCGAAACGAACCGTGTTTGTTTGTGTTTCTGAATTTTATACGTATATTTCGATCTTTTTTTACCTCCGTTTCTAGCTTCGAACATTATAATTTATGTTGCAATTGTTTATAACATAACTTGGAACACCATAATGAAGCTTGGAACCGGCATATTTCCGCTTCGAAACTTCATAAATGAGCTTGGAACACCATAAACGAACCATTTTTAACTGGAAAAATGGAAAAAAAACAAAATACATTGGGACAGTTAAGCAAATCTTTAATGTATTTAAAAGTATGTGAAATTAGGGTCTTTGTTGTTCTGAATATAGTTACATGCAGATGATATCTTTCAAATGTAGTGCACGCTTTTAAAGTGATTTATATGATTCTAAATCTATCTGAAAATTTTGTTTTGAGAAAATCAATATTACCTCCAAATACTTGCTTTTTATCTTCTTAGTGGTTCTTCTTTTGTTTAAGATTCTCAGGTGCAGAACTTCTTAACGGCTGCTGAATCAAAGGCATTCATTAAAGCTGCAGAATCGATAGGGTTTGTGCACCAAGGCAGTCTTGGTCCAGCGAAAGGTGAAGCTTATAGAGACAATGATCGTATTGCTGTAAACGATCCTGTTCTTGCTGATACGTTATGGGAAACTGGACTTAGCAAGCTATTATCTCATCTTACCATTCGGGGCAAGGTTCCCGTTGGCCTAAACCCAAATATTAGACTTTACAGGTTTGTTCAAAGTTCAAACTCGCATCTTTGTTTCATATATGCGATTGCATCAATTAAGTTGATTTAATGATTTATATTCAGGTATAAGGTTGGTCAACGTTTTGGCCGACATATTGATGAAAGTGTTAATCTTGGAGAAGGAAAACACACCCATTACACTATGCTGATATATCTCAACGGTGGTGATGTGAACGGTTTGGACGACTCCATTGAACCTTTAGTTGGAGGTGAAACCGTGTTTTATGGTTCAAGAAATAGCCTTGTAGCCGAGGTACATTTTCCATCTAGTTTAGTTTATAATAATTTAGGGGTGGCAAATGTGACCCGTCGGGTTGTATTAAAATATATATATAATGGGTCAGAATGAGTCAAACTAAAAAAAGAATTTGATTGAAACGGGTTGACATTTCTCGAGTTTTCGTTTTATGGAATGAGAAAAATGGAGGAAATTTTTTAGTACTTTTACTTTTTTAGTTTTTGATTTATATTTCGAGTTATGATTTTTTAATTATTTTTTTTTGAATTTTTTAATGAGGAGTTTTTGAAATGAGTCAAAATGGGTTGAGATTTCAGAAACCCTCATTAAAATATAAAAAAAATAATTAAAAAATTATAACTCGAAATATAAATAAAAAACTCAAACGTAAAATACTAAAATGTTTCCTCCATTTTTCTCATTCCATAAAAAAAAACCCTCAAGAAATGTCAACCCGTTTTAATCATATTCTTTTTTTAGTTTGACCCACTCTGACCCAATATATACATTTTAGTACAACCCAATGGGTCACATTTGCCACCCCTAGTTTATATCATGTACAATATACGATATACATTCGTCTACATCTTTATAATTTAACTTTTGACTTTTAGGTGACTCCTACTCAAGGAATGGCTCTTTTTCATATCCATGGTGCCAAATGTATGCTACATGAATCACACAATGTTACAAAAGGTGCCAAGTATATCTTAAGGTCAGATGTAGCTTTTGCATGATTATATCAGTGATTTAAAATATGACTTATGTCTTTAACATTGCTAGTTTGTATATCATGATTCTTGATATAATGATTGCTATATTCTATATCGAATAAACGTTACTTCAATAGGGACAATAGCTCTGTTTTATTCATTTTATTATATATAATACAGTTAATCAACAAGTTATCATATAAAAATTGTATAAAGGTTCAATCTCTCTCTTCCTCTTTCTCTTCGTCTCACGTGTTAATTCACAACATTACACTTCACTCTGACTTCACCGTCTTCAATGACACCAACATTCCCAAGTTTGACCATCGAAGCTGCAAATTCTTTAAAGAACAGTTTCTCATCTTTAGCAAATGAATCCACAATCCCTTTAGTCCTGTAATCCCCATACAGTGCCTGGTCTGACCCAAACACGCCCTTACCCGTAGTGACTCTTTTGTAATAATCATTATCAAACTTTGAAAAAGTCGAATCTAAAAACGCTCCCGCATTGTGATCCTTGTTTTGTATAGGGCACTTCTTTTTTAGGGTCATAGCAAACTCACTATTAATGGTGGGATCAGTTGAGTTATGTATGCGGGCGCTAAAAGAAGAACAGTGTGAGAACCCTAATGTGTGTCCACCTGAAAGTGTGACCAAATCTTTGACATTTAATTTTCTTTTAGCAAAACTTTGAATAAGTGTTGTGGTGTTGGAGAATGGTGATGGCAGGTTTATAGTTTCGTTAGCTTTTGACACGCGTGCGTCTTTCCTTCCTTTGAGCACAGGCCACCATGGACCTTGAGACTGGAGAAAATGAAAGCATTATGCTTATTATTTGAAAACGATTTATATGACTATTTGACTAAATGATAAATAAAAATGTGTACCATTGCTACTACATCTCTTGCAGCTATTGCTAATGCATCAGCACAAGAAACAGTGCGTGGGCATGCCTTTTCGATCTTTGCTTTGGCCGCCTCAATTACATAAAATGATCGGACCGAGATGTTTGGTGGTCCGTCTTTTTCTGCTTTGTTTCCTGGTGTTGAGTCAAGCAACAAGGACGCGTCACATCCCTAAATATAACACGCATTTAGATCATAAATTCATGTTTAAGTATTAGCAAAAAGGTTAATAATAAGTTATGTGGAAGCATACTGCATACCCTAATGAAACAGTCATGGAAGAACATCCTAAGAAGTCGGGCCGGGACAAGGGTCGTAAATAGAGGCATTACGAACCGTTTGATAGATAATATTCTCAGCTTGTGGGCATGTTTGATGATAGTAATCCGCAGTAAGTGCTGCTTCTGAAAATCGAATTACAGCTAGTATGAGAATGAAGGCGGTTAATGATGAAATAGCCATCTGTGTTTAGAAGAAGCAGTTGAAACCAGATGGTGATGAATTCCATGGAAATGGTGGGATTATTTATAGGGCATGTACTAGAAGATTGTAATGTACTTTTAAGGTACTCAAGTGTATGTTTTAACAGCTTTGTTGGGCTTCTAAACAAAGAAATAAAGAGGAAAGGATAATAGTAAACTTGTTAAGAATAGAGGTTGACATTAAAGTTGCAGGTGTGTAGAAATAGTTGGTTAGGATGTGGCAATCAGTTAGATGGTCAAATTAGGACAGTTGGTAAAAGATGGAGTATTGTACTTTTGTACTTGGTTGTTCTTGTTTTAGGACAAAGGAACAAGAACTGAGGTTAGAACTTAAGAAGAGATGGCTTTGTATTGAGATTTGGATGTTGCTTTAGAAGTTTTTAAACATGCAATCATTTATGATAAGAACCATAGGGTGTTCATCTGAAGCAATATGTAGGAATCGGGAGACTCTAAACTGGACGCAAGCAACCGGGCTCAAAAAGCTTAAACAAAACCTCCAAAGTCTATAAAACAAACTTGATCGAAATCCGAACCTTTTGTTCCTAGGCTTCAAGCTATCTCTATAATAAATGATCTTATCCCAGATATTAAATCGATGAATAAACGTTTTGTTAACTGCTTTTGAGCTTCAAAAATCATGACAGGATACTTGTGGAGTTTACAAAATATTATTGGCAACTTAAACCATGTTTTTTATTTCTACATATGTTGCGGTTAAAGCATGCCAAAACGGCTGGTCGGGTCGGTGGGTCATGAACTCATGACGGGCTGATTAAAAATGTTGAATTGGTTTGGGTCCAAATGAGTCATTTTGGAAAAATGTTTTTAATGACCCAAATAGTTTTGGTCATAACGGTTTTGGTCATTGCAAACCTTAAGCACCAAAACTTAAGAAATTTGATCATCATAATGCTCACAACTTAATTAACTCGAATGACATTGGTTAGGATATCAAAATACATGAAGCAAATAAAAAAAGATCTTATATCCAACAATGTATTATTTGTCGAACGGTGACCAACAATATGTAAACTGCATGCATTGTTACATATATGATCACTAGTAACAGGTGATCAAACGAACAATATAAGTTGAACTTCTTGATTGAGTTGAGTTCATGTATTCCAATACCTGATGCATGTACCTCGAGCGAACCAGCTAGTTCCAGGTAGCAAGTCAGTTAGACTCGTGAACACTTTGTATTAATGCATTCATGTATTCAAATGCTTGATGCATGTATCTCGAGTGAACACTCTGTAGCATGTTGATAATAATCATCTGTAAACTGATAAGACTCTTGATATCACTATTTCTATTTCCTATTTTGATTAGTATTGTCTGTTTGCTTTTCATTTGCCAAGCATTTGTTTTTAATGTTTTTATAATTTTTTTTTGTTAAACTGTCTTCTATGTGCATATGTTTTACTTGCAGACGTTATCATATCAAAGATATAAACAAGGCAATATGCATGCTTTATTCACTATGTAAAATACAATAAAGCCAATAAGCTTTTGTATAAAAATTTTAAAAAAAGTTTCAATCTTTCTCTTCCTCTTCCATACTTCGCCTTCTCCCTCTCTCGCATTAATTCACGACGTTACACTTCACTCTGACTTCACCATCTTCAATGACACCAACATTCCCAAGTTTAACCATCAAAGCTGCAAATTCTTTAAAGAACAGTTTCTCGTCTTTCGCATATGAATCCACAATCCCTTTAGTCCTATAATCTCCATACAACGCTTGGTCTGACCCAAACACGCCCTTACCCATAATAATGTTTTTATAATAATCGTTATCGAACTTTGATGAAGTCGAGTCCAAAAACTCTCCCGCATTGTGGTCCTTGTTGTGTATGGGACATTTCTTTTTTAGGGTCATAGCAAACTCACTATTAATGGTGGGATCAGTTGAGTTATGTATGCGGGCGCTAAATGAAGAACAGTGTGAGAATCCCAATGCGTGTCCGCCTGAACGTGTGACCAAATCTTTGACATTTAATCCTCTTTTAGCAAAACTTTGAATAAGTGTAGTGGTGTTAGGAGAATGGTGATGGCAGGTTTATTGTTTCGTTAGCTTTTGACACGCGCCCGTCTTTCCTTCCTTTAAGCACAGGCCACCATGGACCTTGAGACTGGAATAAAATAAAGCGTTATGCTTAGGGGTGACAAATGTGACCCATGGATTGAATAAGTTGTATTAAAATGTATATAATGGGTCAAACTAAAAAAAGAAAATGATTGAAACGGGTCAAAACGGGTTGACATTTCTCGAGTTTTTTTTTATGGAACGAGAAAAACGGAGAAAACTTTTTAGTATTTTTACTTTTTTAGTATTTGATTTATATTTCAAGTTATAATTTTTTAATTATTTTTTTTGAATTTTATAATGAGGGGTTTTTGAAATCTTAACCCATTTTAACCAATTTCAAAAACACCTCATTAAAAAATTCAAAAAAATAATTAAAAAATCATAACTCGAAATACAAATCATAAACTAAAAAAGTAAAAGTACTAAAAAGTTTCCTCCGTTTTCTCGTTCAAAAAAAAAACTTCAAGAAATGTCAACCCGTTTTGACCCGTTTCAATCATTTTCTTTTTTTAGTTTGACCTATTCTGACCCATTATATACGTAATTCCAATGGGTCACATTTGAAAACGATTTGTGCGAGTAGATGATAAATGAAAATCTGTACCATTGCAACTACATCTCTTGCAGCTATTGCCAATGCATCAGCACAAGAAATCGTGCGTGGGCATGCTTTTTCGATCTTTGCTTTGGCCTCCTCAATTACATAAAATGATCGAATCGAGATGTTTGGTGGTCCGTCTTTTTCTGCTTTGTTTCCCGGGATGGAATCAAGCAACAATGACGCGTCACATCCCTAAATACAACACACATTTAGACTATAAGTTCATGTTTAAGTATTAGTAAAAAGGTTAATAATAAGTTATGTAGAAGCATACTGCATACCCTAATGAAACAGTCATGGAAGAACATCCTAAGAAGTCGGGCTGGGACTTTAGGGTCGTAAATAGAGGCGTTACGAACCGTTTGATAGATAATATTCTCAGCTTGTGGGCATGTTTGATGATAGTAATCCGCAGTAAGTTCTGCTTTCGAAAATGAAATGACAGTTAGTATGAGAATAAAGGCAGCACATAGTGAAATAGCCATCTGTTTTAAGACGCAGCAGCAGATGATGAACTCTATGAAAATGATGGGAGTATTTATAGTTGAAGAGTGTGTAATGTACTTATAAGTTACTCAAATGTATATCTAACAGTTTTGTTGGGCTTCTAAACAAAGAAACAACCAGGAAAGGATAATAAGAGATTTGTTAACTATAGAGATTATATGGAGTTGCAGGTGTAGAGAAAGAGTTGGTTAAGATGTGGCAATCAGTTAGATGGTCAAATTAGGACAGTTGGTAAAAGATGGAGTATTGTACTTTTGTACTTCGCTGTTCTTTCTTTAGGACAAAGGAACAGGAGATGTTGGTCTTGTACTTGGGTTAATATCGTGTCTATGAGAGCTGCGATGCAATTCGCTGTTAACCGCTCTCGAACTTCAAAAATCATGACGGGATACTTGTACAGTTTATAAAAACATTCTTTGCACCTTATGATTCTAATCATGTGTCTCTTTATTTACTATGTATGTTGCGGTTAAAGTCTGGCAAAACAGCGGGTGCTCGGGTTAGTGGGTCATGAACCCATAAGGGGCTGATTAAAAATGTTGAATTTGTTTTGTGTCAAAATGAGTAAGTTTAGGGGGGAAAAAAGAAGTTTTTAATGACCCAAATAGATTTGATCATAACGAATTTTGGTAGAGATGTACAAAAAAACCGGTTTGGGACCGGTTCACTGCACGGTTTGACAAGAAAACCGGGTCCCAAACCGACCCAGACCACCAATTTTGATACCGTTTCTCCTTATTAATTACCAACCCGGTTTTAAAACCAGACCTGTTTGAGGAAAAACCGGTTTTAAACTGAACCGAATCGAGTTGGACCAGTTCGACCTTTCTTGCTCCTAAACCGGTTCGAGTCAAATTGACTCAAACCGGTTCGGTTTGAAAAAAAAAACAGTTTTGCACACTTTGTATTCATGATCAACTTAATAAACGCGAATGACATTGGTTAGGACTTAGGATCCCAAAATACACAACGAAAAAAAAATCTTATATCCAACAATTTGTTTTTGTCGAACGGTGACCAAAAATATGTAAACTGCATACATTGATTGTTACGTAGATGATCACTAGCAACCGGTGATCAAACGAATAATACAAGTTGAACTTCTTGATTGAGTTGAACTAATGTATTCCAATACTTGATGCATGTATCTCAAATTTATTCTCAAGCGAACCAATTAGTTCCAGGTAGACTGGTGAACACTTTGTAGGCTGTCATTTGATCAACTTTATGTTGATGATAATCATGCATGCTTCAAATAGGTTGTCATTTGATCCAGCTTTGATCAATTTCAACCCACTGAGCAATGTGGGGTAACAAGAGGTGGCAAATGGGTTGGGTTGGGTCGAACGGGTCATGGGTTGAAACGAATCATGGGTCAAAACAGTTTGGGTCAGTATGGGTTAGGGTCAGAACGGGTCAATTGAAAAAAAGGGTTGCTTTGGTTTAGGTCGGAAGAGGTTAGGATCAAAACGGGTTTCGGAATTTTTTATTTTTTTTAAATCTATGACAACGGAAAAAACAGTTTAGTTTTTTTTTTACCTTTTTAGTTTTTGATTTATGATTTTTTTATTATTATTTTTGAATTTTTTTTTCGGAGGGGTTCTGTTAAGATAACAAAACCCCTTAAAAATATTCAAAAATAATAATAAAAAAATTATAACTCAAAATAAATCAAAAACTAAAAAATTAAAACAATCTAAAATGTTTCTTCCATTGTCCTTGATCCATAAAAAAAATAATTAAAAAACCATCGAAAAATCGAAACGAAACCGAAAAAATCGACGATAAACATAAGTGAATTAATAATCAAAATACCTAACTATTTTTAACCTTATATTCAAGTTCTTTTATCTCTGCTTTCAAATAACCTGTTTCACATGTGAATTCAGGATTAAAAACTTCACTAACAAGTAACAAGGGCTCACATTTTTCATGAAACTAATATGCAATATGATGATTTTTTATATAAATGTTTATTCCTATTTTGACAAATATTGTCTGTTTGCTTTTCATTTGCCAAGCATTTGTTTTTAATTGTGTTACATTGTCTTGTATGTGTATATGTTTTACTTGCACACATTATCAAATCAAAGATATAAATAAACAAGGCAATATGCATGCTTTATTCACTATGTAAAAATTAAAATACAATACACTCAAGAAGCTTTTGTATAAAAATTGTAAAAAAAAAGTTTCAATCTTTCTCTTCCTCTTCCATCCTTCGCCTTCGCCCTCTCTCGCATTAATTCACGACATTACACTTCAGTCTGACTTCACCGTCTTCAATGACACCAACATTCCCAAGTTTGACCATCGAAGCTGCAAATTCTTTAAAGAACAGTTTCTCGTCTTTCGCATATGAATCCACAATCCCTTTAGTCCTGTAATCTCCATACAACGCTTGGTCTGACCCAAACACGCCCTTACCCATAATAATGTTTTTATAATAATCGTTATCGAACTTTGATGAAGTCGAATCCAAAAACGCCCCCGCATTGCGATCCTTGTTATGTATGGGACATTTCTTTTTTAGGGTCATAGCAAACTCACTATTAATGGTGGGATCAGTTGAGTTATGTATGCGGGCGCTAAATGAAGAACAGTGTGAGAATCCCAATGTGTGTCCGCCTGAAAGTGTGACCAAATCTTTGACATTTAATCCTCTTTTAGCAAAACTTTGAACAAGTGTTGTGGTGTTGGAGAATGGTGATGGCAGGTTTATAGTTTCGTTAGCTTTTGACATGCACCCGTCTTTCCTTCCTTTTAGCACAGGCCACCATGGACCTTGAGACTGGACATAAAACATGATGATTATGTGTGTAAATAAAAAGAAGACGGAAGTATAAAACTCGTACCATTGCGACTACATCTCTAGCAGCGATTGCTAACGCATCAGCACAAGAAACCGTGCGTGGGCATGCTTTTTCGATCTTTGCTTTGGCCTCCTCGATTACATAAAATGATCGAACCGAGATGTTTGGTGGTCCGTCTTTTTCTGCTTTGTTTCCTGATGTTGAGTCAAGCAACAATGACGCGTCACATCCCTAAATACAACAAACATTTAGATTATAAGTTCATGTTTAAGTATTAGTAAAAAGGTTAATAATAATAATAAGTTATGTGGAAGCATACTGCATAGTGCATACCCTAATGAAACAGTCATGGAAGAACATCCTAAGAAGTCGGGCCGGGACTTTAGGGTCATAAATAGAGGCATTACGAACCGTTTGATAGATAATATTCTCAGCTTGTGGGCATGTTTGATGATAGTAATCAGCAGTAAGTGCTGCTTGTGAAAATGGAATTACTGTTAGTATGAGAATAAACGCGGTTAATGAGGTGATAGTAATAGCCATTTGTTTTTCTAAGAAGCGGTTGAAGGCAGAGGATGATGAGTTCCATGGAAATGGTTGAAGTATTTATAGTACATGTAGTTGAAGATTGTTATGTACTTTTAAGCTACTCAAACTGTATGTTTTACATCTTTGTTGGGCTTCTAAACAAAGACATGAAAAAAGATAATAGAAGATTAGAAGGAGATTTGCTAAGAATAAATTTTGACAATTGAGTGGCAGTTAGAGGTGTACAAAACCGGTATTTTATTTCAAACCGAACCGGTTTTTAGGCTCAAACCGGTTCGGTTTAGAAACCGGTTTAGGAGCAAGAAAGGTTGAACTGATCCAACTTGATTCGGTTCGGTTTAGAAACCGGTTTAGGAGCAAGAAAGGCCGAACTGATCCAACTCGATTTGGTTCGGTTTAGAATTGGTTTAACTGGTTTTTTTCTCACACCGGTCCGGTTTTAAAACCATTTTGGCAGTTTAGAAGAGGAACCAATCTCAAAATCGGTGGGCTGGGTCGGTTTGGGACCCGATTTGGGTAAAACCGGTTTCTTGTCAAACCGGTTCAAGTCGGTTTGCAGTGAACCGGTCTCAAACCGTTTTTTTTTAACATTTCTAGTTGCAGTTGTGGAGATAGAGTTGGTTAGGATGTGGCAATCAGTTAGATGGTCAAATTAGGAAAGTTGGTAAAAGATGGAGTATTGTACTTTTGTACTTAGTTGTTCTTTTTTTAGGACTAAGGAACAAGAAATGAGGTTAGAAGAGATTGCTTTGTATTGAGATTTGGATGTAACATGCAATTATTTATAATAAATCATTGAGTAAATTACATGGATGGTCCATGTGATTCGGACCAGGCAATAAGAACTTCGGGTGTTCCGGTGTTCATCTAAATCAATATGTAGGAATGTGGAGACTCTTAACCGGACGCAAGCAACCGGATTCAAAAGGCTATAACCAAATCCCCCCAAGTCTATAGAACAAACTTGATCGAAATCCAAACGTTTTGTTCCTTACACTTCAAGCTAGCTCTAGCGTAGGAAGTGACGCCAAGACTGAAACCAAGGAAATGTCCGGGCTCTTAAAAAGACAGCCCAATCGTTTCTCTAAAAGAGTATAAGGACGTTTACATGGGATAATGAAATCCCTAAAAGCATTATACCATTATATAATAAATGATTTTATTTCAAATATTAAATTGATGAATAAACATTAATCTTAATTTTGGGCTTCTGGCTATGTGTTTAATCCCTTTTCGACTTATGATCGGAAGCCATATATTTAAGGAGAAAAAACATTATAATTGGTGAAATTTGGTTAACTGGTTTTCATTCTTGTTCATAAACCATGGATGAAGTTAAAACACATAGGTGTAAGAGAAACCAAATCAGTTAAGCTATTAAGACCATGGCCAATGCAAAATGTTTATCTTAGGTGCAGTGATGTTTGTGGTGAAGTGCATTTCATTTGGAGCATTGTGAGAGAAAATATAGAGAGGAGGAAAATATGTAACTAGCACGGTGATTTGACATGGACAAGGTGATGTGGCATGTGCATTAGCACTCTTACATTGATCATGGTTTAACAATATAGATATAAACATAATAGAAAGTAAGGAAATACACACAAATGACACAACAATCTACACTTCTTTGGGAAGAGAGAAAAAATCAATAGAATTAGGGGTGTCAACGGTCTGGTTTTAACGTTTTTCAGTGAGCTAAATTGTTAGTAACAGTTTGTGTCCGTCGAAAATCGAAAGTAGTAAATTAAAACTCAACAGTGACTAACTTTTGGTTCTTGTTTGATTTCACGGTTTGAGCTTTTAAGGCCTTAATATAAAATATACTACTTCATTTCCATTTCCATTTCCATTTCCATTTCCGTAACTTGGTTTTATTTTTCTGGAAATTCATGTCCACTACAACTATGATATTTGGGTTTTATTGTTTGATCTCATATTCAGTAGTACACTATATAGTTTATGGGATAGGTCTCACATTCTAACGGAAGAAACACGGATCCGCTTCCTTATACGGGTCCTGGATCTGATGAGTCCACAGGGTAGGATACAATAACAATCGACACAATATGAGTACAACTTCCCAAAGTTCAATGACTGGAACCTGCAAAACAGACACCGTGAGTCTCGTTACGGGAAGGACAAGAGAGGGGTCTTCCCGTAACCACCCTCCGGCGTGAGAATCAGTATAAGCTCTTAATAGAGAAAGTACCAAAGTAAACAGAGTAAGTACAGTGAGAGAATATGTTAGTGAATGTGAATCCTCCATACTTCATGCAGGTTGACAAGGTATTTAAGGATGTAGGAAGGTAATTGGGCCAGCTGTCCTCTTCTAGAAGATCTTGATAACTGCTTGGACGTGTGTCCCTTTGTGATAGGTTGGGCTATACGTCCCATGTGCATGGGTATAACAACCTGGACACGCGTCGCCTTATGATAGGACGTACCACACCCTGGCCATGTGCACGGTTATAACAACCTGGCCAGGTGTCCCTCACTTATTGGCTGGCGAGTCACGTATTCTTCAAGTAATGATCGTGGGCATTCTTCTAGAGGATAGTTAGTTGAAGACAACTCTCCAGTTGGCATTGCCTTCCGGTCATTTTGGCGGATAGATGTCCTATCTCGCGGATGACTTTTGAGGGTGCCTGGATGCTTCCGCGTGTGGTGCGAGGACGTTATTCCTTTACCGTGTTATGCGGGTGATCCATATGTTCCGCGTGTGGTATATGAGAGGTTCCTCTATGACCCGCGGGTGATACTTAAGGGTATTTGGGTCTTTTTAGTACCATACCTCTATACTAACCAATCATAAGTTGACACGTGTTACATATACTAAGAGAGGTGCACAAATTGGTTATTAGAAAAACCTGGGTTTGGGTAGAGGTGCACAAAACACAGGGAACCCGGAACCAGACCCGAAATAAATATCCGGAACCGGTTTTTTAATACCTGGGTTTTTAACACCCGAACCCGTACCCGTACCCGACCCTACCCGTAGGGTACAGATAGGGTATGCATTTTAGCACTAAAACCCGAACCCAAACCGGGCCCGATTTGTACCCGCTAATACCTGAAAACCCGAACTGCTTCCATACCCGAAACTGGGTTTTTCCAATACCCAAAACTGGGTATTTCAAATACCCGATGTATACCCGAAAAATACACCTAAAAAGTGCAAACTTACAAAAATCCAATCTATACCCGAAAAATACTCCAAAAAAACCCGAAAAAACCCGTAAATAGGATTTTATTTTCAATACCCGATAATAGGGTATTCAAATATTCGGTTTTAGAATACCCGGTTCTATAACCGACCCGATTATTACCAATACCCGGTCATACCCGCACCCAGTCATTTCCGAACCCGGGTATTTAAAAAACCCGATTTGTGCACCTCTAGGTTTGGGTATGATCGGGTATTAGCAATATCTGGGCCGGGTCCGGGTATTGACTCTAAAAACCATATCCTATGTATCGGGTTCGGGTCGGATATAGAACCGGGTATTCTAAAACCGGGTATTTGAATACCCTATTTCCGGGCATTGAAAAAACCATATTTTCGAGTTTTTTCAGGTTTTTTTCCAGATATTTTTCGGGTATAAAAATAGAATTTTTTAGGGGTTGCACTTTTTAGGGGTATTTTTCGGGTATTTTTTAGGTAATTTCATGTATAGATCGGGTATTTGAAAACTCGGTCTCGAGTATTGGAAATACCCGGTTCCGGGTATGGAACCGATTTGGGTTTTCAGGTATTACCGGGTACAAATCGGGTCCGGTTCGGGTACGGGGTTTGGTACTAAATGCATACCCTATCCATACCCTACGGGTAGGTACGAGTTCGGGTATTAAAAACCCGTGTATAAAAAAATCTGGTTCCGGGTTCTTTTTCGCGTTCGGTCCCAGGTTCGGGTTTTTTTTTTGCACCTCTACATATCTATACTATATCTAAAGAGAATCTCAAGGATCTCTTAATTTTTAAGAGGCTCAAACTTTTTTGCATAGTGTACTATTATTGCATGTTTTAAAGAGGTTAAGTGGAAGTTAAAAGGGTATTATGGTATTTTATTCAATAGCCTACCACGAACTCTTTTAATTGTTAAATTATAAATAAAATTTCTACCCTTCAACTATACACAACTTTTGTAAATTTTAATAATTATTCTTGTTCCACCTCTTGAGTTTACCCATATATTCCTCAATTTTATTTTATTTTTGTTTTTCTCTTATATCTTTGAATATATTAAGTTTTAAAAAATTTCAAACATACCGCTACGAAGTGCTTATTTTTGTCTACGTTTCGATATAAATTTTATTGAATATCGAGATACGGATAATAAGGTACAAATCATAGTTGCATCAACGTACAAGTCTTTTAAAAGTACTTTTTGATAGATTTTTCTCTTGAATAAGTTATTTAAATACATAGGTTTCCTCCAGTTTAGCTATAATTTTAACCAATCCTAGCTGTTGTGTGATATTGTGGTCATTATATTTTGTATTTTAACATTATTGAAACATATTAAATTCCTTATAAATGTTTTAATAACTATCATATACGTGTTTTATATACTTTTAATTTTATAGGATTTTATAAAATAAAAATAAATATTACCTAGATTTTGACCGGCAAATTGACCCAAATAAAATTTTCATATTGTGTGCATAACATTAATAATTTAAACCTCATTAGAAATAGATCTGATTAAAAGTACTCAAGTTTTATAGATATCATAATAATCAAGACGGACTCGAGTTTAAGGTTTCAACTTTAATTTCGAGCTGAGTTAAGCCAACGCGTTATGAAATTCAAGTCTAGGTCGAGCTAGCCTTGACTCGGCTAGGTTTAACTCGCTAACAACCTTTAAGTGTTATTCCCCGCTGTATCGCGCGGGTACCTGACTAGTACTATCAAATCAAATGAATTTTAAACATGTGTTACTTATGGGGGAATCTCATTCAAAGCAGGCTTAAATTAAACGTGGCCCATGAACAATATAATGAACCTTGGCCCAAGTGTCATATCCTGTCACATCAAAGTGGCCCATCTTTAAGAGGAAAAAAACCAAAAAGATGTAAGAAAACCCATACATTCATATGCTCGCGTTAAAGTGGTTTCACTCAAAGCGGGTCCCAAACCAACCCGCCCCGCCGGTTTTGAGTCCGGTTCTCCTTATGAACTACCAAACGGTTTTAAAACTGGACCGGTGTGAGGAAAAACCGGTTCTAAACCGAACCGAATCAAGTTGGACTAGTTCGACATTTCTTCTCTAAAACCGGTTTCTAAACCGAATCAATTTGAGTCAAATTGGTTTGGGTCATGGTTTGACCAAACCGGTTTTGTACACCTCTGGCTTGCATCTCAAATATTTGTCATTTTAAAAAATAGGGTTCTTTGATTTTACTCTTACTCTTGTCATTTTAGCCCTTGGTAAAAAACTAGCTAAGTGTAATTCAGCTCTATTTGATTTTACTTGTTGAAGGGAACTCTATTATTAAATCATCCGAACAAATTTTTTAAACTTGAATACGGTTATCTTTTTTTTTTGAAAAGGCGGTATTTTATATAAATAAATAAAAACAGTCCTAGCAAGTAGCTAGAACAAAAAAACATAAAACATTACAAATACAATAGAGGGTTCTTAAGCCACTCGATCCTAGAAATATTACATTTATGATTTCTGCTACTATACCATAAGAACGAGAAATTTAAAATTTCATCAAATATCGTTTCTTTGTTATGCCGATTCTTCTCAAATACCAAGTCATTTCTGAATCTCCAAATAATCCACCAAGTGACAAATATAATCATCCCGATCATATCTTTCTTATGAGTTTGGACTCTTAAAGTGTCCCACCAAGACATCAGCTCAATCGGAGCCAAAGAGGAAGACAACGGTAGGCCAAGCCAAGAAGCAACAAGACCCCAAATCCGATTAGCCACCGAGCACATACCGAAAACATGGTCAATAGACTCCTCATGATCATTACAGATAGGACATAAAGAACTCGGAATGTCTATACCCTTACTCACCAGATTGACTCTCATAGGAAGTCTCTTAAGTAACACCCTCCAAGCACAAATATTAACTTTTCTAGGAAGAAATTTGAACCATATTGTCTTTCGAGCCCACGAAGGAAGAATAAAGTCATCAATAACCTTCCTTACACCCTTAACCGTGAAGTCTGTCATATCCCCAAAACTCCAAATCCATCTATCTTGAGAATCCATTAAACTTACATGTCCTAACTCCACCATCAAATTATCAAATTGTTCACTTTCTCTCCCCCCTCTAATCTCTCTTCTCCAATTCCAAGAACCACCGTCTGCCCTTTGATTAACAAAACATTGCTTGTCCATTTCCAACGCATAAAGGCGAGGATATTTGACCGCCAACGTACTACTTGTCCCCCAACAGTCTAACCAAAATCTAGTTTCTTGACCATTTCCTATCTTTTTTTGAACAGCCGAAAGAGGAATTACTTCTAAATCGTGTAGTTTATTAAATGAGTTACACATAGACGACCACACACCCGACCCTAACCCACTATATTCACGATAGTTAGGATTCATTTCAACTCCATATATGGCTTTGATCAACTTAACCCACACACAATTGCTATCTGAAACAAACCTCCAACGCCACTTTTGTAAAAGAGCCTTGTTAAATGCCTCCAAGGAAACAATCTCGATACCTCCTTTCTCTTTAGAGGCCAACACTTGTTTCCAAGACACCCAATGAATTTTTCTTTCGTCATTTTTAAAACCCCAAAAGAACCGAGACCGAATTCTTTCCAAAACCTTCAAAACACTTGGAGGCACAACGAATAGGGAAAAGAAATAAATTCCCAAGGCTCCAAGGACCGAAGTGTTTAAAAGAGCTCTAGCTCCAATAGATAATAAATTCGACTTCCAAACCGAAAGACGAGTTTTGAATTTATCTATGATAACCTTCCAATCTTCAACCCTTTTCATACTCGAACCAACCGGTAAACCCAAATAGGTGAAGGGAATTTTAGCCTGAAGACAACCTGTCGAAGAAGCACGTAAAACCACCTCCTCATATGGGACCCCCACTCCATATAAATTAGATTTGAATAAATTTAACTTTAAACCTGAAGCCAAATAAAAACAATTCAAGATCTGAACAATACCATTTATATGCCTCCGACCATTCCCCCAAACATATAGCGTCGTCAGCATAAAATAGATGAGATATCCGCCCTCCATTTCTACCAATTCGAGCTCCTTTAAAAATACCCGCTTCAATAGCATCCTCCATGGCCACATGTAACCCTTCCATAGCTATTAAAAAAAGAAACGGAGATAAAGGATCACCTTGACGTAAACCTCGATGCATCTCGAATTCCAAAGTCGAACTTTCATTTGAATACGGTTATCTTTATTTATCTATCTTTTTAAAACGACCATTTGGAATACTGACAGACCACTGATCAACTCAATCATCTCTATTCCACCGAAAAAACCCTCTAAACCAACCTGTAACCAAATGGTTAGTTTGATGTTACAGTCTTTAATATTATTCTA
Source organism: Bidens hawaiensis (assembly GCF_021521415.1). Lineage (NCBI taxonomy): Eukaryota > Viridiplantae > Streptophyta > Magnoliopsida > Asterales > Asteraceae > Bidens > Bidens hawaiensis. The sequence goes on from NW_027493290.1 coordinate 57,873, forward strand.
TTTTTGTGGATCATTAATTATCAAGTCTATGTGTTCTAGTTCGGCGATAATATAAATGCATGACTATTTTTAGATCATGTACACAATAACAATCATGTTTGGAAATAGTAATCAGAAAATTGTCAACACATTGTAAATTGTAACAAACAACATTTAAACTAGTTCTGGAAAGTTTTCTTAATGTGGCATATGATGTTGATAACACATAAATGTTTTTCATATTAATTTGCAATCTTTTCAACCAACTCTCTTATTTTTTCTATCTCAAAGAAACCATCTGACATTACATAGGTACTTCATAAAAACATGTGATAGTATATGTAATTAAGCATCAATGTATATAATATATGATAATAATAATATATAAATTGTATATAAAAACATAAGTTATGTTTTCCCCATGCACATTTAGCTACTTCCTTTGATGAGCAGATCTTTCTTCTAGCATTTTTATCCCCATATATCTGTAATGGTCATAATATATAACAAAAAAAAAATTGTTAGTTGATATTTTAATTTTAATCTATTATTTTTATAAATATTTATTGAACAATATGAATATATATACCTTCCAAGCATCATCATAGTAGCTTGAGGGTTTGTTCCAGGGGAATTTAAAAGAGTTGAACTATCAATAACACGCAGTGCGGATACACCGATAACTTTATAGTTGCGATCAATAACTCTATCAACTTGACAACCACCATGATAATGCCATATGGTCATCACCGTGTCTTTGCAATATTGCGCTAAGTCAAACGGGGCGTTCACATGCCTAGGTCTCAAGTTTAAAGGCAACGCGACCACTAAAGCAAACAAATCTTGAACCGATAGCAAAGGATCACGAAAATTCGACAATGGTTTTGATTCTAACACCTTTATAATGGTTTCCAAGCCTTCAACGCACGATTGAAGGTCTTGAGGGTCTTGGAAGTAGTTAAATGTGACTTTAGGATTATCATCTGGTTTTTCTGTAACGAGCTCGAGACTGCCGAAAGAGAGTGGGCCCATCACCTTTTCGAGGATCAATCCGGCGTTAGCTCCTGATAGATCCAAGTCGAAGCGATGACTTGTGGTCTGAAATAATGCACCAAAATAAAATATTCACATGTAAAAGTGAATTATGTGGTTCTTCTTTTTCTTAATATATTATTAATTCTGGAATAAACGTCATAAAATTCTAAATAATATATACCTGGTTAGAAATGAGTCCAAATTTGTAACCCACTTTTTGTAGCAATGGCAAGTTAATATGGGTACTAGCGGCTTCAATGAAGCTCCCGAATCAGGTAATACCCACAACCTCAATCAATGAAATCTCTACGGGCTGGCGTGAAGGAATGAGTACTAAATTCATCGGGTTATCAGATAACCCCTGTCCAACCATGGGCTGGTCCAACAACACCTTAATTCCATGGGCCGTTAGATGTCCCGAAGGCCCAATTCCACTCAACATCATCAACTGTGGGCTCCCAAGCGTGCCCGCTGATAATATAACTTCGTTCATCGTTGACCCTTCGTTTAAAAAAGCTGTGTGCATTTTCCCTTTCGAGTCCACGTACAATACTCCGTGGGCCCGTAGCTCTACACCGTAAAAAAAATAAAACACAAAGTTTAAAGCTATTAAAACGTGTTGTTTTTTCCGACATTCGCTTAACCCGACCCGATATGTTTTGAACCATTTCATAAAAAAATAAAAATTAAAAAATAATAAAATAATAAAAAAATAAAAAATTTGATACTAAAGAAGTTTTAGCCCATTACAGTTGCATTCAATGTAGTTACCATGTGGTTTGAATAATATTTGGTGCACAGTTGCATTTAAGTACACAACAATGTTGCTTGGATCAGCATACTCTAACAAATCGGCAGCCGTGTGCCGCTTGCCGTCGCGGTCGAAAATGCTACCGCCAACTTTCGTCCCGTATATATGCTCATACGTAAACCCATTATCGGGCAACACTCCAGCTTCCAACAACCCGTCTCTAACCGCCGCTTGCCACGCCAACACCTTCGGCTCAAACGCCACTTTCTTTTCAACCCACTCGTATGACTCCTTCACCAGCTGCGGGTCCCACCCGGCTCTGCTGACAAAGTCAGCACTAGCCCTGGTGAAAAAACCCGCGTTCAGGGCGGACCCACCACCCAGAACACGGGCCCTTTGGTTGACAACCCCATCAGTGGACACAAAGGTCTGGGAAGCCGAGGTGGGACCCAGGTTTGCTAGTGTGTCTAGGAAACCGTTAATGGTGTTGACTGATGGGATTCCGTACGGTAAATCACCTCTTTCGAGGACTAGAACTTTTGCGGATTGTGAAAGTGTCGCTGCCAATGCGCACCCGGATGTTCCACCGCCGATTACTATGTAGTCGTAGGATGACTCCGTCAACGCCTCGGTCGCGTCTTTAGCAAATGTCATATACGGAGCTGAAAATAATAAAGAAATTTTATTTTTTTCAACGGTAAGAGAAACTTTTTTTTCTTTTCAGTGTTTAAATAAAAACAGAAAGTAAACAGACAATAAGTTATGCGTGCAAACAAAATATTACTTACATTTTTCGGAGGCCGAAGGTGAAGCAAATAAAAAAAAGAAAATTGTAAGTTTTTAACGGCAAGAGAAACTTTTTTCTTTTCAGTGTTTATATCGAAACTAAAAGCAAACAGGCAATAAGTTATGTGTACAAACAAAATATTACTTACATTTTCCGGAGGTAGAAAGTGAAGCAAATGATATAATAAATATAAATATACTTTAAGTTTTTGACGGCAAGAGAAAGTTTTTTTCTTTTCAGTGTTTATATCAATACAAAAAGCAAACAGGCAATAAATTGTGTGTACAGCTACAAACAAAATATTACGTACGTTTTTCAGAGGTGGAAGAGGAAGCGAATAATACTATGAGCGAAAACAAAAACCGGAAAACGAAGGGCGACCGCCGTGTGAAGCTGTTGTAATCCATTAGCGAAAACAAGAATGTAGTGAAGGGGATGAACAACCAGCGTTGGGTTTATAAGTAATGGCAAACAATAGCTTAAATTTTAGTGACGAGATAGTGACGACATATATATAACCTTCCTCTTCTTCGTGTGCAAATTTTCCCATCCGTTTACATATTTATATATATATATATTTGAATTTATTGCCAACTAATCAACGTCTATCACTTGCATTGTTAAGGTAAATAGTTTTATTTTAGTAATGACATAAATTCTAATCCTTATTGATTAATATGAGTTTATGGATGGTAATGAGTTGGGTTTTGTAACATTCGTCATTTTCGATCTTTTTTGTATTTGTATTTGTATCAAAACCCGATCCGATTTGTAAACCAAATCTTTCACTAATATAAAATGTTGGATTTTTATGTTTCATAATCATCTCTTACCTTTTGCATTTGTTACTAGATTGTATTATTTAAACCTTTTTTTTAAAAAAAACACATGCAAGTATTGATATAAAACAAGGAAAACAAGTTTTACTCCTTCCATATATAAACAACCCCATCCTCTTCATTATTCTTTGCTCATTCATCTTCTTTCTCTCCCAAATAAAGTTTATATCTCTAACCTCTAAGGTTCTTAATAATCAAGCAATAACCTTATTTAATTCTTGTTTGTTACTTATTAATTCATATCTTGTGGCACAACATATATATATAATATGCACCCCTTGTTTCCTTCGGCTTTCATCTTCTTCGGGAGGTGATATGCTACAAGGCAAGGCTACATGGAGAACTCCTTGTAGTTCTTGTATATATTATTTTCCTTTAATGCTTTCCTAGTCTTGTTCATATTGTAAGTAGTTTAGCTTTTAATTCATGTTTAAAGAGTTTCATGGTATTGGTTATGAAGTCACTAGTCTCGGTTTTATCCCGAGATTAGACGCGAATCAAGACAGAACCAAGACCAAACTCTTGTTTACTAGTCTTGTTTATACTATTTCCCTTTAGTGCTTTTGTTTATATTGTAAGTAGTTTAGTTTTAATTCATGTTTAAAGAGTTCCATGGTGTTGGGTATGAAGTCACTAGTCTAGGTTTCGTCCCGAGATTAGACCCGAATCAAGACCGAACCAAGACCGAACTCTTGTTTACTAGCTTTTGTTTAAAATAGTTTTGTTTACTAGTTTTGTTTAAAATAGTTAAATAAACATGTTTATGAAAGATTTGAACCTTGTAACTTCTAAAACCATTTTGATAGTTCTATGGTATTTGGGTATGTGGCAACCATCCTCGGTATCATTCCGAGTCAAGGACCGAACCAAAACCGAACTAAACCGAGTTCACTTGCCTAAGACACACAAGTGTGTTTTTGGCCATCGAAACTCATCTTTTCTTCAAGAATGTATTTTAAACTAATTTTAAGTATTTTATCAACTTACTTGGTGTGTCGGTATCCAACTTGATCTTATAACAAGCTTGGACCGGTGATACCAAATACACACTTAACGGACGTTAAGGTTCTTCATAATAGAACTATATACTTGGTTAAGTCTTTCGATTTTATTGAGTTATCTCAAAACATTTTGGAAAGTTAACTTTGAGTTTAGTTAATTATCTAGACCCAAGTTAACAAATCCGAACACTCGATTAAAACCTTGTTTTGGTGTTCATATACCCAAAGGGTCTTGCATTAGTGCATTATAACCCACATAAGTTACTTAACATAGGTTGAGTAATAATTATGAATAAAATACCAAGACCCGGTTTCGAGTAAACTTACTTTTTAGAACATGTCTTTAATTTCCCAAGTATTTACATTTTTAAACCATAAACTTCATTTATTTACTTTACTTGTCATATTTTATTTTAAACCCTTCCAAGACTACCTACTAACTTAAGACCCGTTTAATCTAGGTCTTGCTCGTTAAACCCGATCTCCGATTATTCACGAATCAATCTTTCAAGTTACTTAGTTAACGTGAGTACATTTCATCCCCCGTTTTCACTTTTATCTTTTGGGGGTAACATGCATACTTATTCAAACAAAATTGATTTATATTATACTCATTTCTCAAACCACAAACTTTAGGGTATATGATGCTAGAATACTTGCTCTATTGTGTGTTATATGTCTCATATGCTTTACGTGCGCGAGTGTTTATTTTTATGTTGTTGTTGAGCCTCATTAAGTATGATCATACGCTCCCCTAACTACTTAGCCTTGTGCTAGTAGAATAGGGCCTCATTATCCAAGTATGTCGGTATTCTTACCGATTAGAAAGGATCCTCATTTACATATGTTTTATATACCATGATTTATGCTTTTATTTATAGTCTCATATACGTTTGTGGATTTCACTCATATTATATATACTCAAAACTATGAAATTGCTCACCAACATACGTGTTGACAAATGTTATTTTATGCATGTTACAGGTTTGATTATTACTTGAGTTGGAGTTTGAAGACGTCATTCTATTTTGATACCGCTAGGTTATTAGAAGAATGAACAATATCTATTTCTTATGTTTTGATGTTATTTGTATGAACAATATGTGTTACTTTGGTGATTGAATGAAATTAATGAGTTGATTAAATATTGTCACTTTAATAGTGTCTTGTGTATTTGTCCAACCACGTTGCACCCGGCATGTTCCGCCGCCTTTGGTCGGGGTGTGACAGATTGGTATCAGAGCCAAGACTATAAGATAGGTGGTTAGACGTAACGGCCTAGTATAGTTTTGCTTTAGGGTCCTTATACGTGTTACCCTACTTGATTGTTCATTACACTTATACATTTAATTGCTTATTTATTTCATTTAATCTTCAAAAATATACACATGCACACACTCTCATAGTATTCCAAGGTATCCTTACCTTAAAACGCAAAAACATTAGTTTTCATAATGTGTTTTATGGATCACAAACTTAATTTGGATCCCGTTATTTAAGATCTCCTTAAAGGTTGCATTTATATCGGGTTTGTAGCCATCATGGAAAGCGAAACACTATGAAACGACCATTTGACAAAAAGATTCCAAGAATCGAAGGTGATATACTTACCTGGGATGGTTGAATTATAGTGTGCGTTTTCTAGGCTTACAAATCGTGTTATATATGTCAATACTTTAAGTTGTCGAATGCAAGCGTTCCGGTTGCCTCCTTATATTTTTTTGGTGTTAAAAATACAAGTTGTTTTTAACATCTCGTTGTATCTCCGTTTTTATTATATGTTATTATCGTTATTTGAGTCACAACAACATAATTAAGACGCGGTGGTACGTGCACATGTTCGACTCCACCTATTATTTTATACAACTTTATTTGTCGGGATATCAAACCCTGGTGATTTCATGTACGATTTTCCCGACTATATATATAAATTTCAAAATCTCAAAACCTCCAATTTTTTAATGGAAAAAGTTTGAAACTTATAAATATATATACATTTTTATCTTTTGATGTAAGTATAAAATGGTTTTAACTAACATTCTCATTCTCATAACTCTAGGATTCACAATCATTAAACCCTACATTTATTCTTTTTCCCTCATACTTATATCAATTACCCCAAACTTATACCATTTCTCTTTTATTATTTTAGAATGCCTCCAATCCGTCACCAACTACGCAAGCCGAGCTCCGGTCGTCGGATGGCCGCAATGGTAGCAAAAGAAATCGCGGCTGTGATTCCCGGACTCATAACTCAAATCCAAGCCACCCAACCCACCGTTACTCAAACCACACCCAACCCCATACCTTTCTCTTTGAAAAACTTCACTAGTGTCAACCCATCCCAATTCTTTGGTAAGAACTGTGCCACCACTTTGTTACAATGGTTCGAGAAAATGGAAAGTGTGTTTACTCTTTGTGAGTGCCCCGAACTCAAAAAGACCACATATGCCTCTAGCATGTTTGAGAATACCGCCCACACTTGGTGGAATAGCGAGATTTCCACCCATGGAGCGGAAGTAGCTATGGCTTACTCATGGACCAAGCTCAAAGAAGTCATGATGAAAAAGTTTTGCCCAAAACATGAACTTCAAAAACTCGAATCCGAATTTTGGGAACTCAAGCAAGAGAGTGGTGACAACTCCACCTACTCCAACCGCTTTCACGAGCTTAGTCTCTTGGTTCCTCACTTGGTCACTCCCCTCGAAAGGGCTATTGACAAGTATGTCGGCGGTTTGCCTATGCAAATCCGCGACTCGGTGATGAGTCGCAACCCGCAAACCCTTCATGATGCTATTACCTTCGCCGGTGCTCTTTCTGAAAACTATGTCAAATACGGTACCCTCTCCATCAAGAAAACGAGTGACAAGAGTAAGTCCGAACCAACCCCTCAAGCTAAAGTCGACCCACAACCTCAAGCCATCAACTACTCCAATTCCACCCACCACACCAAAAAGAAAATCAAACCAAACTACCGAAACTATGCTGTCACCCACCCATCACAACCTCAATCTCAATCCCACGCACTCCAAAACCGAAAACCGTATTCCGGCCCGCACCCATTATGTAACACTTGTCAACGTCATCATCCCTCCTACTCTGCTTGTCGCCACTGCACCAAGTGTAACCGCTATGGTCACACTAACAACGTGTGTCGAGAAGCCTCTCGTGGGCAACCCGCTCCACCGAGGTTTGCCCCATCCAACCAAAATCATCCCACTCCTTTTGCTCAAAACCCTCCATCCCAACCTAGGGCTTGTTTCAATTGTGGAGACCCAAATCACTTCCGCAATGCTTGTCCTCGACTTGCTCTTGTTAACCAAGCCCAAATCATACCCACACCCTACTACCATACCCAAGCCTACCAAGTTCAAACTTATCAACCCCAAATCCCGCAACTCTTGGCTCCTCCCGCTCAACCGATCCAAGCCATGCAAGCCCTTCCTCCTCCACCATATCTGTAAGCCATGCAAGCTCTCCCACCTCCTCCAGCTCAACAAGTTAACCACGGCAACCAAGGGCGTGCCTTTATGATGAACGCCAACCAAGCTCAAGTTGCCAACGATGTGGTGAACGGTACGTTTTTAGTAAATGAGCATTTAGCTTCAATTTTATTTGATACCGGAGCTGATAGGAGTTTTGTTTCTTTTAAATTCGAATCTATTCTTGGCGTATCTCGCACTAAACTTTCTCGCCCCTTTTCTGTCGAAGTCGCCAATGGAAATTCCATCATCATCGATTCGGTCATTCGCGATTGTATCCTCACTCTTTGCAAGCACGAGTTCTCGATCGACCTCATCCCGATGCAAATGGGAAGCTTCGACATCATAGTAGGCATGGATTGGTTAGCTTTGCACCGTGCCGAAGTCGTTTGTTATGACAAATTCATTCGCACTCGTCAATGGCAAAATTCTCAAAGTCTTTGGCAAAACGATCCCCAAGAAACTCAACCTTATGTCTTGCTCTCAGTCTCATAAGTACTTGCGCCAAAAGTACGTTCCATTCCTAGCCCAAGCGGTGGTGAAAGATCCAAAAGAAAAGAAGATTCAAGACATTCCCGTTGTTTGTGAATTTCCCGGCGTTTTTCCCAAAGACGTCTCTGGTCTTCCACCCGTTCGTCCTCTTGAATTTCGAATCGACCTTGTGCCCGACGCGACTCCCGTAGCCAAGGCTCCTTACCGCTTAGCCCCTTCGGAATTGCAAGAGTTATCGAATCAACTCCAAGAACTCTCCGATAAGGGCTTTATCCGTCCAAGCTCTTCTCCTTGGGGTGCTCCCGTCCTCTTCGTGAAAAAGAAAGATGGCTCGTTTCGCATGTGTATCGATTACCGTGAACTCAATAAACTCACCATTAAAAATCGTTACCCCTTGCCTCGCATCAACGACCTCTTCGATCAACTTCAAGGCGCAACTTGCTTTTCCAAAATCGATCTTCGATCGGGTTATCATCAATTGCGTGTTCATGAAGACGACATTCCAAAAAATGTGCTTTTCGTACTCGGTATAGACATTACGAATTTTTGGTTATGCCTTTCGGATTAACCAATACACCTGCGGTATTCATGGACCTCATGAACCGTGTTTGCAAACCATTCTTGGATAAATTCGTGATTGTTTTTATCGATGACATTCTTATCTTCTCCAAAACCCGAGCCGAACATGAACATCATTTACGTTCCATTCTTGATCTCCTAAGAAAAGAACAACTTTATGCCAAGTTCTCCAAATGTGAATTTTGTTTAAAAGAGGTTCAATTTTTGGGTCATGTCGTCGACGATAAAGGTATTCATGTTGATCCCGCCAAAATCGAGGCCGTAAAAGATTGGAAGACACCATCCACACCCACAGAAATCCGATCTTTCCTTGGTTTGGCCGGGTATTATCGGCGATTCATTCTATACTTCTCTAAAATCGCGTTACCCCTCACCGCACTAACTCATAAAGGAGAACCTTACAAATGGGAACCGAAACAAGAAGAAGCTTTCCAAACTCTAAAGCATATGCTTTGCAACGCTCCCGTCCTAACCCTTCCCGATGGAAACGACGACTTTGTGGTATTTTGCGATGCATCCAACCAAGGTCTCGGTTGCGTTCTCATGCAACGAGGTCAAGTTATCGCATATGCCTCAAGGCAACTCAAGGATCACGAAAAGAATTATACGACTCATGATCTCGAACTTGGTGCCGTCGTTTTCGCTCTCAAAATCTGGAGACATTATCTTTATGGCACAAAGTGTGTTGTATTCACCGATCTCAAAAGTCTACAACACATCTTTGACCAAAAAGATCTCAACATGAGACAACGTCGATGGGCCGAATTACTTAGTGATTACGATTGCGAAATTCGCTACCACCCCGGTAAGGCGAATGTTGTAGCCGACGCCCTTAGTCGTAAAGTTAATGTCAAATCCGTTCTGCTTCATAGCATCATCATTCAAACCGATCTCCAAGACCGCATCTATCGAGCCCAATGCACCTCCATTGATGAATGCAATATGTATTATGAAATGGCATGTGGAGCCGAACTTCAACTTGAAACCAAACCCGATGGCTTGCTTTATTTCCTCAACCGTTTGTGGGTTCCCGATCGTGATGAACTTCGTACTTTCATTCTCGATGAAGCTCATATGTCACGGTATTCCGTACATCCCAATGCGGATAAAATGTACATCGATCTTCGATCTATTTATTGGTGGCCGAGTATGAAAAAGGACATAGCACTTTATGTATCGAAATGTCTTACTTGCTCAAAGGTTAAAGCCGAACATCAAAAACATTTTGGTTTACTCGAGCAACCTCCTATCCCCGTCTGGAAATGGGAAGGCATCGCTATGGACTTTATCACCAAATTGCCTCCCACACAAAAGCAAAATGATAGCATTTGGGTCATTGTTGATCGATTAACCAAATCGGCTCACTTCTTCCCAATCCGCGAGAAGTACTCCGTTGAACAACTCGCTCAAATCTATGTTCTTGAGATTGTATGCCGCCATGGTATTCCATTGACCATCATTTCTGATCGTGACGCTCGTTTCACATGCCGTTTTTGGAAATCGCTTCAAGAAGCCTTGGGAACTCGCCTCGATCTTAGCACCGCTTACCATCCTCAAATCGATGGCCAATCCGAACGCACAATCCAAACTCTCTAGGATATGCTTCGATCTTGTGTTCTTGATTTTGGTGGAAATTGGGATTCTCATCTCCCACTTATTGAATTCTCATACAATAATAGCTATCATTCTAGCATTGAGATGACTCATTTCCAAGCTCTTTATGGTCATAAGTGTCGTTCTACGATTTGTTGGAACGAGATTGGCGAAGCCCAAATCACTGGTCCCGAGATTGTTCAAGACACTACCGATCGTATCGATCAAATCCGCAAAAATCTCCTTGCTGCTAGAAGTCGCCAAAAGAGCTATGCCGACAAACGGCGAAAACCTCTCGAGTTTAATGTTGGCGACTTTGTCCTTCTCAAAGTATCTCCTTGGAAGGGGGTAGTCCGTTTTGGAGAGAAATGAAAACTAGCACCCCGTTTTGTAGGCCCATTCAAAATCCTCGAAAGGATTGGAAAAGTGGCTTATAAACTCGATTTACCGCAAGAACTTGCCGGTGTTCATCCCACCTTTCATGTCTCAAACCTCTAAAAGTGCTTAGCCGAAGGTAACCTCCATATACCTCTCGACGAAGTACGTATCGATGAAACCTTGCAAATGATCGAAAAACCCGTTGAAATCGTGGACCGCAATGAGAAACGAACCAAACGTAGCCACGTCCGTTTAGTTAACGTCCGTTGGGAATCACGGTGTGGCGCTGAATTTACTTGAGAACGAGAAGACGAGATGAAGGAAAAGTACCCGCACTTATTTATTACGGATTCTTCTTAATTTCGGGACGAAATTTCCTAAAGTAGGGAAGACTGTAACATTCGTCATTTTTGATCTTTTTTGTATTTGTATTTGTATCAAAACCCGACCCGATTTGTAAACCAAATATTTCACTAATATAAAATGTTGGATTTTTATGTTTCATAATCATCTCTTACCTTTTGGATTTGTTACTAGATTGTATTATTTAAACCTTTTTTTAAAAAAAAAAACACATGCAAGTATTGATATAAAACAAGGAAAACAAGTTTGACTCCTTCCCTATATAAACAACCCCATCCTCTTCATTATTCTTTGCTCATTCATCTTCTTTCTCTCCCAAATAAAGTTTATATCTCTAACCTCTAAGGTTCTTAATAATCAAGTAATAACCTTCTTTAATTCTAGTTTGTTACTTATTAATTCATATCTTGTGGCACAACATATATATATAATATGCACCCCTTGTTTCATTCGGCTTTCATCTTCTTCGGGAGGTGATATGCTACAAGGCAAGGCTACATGGAGAACTCTTTGTAGTTCTTGTATATACTATTTTCCTTTAATGCTTTCCTAGTCTTGTTCATATTGTAAGTAGTTTAGCTTTTAATTCATGTTTAAAGAGTTTCATGGTATTGGTTATGAAGTCACTAGTCTCGGTTTTATCCCGAGATTAGACCCAAATCAAGACAGAACCAAGACCAAACTCTTGTTTACTAGTCTTGTTTATACTATTTCCCTTTAGTGCTTTTGTTTATATTGTAAGTAGTTTAGTTTTAATTCATGTTTAAAGAGTTCCATGGTGTTGGGTATGAAGTCACTAGTCTCGGTTTCGTCCCGAGATTAGACCCGAATCAAGACCGAACCAAGACCGAACTCTTGTTTACTAGCTTTTGTTTAAAATAGTTTTGTTTACTAGTTTTGTTTAAAATAGTTAAATAAACATGTTTATGAAAGATTTGAACCTTGTAACTTCTAAAACCATTTTGATAGTTCTATGGTATTTGGGTATGTGGCAACCATCCTCGGTATCATTCCGAGTCAAGGACCGAACCAAAACCGAACTAAACCGAGTTCACTTGCCTAAGACACACAAGTGTGTTTTTGGCTATCGAAACTCATCTTTTCTTCAAGAATGTATTTTAAACTAATTTTAAGTATTTTATCAACTTACTTGGTGTGTCGGTATCCAACTTGATCTTATAACAAGCTTGGACCGGTGATACCAAATACACACTTAACGGACGTTAAGGTTCTTCATAATAGAACTATATACTTGGTTAAGTCTTTCGATTTTATTGAGTTATCTCAAAACATTTTGGAAAGTTAACTTTGAGTTTAGTTAATTATCTAGACCCAAGTTAACAAATCCGAACACTCGATTAAAACCTTGTTTTGGTGTTCATATACCCAAAGGGTCTTGCATTAGTGCATTATAACCCACATAAGTTACTTAACATAGGTTGAGTAATAATTATGAATAAAATACCAAGACCCGGTTTCGAGTAAACTTACTTTTTAGAACATGTCTTTAATTTCCCAAGTATTTACATTTTTAAACCATAAACTTCATTTATTTACTTTACTTGTCATATTTTATTTTAAACCCTTCCAAGACTACCTACTAACTTAAGACCCGTTTAATCTAGGTCTTGCTCGTTAAACCCGATCTCCGATTATTCACGAATCAATCTTTCAAGTTACTTAGTTAGCGTGAGTACATTTCATCCCCCGTTTTCACTTTTATCTTTTGGGGGTAACATGCATACTTATTCAAACAAAATTGATTTATATTATACTCATTTCTCAAACCACAAACTTTAGGGTATATGATGCTAGAATACTTGCTCTATTGTGTGTTATATGTCTCATATGCTTTACGTGCGCGAGTGTTTATTTTTATGTTGTTGTTGAGCCTCATTAAGTATGATCATACGCTCCCCTAACTACTTAGCCTTGTGCTAGTAGAATAGGGCCTCATTATCCAAGTATGTCGGTATTCTTACCGATTAGAAAGGATCCTCATTTACATATGTTTTATATACCATGATTTATGCTTTTATTTATAGTCTCATATACGTTTGTGGATTTCACTCATATTATATATACTCAAAACTATGAAATTGCTCACCAACATACGTGTTGACAAATGTTATTTTATGCATGTTACAGGTTTGATTATTACTTGAGTTGGAGTTTGAAGACGTCATTCTATTTTGATACCGCTAGGTTATTAGAAGAATGAACAATATCTATTTCTTATGTTTTGATGTTATTTGTATGAACAATATGTGTTACTTTGGTGATTGAATGAAATTAATGAGTTGATTAAATATTGTCACTTTAATAGTGTCTTGTGTATTTGTCCAACCACGTTGCACCCGGCATGTTCCGCCGCCTTTGGTCGGGGTGTGACAGGTTTAGTATTCTCAAATCCATACCAGATTATTAAAGCTCGTTCTAAACTCTTCCCAAACCCATTGGGTTATAATCGGGTAATTATCCGTTGGGTTTCATGTTTTCTATCGGGTTTTGACAAAAAATACCCATCTGGTATACCCGACCAAAACCTGTCGGATTTCTATTGGGTTTTGATTAAATATAACTAATCGATTACAAACTGTGATTACCGTAAAAATAAAATGTCTTTAAAAATTGTTATAAACAAGTTTAGACAAATGATATATTTAGAATATTTATATATATATATATATATATATATATATATATATATATAATATTAAAAAAGTTATGTCAGATAAATCGGGTATATAATTGAGTAAATGGGTCAATGGTATAGGGTAATATGGTATATTACAAATTCCAAACTCGTCTCAAACCCACGAAAATTTCAAAAATAATCCCCGAATTACCTATCCCAATTATGCCAGATTTTGAATTTTCTCATTGGTTTTGAGTTTCACTTTCATCCTTGTAAGAGTTTCATTTAAAAGCATGTATAATGTCATCACAAAAACATATATTATGTTGTTCTCTTGACATATTTGTAAATTAAAATTGCGCGTACAACTAAGTGTCATGGTAACTCCAATATACGAATTTTATTATTATTTTTTAGATAGAGTCATGTCATAAAAATAAAAACAAAGCCTTTTGATTATATTAAAGTGATAAGAAATCAAGGATTTTGATTCTATAAATACTCATCATAGGTAAGTATTATTTGATGATCATAAAAAGTGGTCACCTTTGAAAACATCTATATTATCTTTACATTTAACGTATAATTTATTTATAAAGATGCTGTAAAATATGTGAAGTTTTTTATTATTATTTTTTTTGTGAATGACAAATTTATGTTATTTAAGTGACTTTATCAATAGATCACTAACCTTATTTGTGTGAAGTATGTTACATTAAAAGTAGATTTAAAGATAGTGTGACAAAAACTAAAAATAATGAAAGTATATGTACTTAATAAAAAAAGTAAAACATAATTTAAAATGTGAAAAGTTAATGTAAATGAAATTAACGTGTTAATTGTGAGAATCAAGTCGAGTAATTATATATACATATAATTATGTAATTAATCTATGATGTAATTACGTAATGACTCTACTTGTATATATAATTATCATACTTAATTCTTACAATTAACACGTTAATTTTATTTATATTTGATCCAAACTCATTTAAAATAAATCCCAATAATCGTTCTTGCATGTTAATTATTAACTAAAACAACTTAATATGAGTAAATTACTATAGTTGAATTCTCGAATGTTCAAATCAATGTAATACTTAAAACCTTTTAAAGTCTTTTATGTTTGATGTTTACACTTAAGACGACTTGTATAAATCAAAGTGAAAATGAATATGGATTAAATTTTAGATGGCTACATTCGCTTGTACAAGGTTAGCTATGTATAGCTTTATTTCCCACCATTTTATTATTAATTTTGCCACAAAAATGTTTTTTATTCTTTTGTCATAATGTTTTGCATATGAAAATAATTTGTTTTGATATTTTAGTTTTCTCTCAATTTCATTTATAATCATTGTCATCTATATATATTATTCTAGTTAGTGTTTTTTTTATCAAATTAAACAATTAATACATTTCAATAGTTCAATAAACAAATTATGAGGAATATAAACACATATTAATTTTAACTCGTTATAAAACTTTACAACCACTCAAAAACAATCAAAATTTTGTGAACTTTTTGGCCAAGAGGCAGGATTCATGTTCACATGTAACAATCAAACAAAAGACAAGGCAACAAGGCCTCAAGGTCAATCAACTTGTCAATGGAGCTTATGGTTACACATCTTACATATTTATTTTCAAACTTTGTACAACATTAAAAAACAAATGTTTTAAATTGAACAAGATACAAGTTTTCAATATGATTTTATAAATTTTTATTAGGGTGGCAAATGTAGGTGTACATAACTCGTATAACACGACATATTGTTTCTTAACCGACTAGGCGCTCAAATTGTTCGATTGCAATTATTATTTTTGTTTTGTAATAAAGTCTTGTCGAATCAATTGCTATATACTACACATACTTTAACTTGTTACTCAACTAGCTATCATCAAATAATTTTATCACCTTTTACTGAAAGTAGAAAGACGTGCAAGACATGCCTCTACTTATTAGTCTAGATATAGTAGATAAAAGCTATTAGTTGTTGCCACTTTTCACTAATTTGGTTCGTGCACCTACCATGTTGAATAGAGTTGCGAGTATATAGGATGCCGTTATTTCATAGCGATTAATCAATGTATAACTGGGAATCATGAGAAGCGCCTAAGCATGTGTGAATAACGCTTTAACGGACAATGTTTAACTGAAAATTTTCATTTCACTCTATTTACTATTTCTTTGAGAGTATTACATTTTTCGTGAAATTTAAAACAATTAATTAATTGTGCATATATGCATATACATGTGTAGTTTATATCCACACATACATTTAAGCAAAATACAATAAATATACAATTTTTTAAAAACAAATCTCAAAATATCTCTACTATATATAAAGGAGGAGTGAAGGACCTCCTAAAACTTAAGAGATACAAATTGTATTACATAAATCACCACACTTGATGCATGTCTTAAGGTAGTTAAGAGGACATAGTAGTCTTTTGGCAAAATAAAACACACGATTAAAAACAAACTTACACTAATAGCCCCTCAACTTTAGTTAACTACTTGTAAATATAAGTAATAATTACATATTTGGCACTTCATCTTTCCCTTTATATATGACAAGTTTATTTATTTTTTTTGTTACTACTATATCTTTAAATATATTATGATTTAAAAAAAACCGAACCCACTGTTGCAACATGCTTATTTTTGTTGACGTTTTGACATAAAATTTGTTTAATACCGAACTATTGATTATAATGTACAACTCATTAATGCATCAATGTACAAGTCACTTGATAATAAAAAAATATTATGATTTAATTCACATTAAATACAATTTTTAAATCTAATGGAAAAACACGTTCCATCCAAGGCCAAATTAACGGTTACCACTATTATTCTAGGGTCAATCTGTATGAAATTTCAAAAGAATGTAATGGAAATCTTCAACAAGGAGATCAAATGGTATTTTACAATTTTTATTTTCTACTTTTATGATTCTATCTATTATTCTATTTTGAATTTGATTATTTAAAATGTATTTAATGTTTCATTTTTATTTTCTAATTTTATGTTCCAACTATGCTATTTTATGCATACAACATACCATTTAGTGACTACCTTTATAAAATATATATGTGTATATGTTAGTGTGTATTCATGTAGAGTTTTCTTTGTTACTAAAGAATAAAGATTAACCCAAAGGCTTGACCTACCATCATCATAATAATATGCTTTTCTAATGGATGGGCATGAAGCAATAGTTTCTTTGGTATCAATGCTCTTTTTTTAAGAAAGTTATTATGGATTATTATCGTGTACTTTTCTATATGTACTAATATACCAATCTTTCTACGAAGTTAATTTGATCTCACTGGTTGTTAAAGTTGCTAATTTTGGAGTCGCAAGGTTGCATGAATCTATAGTACCGACTACAGAAACACAACATACAAGTGGGTGGCGCTCGAGCTATGACTATGCTTTTATGTTAGGTGCAGCCATGATTCTTGAACCATTGCTCAAATATTGGATTAATTGGGGCAATACTAATTTGTATTTGGTCAGCAACCTAAGGTCATGTTTGAAAAATAAACTGGTATTATTTTGGAAAAGAGTATGATATGAGTTATCACAATAAGACTTGGAAGCTGTCACTACTATGAAAACTTGTAAAGTTTAGTGTAGTCATTACCTTAATAGAAATACTAAAAGTATACAAACTAATTTTTGTAACTCTTTCTTGTGTCCTCGGATTTTTATTTTTAAATCACAACCCAAAAAGGCGATTTGTCTATCACCCTTAGCCCATGCTGGTAGTCTATTTTATTACTTTTAAAATATTTTTTGTTGTATTATTAATTGTGTCTATTAGAAGCAAATATTTAATGGTATTTTTTCCCAGCATAATAAATATTTTGGAGTATGAAAAAGTGCTAAAATTTTCTATATCCTAAACAGTTGTCGGTACCATTTAACACCTTGCAAACAATACTTGTAGCGTGTAAGGGTAATATTTTTGAGGTAATAATATATTTGGCATCTTTAAATTATTGGTATGACCAACATTTATGTGTATAATATTTATATTGTTCAGATATATTTTATACATTATATGATGTGAATTATCTGAATATAAAATAATCCATTTTTAAGTAAAAACTATCACTTATTTCTTAACTTGATTTGGGTTTAAAATTTTTTGCTTACGATTTGTAAGTCGATTTATGTGGTTTTGTTTCTTACGAAATATAAATGGTGAAATTTGGATGCTTAGAATGATGAGGTTTCTTTACAAAAAATTTTGCAACAAACTTTATTTACTGAAAGATTTAATCGGTTTATTTTTAGGTGGGCGGCCTCGAGTTTGTGTTGAAGAAACCAAGCACGTGAGCTAATTTTTTGATTCGAGGTATCCTAACCATTACACTATGTTTTGTATACTTTTGTTCAAATTTATATCTTCATTGATTAGCTTGTTTTTATTTTTATTCTCTATCACAAAACTAGGTTTTAACAATTTGTTTATGACTCGGATTTTCAGTGGTCTCTAGGGTCAAAGAGGATAGGAGAAAATGGGTAGCTTTATTATTGAAGTATGGGCATGACTAGAAATTGCAGTCACAACAACATAATTCAATAGTCGAGTCAAAATGAGTATGCCAAAATGAGTAATTATATTACGGGCCAATATAGATTTGGGTCAAAACAAGTAATTTTTAGTACAAGTTAAAATGAGCCTGTTGACTTGCAAATAATAATTTTACATTTTTGGTGACCAATAGACTCTTGGATAATTGAATACTTCTTTTTGGATATTTACAGATAAGATAAGATAAGATGAACCCGAATAAGTGAGGAAGCTGCAAGATCTTGCGCCAAGTATGGACAAGATAAGATTAATGTTGTAAAAAAAAATTAGTGTAACACTATTATTGCTATTAAGCTCATAGTTAAGGCCTTCAAGCCTGCAGCAAACAAACAGATCAGAAATGTTGGATTTCAGTGTTGTCTATATACTTCGAAAACAAGCTGAGGTTTGACAAAAGCTTTAAATTTATGCCAGCTGGGGCTTCAAATGCGTATTAGACTTTCATGGTTATGATTTATGCGATTGTTTTAAATGAGTAGAATGTGTGAATGTAGGTTGTATGGAAAATAGAAATAAAGGCTCAGATAAAGCTATGTTTCAAGACAACGTAGGTAAACATGTGGTGTAAGATCATTCCAGTTGAAGCCCATTGAAAATGTATTGCCGGTTCCGAGCGAAGATTGATGAATAGGAGGCTTGATACATTAATGCACCGAGCCAGTTCGGAGCATGTACCAGCACCAATAGGAAACGAATGCACACTGAAACGTGTGGGTGATAACCACTAATAGAATACTTATACAATATATCACTAACGAATTGATAAACTAAAAAAACACGCTTTGCAAATTGCCGACACCGCAACATCGCGCGGGTACCCTACTAGTATTAAAATATACATGCATTTTTATACACTAAATAGGCCTTTAGAAAAATAGATTAAGAGATAAATCTGTCCTCGAAATTCTTGACAAATTATTAGTTTTAAAATGAACGTTATTTTCTCTAATAGGATTGGCTACAAGCATGGTTGTAAGAATCACCGATTAATCCGGATTAATCGTTAGTTCTTATCCCACTGGTAAATTACCACAACACTGGCTACAAACATATCTTATATTACATACATAATTGAAAATATGGTCAAGTTGCCTAGACGTACCAGCTTTGAATCAATGAAAGATATAATTGATTATCCTACTAAAGTTATAAAGAAAATGGAGTTGGGTCTAAGTGGTTCAACTGATATCGACGGTAACATGTTGGATGATCTGATTATCGAGGATTAATTGCATTTTCAACAATGTTCCCTTTGTATCGTCAAAAATCATAAAAGACATTAAATAGGCCTCCTTTTTGTGAATTAAACAAGGGAGCAAAATAACGAGTCTTGAATAGGAGATGTAGTGCGGATTCAACTTAATGATTTCCCAATTTAATTGGTTATTTCCCTTGTATTAGTCTTGTAGGTGGTCCTTTCGTTTATGATGATATCTGGTATTTCAAAAGTAATAATAATAAAATAAAAATGGGGTATTCGTGTCATTTGTTGTTGCTAATGCTCAAACTAATGATAAGAAAAATGTCAAAGACCTTAATAATTAATTATCAAAGTGGTAACTTATGTGACCGATAAATCATTTTTGATCCATTACGTTTTACTAAAAGTCAAGCCATTGTTCAACAAACCCAAATTGCAATCTAACACTCTTCCCATTTTGTCCGCTTTATGTTTTTTATGTAAAATATAGATTTTTTTTTTTAAATTTTAACATGCAAAGTATAAAAATACACATAATTAATGGGTGGTACTCCAATAAATATTGTGAAGATGAGCAAACTTTCGGGTTTTATTTTTGACCGCTAAAATGATAATTTTTCTTGATATAAAATTTTATTCACTTTTCTAGATTTTCTGGTTAATTAGGAAATAAATGCTTCAAAAGTGGCAAATGCATGCATTTTTTAGTAAATCATTATTATGTTTCAACTAATACATGTTAAACTATAATTTATTTCTCTCAAACCACTTTAAAATCCGTCCCGATTTGATAAACGTGCCAAAAAACTTGGGTCTTATTTGTCTCAAACCGGTTTCAGTCTGCACCACACCGGTTTGATCGGGTTGAACACTCCTACCTCCAAAATGGTTTTAAACCCGATCTAGTTTCTTCCAAACCGGTTTTGAGCTTGTCATGATCAACCCGGACCAGTTGTTCACCCGGACCGGTTTGGGATATAACCTGTTTTTCTACATGTCTAGTCCACGATATAAACATTATCACAGTTGCAAATAGTTGGGCCACATCTTAAAGCAAAAGGCCAGAACTATTCTAGTAGGCTCATAGCATAGACCAAGTTTGAATAAATATATGGGCCTGAAGCTATCAACTGGCTCAATAACAAAACCATCTTTGGGCCTTTGGCCTAGTTAACACTTTAACAGTTTAACATGATATAAATTATAATAAAAGTTTACTTGGTATGTTTAAATTCGTTGCGTTCACTCAGAAGCTTTCGGGGTAAAAATATCCCAAAATAATAATAATAATAATAATAATAATAATAATAATAATAATAATAATAAGGTGAGCAACTGAGCATGATTCAGTTTGGTTTCAAGCTAAAATTGAGCACATAACTGTTTTTAAGTTTGTATAACCAGTCGGTTTTGTCTACAAATGTTTCGGGTGCTGGAATTGACGGATCATTTAATTTGATTAACCCTCTTTATTTGCGGGTTTTTAAACTTGGTTTGGTTCAAGCATAAATTAAGTTATTAAATCCATTTTTAATTTGGATAAAAAAAAATCAAATAAAATAACCATTGTCGAATAGATTCATTCAACTATGATTATTAATATATAACCAATGATTATTAATATGCGACACAAAGTTTTGACTTAGATTAATCTTTCATATATTAAATAAAAGGATTCAATTATAACAGAAAGGTGGGTAAGCGGACAACAAGTTTCGTCACCACCTCCTTTTGAATGGCAAACCCGATCATACTGAAAAAGAAGTTATAGTTTTTTGACGTTGATAAGTTATTGTGCATGTTTTAGTTGGTATATTTACAAAGAAAACTACCATGTTCGGATTATTGTTGTGTTTATTATCATTTTATCTTATCTGAAATATATATAAATGAAACCTTCTTACAGTCTTTTAAGCCACCAGATTGCTTTATTTGTAAATTAGGGTTTCTCATGCATTTACCCGAATTCACTGGTATGGATGGGTCTCACCAAACCCAGATATCCCTTAAACGGGTTATAACATCCCACACATTAATATTCATCTTACCAAATATTTGATATAAAAATTCTATAAAATAGAGATACTAAAAGTTAATATCCAATTAAAAGAATATATTATTTATAATTAAGAAACAACTTTATAGTAAAAAAAAATAAGCGGGTCATTGTTCTCACCAAACCCATATCGTTTTTAAACTAAGTTATAACATCTCATTTATTTATGAAACATTTTCATCATCAAATCCTAAGTATATTCTTAACTTATTTAAAAAATATATAATTAAAGTACAAAAGAATATAAAAATATTATAAACGAATAATGTAAAACAATCCCGTAACATAAGAAATAAAAGCTCATTATTTATAAATAAAAAAATTAGCTTACTAAAAAGAGATTTTGATCAGGGTACGTATTTATTTATCCTTTTGTTTTATATTTTGAATAAGAAGGGCCGGTGATGATTTACTATGTTGGAAGAAGACTAAAAAAGAGAAAATATATACAAAATTAAAAGTAGGTATTAGTGTGATTATCCGTCTAGTAATAAAATGAGTCTTCGTATAATATTATAAATGATTTGAAGAAGGTTGAGAAATTAAGTTGTTGGGTGTGGGTGCATCGATCTAGTGCCGACCCATAACCGCTTTCGGTTCACACTTAATTCAACATTATAAAACATATAAATATCATAATAAAAAGTTAGATAACTAAAAAGCATAAGACTTGATATTAAAACTAAATATCTTTCTAGAGTGGTAGAGGTAAAACTAAAGTTAGCAAGGCCATGTTTGGTGGTTTTAAGTTTAACTATATGTCATTGTTGAAGTGTCACTCACTATTACATAACCATGGAGAGTAAATCAGCGTTTCAAAATAATGTAGTGGTTTAAAATATAAAATAAGTTAAAGAAAAAAAATGTGTGATTGGTTGATTGCGGATGAACCCCATCTCACACGCTTTTTGAGGTCTGTGTAATAGTGTTGCTCATGTTAAAAGATGATGTGATATGAGTTTGGCGTCTCATGAAGTCACCATTATACATAATCTAAAGTTCTAAACCAGACCAAAGCCAACAAAAAATACAATACATGTTAAATATTCATATCTAGTGTATTATAACTCTCATATTCAGTCATGAAACTTCATCACTCGAAACAAAAATAAGCAACTTCAATGAAAGTAGTTTAGATAAGGGTTGGACCACTTTGAATTTGATCATGAAAAAGAGTTTTTATATCATTCGGCTTCTTATTTTACTTATGAGGACTTTTAAGTTGTTTGGAATATTCCATTATAAAGTATTAAATATTAGTGACTCATACTTTCACCAAAAAGAAGAAAAAACATAATAAATGACAGTGAGGTAAATAAAGCAATAAGCCCAAACACTTTTGTCCTAGTCTCCTAGGGTATTTGTTACTTAATACATTGTTTTAAACCACAAATTTCGTTAAAACAAACTATTAAGGTGCTAGAGTCCAAACAAAACACAATATTAGAAAACAAAATCTCATCAGTCTTTTCATAGTAGGATATTCAAAGAGGAACGGTTTTTGATCCACACAAAGACCAAAGATTTGATGTCTTCTATTGTTTTAGTAACACATGATTTATTTGAAAAGATGATTTTATTTCTTGACTTTCAAATGTACCAACACCCCGAGATACAAGATTTATGTAACATAGGCTAATCACAAACTGAGAAAATACATAAATTAAAGGAATATGACTAGGGATGACAATGAAACCCGAACCCGATGGGAACCCGAAACCCGACATAAATGGGACGGGTAATACCCGACCCATTAGGGTTTGGGATTAGTTTTGAAATTTTTCGCAGGTTTGAGATTTTTAAAATACCCGATTACTCGATAAAATAGACCCATTTACCCGATATATGTACCCGATATAGCTTATTATATTATATATATACTATATTCCAAATATATTATTTGTCGAAACTTGTTTATGTCAATTATTTGAGATATTTTATCTTTATGGTAACCATTTTTGTAATCGATTAGTTATATTTTGTCAAACCCGGTAGAAACCTGACGGGTTTTGAGCCGCGTATACCCGGCGGGTATTTTGTCAAAACCCGATAGGAAACCCAAAACCCGATAGGAAAACCCGAAACCCGACGGGTAATTACTCAATTAAAACCCGACGGGTTTGTGAAGGGTTTGGTACGAACTTTAATAACCGGGTATGGGTTTGAGAATACCTAAACCCGACCCATTGTCATTCTTTAGTATGACAACCCTAAATATGACATCAATTATTAATAATACCTTGTCAAACAAAGGAAGTAAAGCAACAAGAAGTAAAAATGGTGTTCACAAGTTGCCTCATGATCACATAACCAATAATTATACATTTTGGTTTATAAACTTACACAATCATAAATTTTGAAGCTTCTTAAGTAATAAACTTCATTAAATAACTAATATTTGATACTACACGATACATGCTATTCTCTAGTTTTATTAATTTATTCATATAAACACAAACACACTAGTGAAAAATACAAGGTGAAAAACTAAAATAATAAAATTCATAAATCTGTATATACTTCTTAACGTACAAATAAAATTAACGTGCTAAATATGGGAATCAAGTAAAGTAATTATATATACAAGTAGAGTAATTATGTAATTATATCATAAAGTAATTATGTAATTACTCTATGATGTAATTACATAACTAAATATACTTGATTCTCAAGCTTAGCACGTTAATTTCATTTGTATTTGATCTAAACGCATACTTCTTATGACTGAAAAAACGTGACGATGAAATTATCATGTACCCGAACAAGGGGTGATCTTGATAACAAGACCCGGGAAAACATCATCCGGGTCATGGATATGCGGGTTTCTTTCAACGATAAACGGGTCGCCACACTTATCGCTTATCGTGTGAAGTGTTTCGCCTTCTCCCACCACGTATATCTCGTCACACGGCCGTATACTCATCATTGGCAGCATGTTTCCTCCTCCGCCTGCGGCCGCAAGCGAATAAGTGTACTTTTGATCATCTTTGAAAGCACCAGTGAGCATGAGGGCTAGTAAGGCTGTTGCACAACAAAATGAAGAGTATCTGCTATAGCTATTATTGTTCTAGCTTTCATGAGTTCAACCATGTTTAAAATAAACCGAATATAAGTTTAATAATATTAATATGTATTTATATATGTATAATGTGAGAGAGTGTGTGTAGTGGGATTTGTGGGAAGACTTTGTAGCTTGATATATAGTTATTAGTTAAGGGGTGAGGCTACGTGGGAAGAAGACTTTGTCACTTTGTTTATGTACTAAATTATTTGTTTACACTTTACACAAAATTATTTTATGAATCATGTTTTAAGCAAGATTAAGAGCTATCTCATTTATGTTTGGGGTGATTTGGAGATTATAAGTCATTTACTATTTCATGTATCATTTATACTCTAAATGTGTTACGTGATTAAGCGGAAAACACAAACAATGACAATCACGTAACATTTTGGAATTGAAAAAACTACAGCAAAACCATACTCAAAATCAATAGAATAAAATATTTGCTTTTATGATGTAAATATTAACGCATGAAAAGGTTATTATCGTATAATAATCATGAGAAAACTTAGTTTAAGAATAAAATTTAATTAAATATATGTGGGTAAGGATAAGGGTTTAATAATGTAACTAATTTTAAAATTTAAAGACTTGAGTAACGATAATGCTAAAATGGTATGTATCTTTTAATTCGTGTATATGATTGTATAAAAAGACATATATGCCCTCTTACCATCATAAAATGTGCATTAACTCTTCTACAATATAAATTAAAATTTTGTATTACTTTAATTTTAAGATGTATATTGTTGGTGTATTATAAATTGTATAGATATAGATTAAAGGGCATTTTAGTTATTTATACTGTCATTTAAAAGATGCATATACAATTAGTGTAAAGGACGAGACATGTGATGATACATGTACTTCAGAGACATTTAGTGAATTTATTAAAGTTACAAGACAAGATTTGCATGTCATATCAAACATAAAGGACGCAATTTGTAGTTTACTCTAATATTTGTTTAGAATTGAAAACCATAGTTTAAATTAAACTTTGTTAAGATATAAATGTGCATGTTGAATTCAACATTATACAACTACTTTCAATAAATACCATTACCAATAAACCTATCAAAAAATCTTGTAACACGATGGTGATATTCGTTCAACACAAAAGAAAATGTTATTTCACTCTCGTGTTTACGAATCAGAGACGTGTCATGAAGTTTAAACCAAACGGAACTAAAATGATTTAATTATCAGTTTAATTTAACAAAACACGGAAGACATGTTTTGGCCATTCATTCTAATCACTTGATAAGACTTAGAAGACATCTATAAACAAATAATTGTACATAATTAACAACTTATTAGGTTTAATTAGTATAAACTATAACATAAAATTGGCATAGCTAGGGAGGGGTTATATATCTTTGTATCACCAGATGACCACTTATCAATTATCATCACCCACCCACTTAATTAATATTACTCACATGCCACACCCAAATAATTAATTAAAAAACAATATGTTCCTAGGTTCGGTGTACTATATATCAGGGCCGGCCCAAGAATGAGACAGGGTAGTCGACGGCCACAAACCCGACACCCCGCTAGGCCCGAAATTTTTTTAAAAAAATAAATTATATATATTTTTATGAAAAAAAAGTATGTATAATCAATATTTCTACATAATTACACAAATACTAGCTTGGTCTAGTGGCAAAGAGGTATGACATCTAACCTATAGGTTGTAGGTTCAAGTCTTAGTTGAGACATTTTTAAATTTATTTTTATACAAAAGTTTTTTACATAACTCAAATCATAACCAAATAAGTCAACTTAAAATTAAATTATTTAAACTCAACAAAAAGTTTCTTTTACTTAAAGTCCAAAAAAATTTCGCCTTTGGCCCAAAAAAATTTCGTCTTCTCAGAGCCGGCCCTGCTATATATCTTGTAAAAACATATATAAACCCTAATACTAGAACGGTATTAATTGATTAATTTAATACCAAAGTTGAATAAACATGTTGCGTTACTATGTTTTTCTAAGTATACATTTAATGGAACAATTAGTAACAGAAAATAAATATATAGATAACCTTAAGGTTTGACCAAAAAATCTCAATCATAAACTGATGAACCACTCGCCCACTAAACCGCACCCACTACTAGTAGTAGATTGTGAATGGTCACCATGGTGATCATGTAGCCATTTTCCTATATATGGGACCGTTGTTAAATCAACCTTTGGTAAACCATAAATAAATAGACATGCTTATCTATACTATATATAATACATCAAACAAGGGCAAATTAAGACATTAATTTTTAAGTAATTTACAACACTTAAAGCATTAGGTACATGTGTTAGTAAGGGTAAACATGTCTTTTAAACATAATCCATTCAACTTACAAGTTTGGTCTCTCATCTTTAACCATATTAGGTTTTTAATTTAACTTGTAAACTAACTTCTCACCCATGATTTTTAAACGACTATAGCCTTTCCATACGTTAATATTTTTATAAACAGATTGCACCATAAAAACGAGCATTTTATTCTCTTTAATTTGGATATGATATTGTTGTAACTTTTTTCATTTTAAATAAATTAACATGTTACGTAGGGGTGTTCAGTGTCGGTTTTCATGGTTTTTAAGTTAAACTTGTGAGTCCAACCGTTAATACTGATTTTTTGTCGTCCAAAACCAAACTCAACCATTGAAAGTTGAAACCAAATCGTTACTAATGGCCTGGTTTCAGTTTGGTTTCACAGTTAAACTTTAATAATAATTTAGTTTAAAATAATTAATAACTTAAATGTACCATCAATTTTAACTAAAAATCAACATAATATGATACTTGAGATGATCATAAATAAAAAATGATGATTTTAGCCACATAAATGGTAAATATTAATGGAAGATCTAAGACGTGAAATAATAACAACAAATATTATAAAAGAAATCATATTGCAATTAGGTTAATTTACAGTCTTTTCTGGTTTCATATGGCCGGTTTCCGATATAAACCACGAACCAACCGTTCACTACGTTTTGAAAATTTTGAAACCGACCAACAAACCGAAAGTAAAAAAGAAAAAAGAAATCAAACCAATGATCGATTTAAACGATTTCAAGGCTTTAACTGAACCATAAACACTTATATTTGTACGTGATTAACAAGTTCAAACACCCGCTGCATCGCGCGGGCACCCGTCTTATAATGTTATAAACATGATATTTAAAGACCAACAAAAATATTTATGTATATAACAGAAGCTCCAAAAAGAAAAAAAACCTTACAATTATACGCCAAAAGCCTATACCGTGTTTATACTTCAAATATTACACTTTTAGAGAATTTAGATTGAAAGATCTTAAATCATTGAGAAAATAAATGTAAAAAGTCGTGATGATTTGGAAACAGGGGCGGGACATCATTGGTGCCAAGGAGGGCCTTGCACGCTGACTTTGGGCCAAGTAAAACTAAAACTAGGGAGTGGGTAGCCATTTTGCAATTTAAAGATGTCGGACTGAGTTGTAATTTTGGGGGGTGGGGGGTTAATATTCTGGTGTTTATTTATGATATTTTTTATTTTTTATTAATGTGTAACAACTGTAATTTTTTATTTTTTTTGGGGAGGGGGGGGGGGGGGTATATTCTAGTGTTTGTTTACGATTTTTTTTAATGTTTACAACTTATTTTTATTTATTTATTTATTTTAAGACATTCGACCCCAATGCAAATGTTTAAGTTATTGTAAGGATATCTATACTATATATAATGCATCATCTATGGGTAAATTAAGACACTTAATTTTAAGTAATTTACAATTCTTCAAACACATAGTACAACCTAAAATAGGGTATAGTAGTCATCCTAACACTAAATTTAAAGTTTCTTTTATATTTCTTCAAATTATTTATAACATTGCTTTCTCAACTTTAATCAACATTTGAAAATTTAAAGAATAGTTACAACTTTGATCCATCATCTTTTAACTGTATATTATTTATAATTTCACTTTTAACCCAAATTCCCTCACGATTTTTAAACGTTCATAACTTTTTCATACGTTAATATTTTTTTTAAAAAAATTGCACCATAAAAACAAGCATTTAATTCTCTTTAATTTGAGTATGATATTGTCATAGTTTATTTTCAGTTAAAAAAATAACATCTTACGTATAGCTGTTTGTGGTCCGGTTTTGATGTTTTTAAACTAAGCCGTGAGCCAAGCCGTTTTATGTCATCGAAAACTAAAACCAAACCGCTGAAAATTAAGACCCAAGAAAAACAAACCATTAACAATGGTTAGATTTCGGTTTCATTTGTACTTTACTACTAAATTGAGTTTAAAATAAGAATTCTTAATCCACGGTTTCAAATGGAACGATGAGCACCCAAAAATCTCTTACGTGATTATTAAGGCTTATATTTCCCGCTGCATCGCGCGGACACTTGTCTAGTATATATATATATATATATATATATATATATATATATATATATATATATATATATATATATGGATTGAAGTTTGAAGTGACAAGTTTTTTTAAGCATTGATGATAATCTAATGTGAAAGCTAACTTTTTCGCATTTGTACTAGAGATACACATTGTCAAGGTATAAAACAATTATATTTGTTTATACATTGTAAACTAACACCTATATGCAAAAAGAAACTCACAACTCTTTGTAATAAATAACAAGAAACTTACAATTCATTGTAATAAATAACAAGATAATATATTGTTTGTGAGAGAACTTTTCTGTTTTGGTACACAGCAATATTTTATAATAAAAATGAATGTAATCAACAAAAACATCTCTATCTAAATAAAACTTTGTGAAAGTTATAAAGGTGCATTTAACTTAATAGCAACAATTCTCAATAAAAACTACTAAAAAGTGATTGTAACACAACTGTAGTATTCGTCACATCATAAAACGAGATAATATTATTTTATTTTGAAAATTCATAAAATGCTTAAATAGATATTTTATTCTTGTCATATTGTGTAACAAGTTAGACACGCATATAATAAAATTATAAAACCAAACAAATCGATTCGAAGGATCTATTTTAACAAAACACCTATAACATGTTTTGGTCTTTCATTCTACTTACCTGCTAAGTTTGTTTATTTTCTAGCTACTTGATAGAACTAATAGTCATATATAAAAAAGATATATATAGTTAAAAGTAATAAATAATTTAGTTATTAGGTTCTTTATTTAGATGTGTTAAAAATTGGGTTCCAATATGTAGAAACATAGATATTACATCAATATAGCAGGTAGGCAGGCAACAAGTTGCGCCGCCACCCCTTTCTGAATTGCAAACCCTAACCTGCTAAAGACATACCCCTGCCCCTTTGGAGTCGACACATTGCTATGCACAACCTGTTGGACCCTGGTTAGAAAACGGATAGCTTCCGGTGCCAAGGAACCAAATGTATCAAAAGCCAGAGGGACAAAAACATGTTGGTTCTCTTCGCAGGCTTTAGCATGTTTCTCTACATATTATCTTTGTCTATATATTATCTTTGTCTCGCCATATGATCGATCATCATCACTCACACACCAACTCAATTAATTATTACTTTATACTTTATAGTTTACATCATAGACACAAATCATTAAATGACATAACTCTAGATGGATATTGATTGATTAATTAAATATAAAAAATAGAAAAAAAAAAACACGTCGCGTGTAGATAGCTCATACAACCAAGTTGTTCTACGTATTCTATATATACATTTAAAAGCGGGGTGGCGACGCAGCTTGTTGTCCGCTTACATGCCTCTATATTGTAATTGGATCCTTTTTATCTAGTTAAAGATATAATTGGTGATCTTCAGTGGCGACTTGTATCTTTACCGATGCGCTTGGGGGTTTAGGCCTTCTTTCGGCTCATGATGTTGGGGTTTACGTTTTTGTAGCATCGAGGGCTCAGTCTTGGAAGCTACAGAATCACATCTTAAGGAATAGCGGAGTTGTCGACCTGGACTCAGACTACGTGCAGGCCCTGGAATCCCTAAATGGCGCTCTCCCAGACTTTGACATTGGCGGTTTCTCTAATAAGGACACCGCCCCCACCAAAGCTTCAAAAAACTTTGGCGAATGCCCTTTTTGGTCAAATCACTCAGAGCCTGGGAGAAGTTTTTGAATTGTCCCCTGACAGAAGGCGGTTATTGAATGCTTACAAGGTCCTCATGCCCAAGATTTTCTGACCGTTATCCCGATTGATGGCTTGGGCCAAAGCATGTCTGAGGTCGAGTATAGGGCCATTCTTAAGTACCGTTTGATGGTCTCAATGTACCCAGAAGACGAAACATGTCCGATATGCCGTAAGGCTTGCCTGGATAAATTCGGAGAGCATGCGGTTCATTGCAAGGAGATGCCTGGGTTCAAATACCGACATGATTGGGTGCAGGACGTTCTTTGGGACATCTTAAGGCGAGCTGGGATATCAGCTAAAAAGGAAGCCCCCGTAAACTTCCTTACAGACCCCACGGAAGGGAGATTCACTCTACGACCGGCAGATTTGCTCGTCTTTGGTTGGGCCGGGGGAAAACACGCTTGTGTTGACCTCACAAGGGTATCTCCTTTAGCTGGTTTGAGGGATAATGGGTTTGTAGCTGGGCAAGCAATGAAAAGGGCTGAAACGAAGAAGGTGGAGAAACATGCTAAAGCCTGCGAAGAGAACCAACATGTTTTTGTCCCTCTAGCTTTTGATACATTTGGCTCCTTGGCACCGGAAGCTATCCGTTTCCTAACCAGAGTCCAACGGGTTGTGCATAGCAATGTGTCGACTCCATAGGGGCAGGAGTATGTCTTTAGCAGGTTAGGGTTTGCAATTCAGAAAGGGGTGGCGGCGCAGTTTATTGCCCGCCTACCTGCTATGTTGATGTAATATATATGTTTCTACCATGAAATGAAATTGTGTTACTCTTATATATAAAACAATTCTTACTTCAAAAAAAAGATATAACAAAAATAAATAAATAAAATAAAGCAATTAATAGCAAAACGAAATAAACCTCTCACACAAAAGGTCACATGGAGAAACTGGATTCGTGATCAGTAATATATTCCCAGAGACAACCATCCACTAGCATTTGACCAAAAAATCTAGACTATAAACCGATGAACCACTCGCCCACTAAACCGCACTCATCAGTAACCATATATTGTACTCCATTTCCTAAAGGGCTAAGTGTATTAGATTACTTGACTAAATTTAACTTTTGATATATAACTAAAATTATAAATAGTTAAAACAATAAGCATGCATTTAATTAATATGAACATGAAAGGTAATAAACATGTTACCGAGAAAAAAAGGCCCATCATATTAATTAATGGGCTAAGTGAGATTCCGAGCTATTGGGTTATTGCTTTATGGTGGACTTTAAACTGATCCAAACTGGCTAGAAATAAATGTTTTAAATGGGTTATTGTTTTTTGGTGGGCATAAACTGATCTCGTAAATTCAATTCTCAATAATACCCAAAATATTCACAATAATATACTCTCAAAAACAAGAGACAAAAGATAAAACATTTGTACTTTTTTTTTGAAACGCGATTTTATATTCACAACACGAACTAGCAACTAACTAGCCCGGAGACTGGAGAAAACAATAAAATAATAAGTTCCTGACATTGATAAATTACACCAATTTTTTCAATCTATTTCTACTTTCTTCAATCTTGATTCCACCAAAAGATAAACATATGAACTGACAATCATATTTGCATGGGTACAGATCATACATATGGAACATTCAATCTAGGTCGGGTAGGTCAAGCAACAGTACCAGCTGGTGGGTTGACGAGCCGAGTCTTATGGTAAATTGGTAACACATTCGTATCAACTCTCTATTCCTTGAAAATGTCCTTGTTGTTAAAGAACGTGTACCATAGAAGGCTTGGTGGTGCAGGTGCGTCATAGTAACCGCCACTTGGTTCTACTGGTGGCATTCGCAGAGGTCCTAAGAGAATTTTTTTAATGAATTTTTTTTAACTTTAGTGACGAGAAAAGAAAATATATTGATTACAAAATCCACCTTTACTATTTTGTTTTATTGGCTTAAAAAGGTCTTGCTTGTATATATTACAATTATACAATTATATCAACTTCATCCTATTGTACACACAAGGCTATATTGGTAAATTCAAAAACTCCATAAAGACGCGTCCACACAAAATTCCACGTCATCTTCAAATCCCACAGTCCTAGGTGGAGGTAACATCATCCCTTCTGCCATGTCAGCAAGAATCCCATGCATCCCAAAAATACTCTCATCTTCCAAATAACCCTCATCATTCCCAACCAACTCCTTATTTCTCGTCACACCAGCTGTCACATCAGATCTCACCACAGGCCTAAACGCCTCCGCAGCGTCAACCGCCGCTTTCTGAATATCTTTCACATCACTCGACTCCGGAACCGGCAACCGCCAAACCGAGTCCGCAAAATTCAAACACGCACCCCGACCCCGCATAGCCAAAGCCGCCACATCATGCGCCCTGGCCGCCATGTCAGCGGTCGGGTACGTCCCGAGCCACACCCTTGTTTTTTTATTAGGCTCCCTCACCTCACACACCCATTTCCCCGAATCCCTTCGCCTTACTCCGCGGTACACCGGGTGTCTTGTCTCCCTAAACTTCTTCCTCCCGGCTCGCTTTTTCGGGTTTTTCGATGCCAACATCACCTCCTCATCCGATGTTGAATAACATTCCATTGCATTATTATTATTATTATTATTATTATTATTAGGTGAGAGTGAAGAGTGTGATGATGATTGGAATTGGATAAAGGTATCCATGAAATATAAATGTGTGAAATTGTGAATTATAGTTTATGTTGGTGTGAGTAAGTGAATGTGAAATTGATGCTATATATACACATAATAATAATAATATTATAAAGTTGTTTGTTATAAACAGAGAGAGACAGAATATGTATGAGAAGCGAAATGCACACGGAGTGAAAGATAATATTAAAGGAGACAGCTGGGAAGATGAAAGTTAGGGGAAAGTGGGTTATGACGGTTAAGTTGTGTGACAACTGTTAACTAACTGTTGAATCTTTGACTATGCTAACTATTTCTTATCAAAGTAGCCACTTGATTATTATTATTATTATTGTTATTATTACTATTTTCTTTATAATTAAAAAGGTGGCACTTATGTCAAGTCATTTTCAATTATTCATAAGAAAACAAACCCATGAAATTGTTTCTTTTCACACTTGTCTCAAATTCGATCACATGTCTGAAGTGAAGTGAAGTGAAGTGAAATTCAAGCTTAGCTCGTTTATTTTAAGGGAAAATACTCATAATAGCCCATTTAAAGAATTTGTTTTTAAAATTATCCCCACTAATTCAAGTTTCCAACTTTGTTCCTTTGGTATCTCGTCGTCGACGACATGATAGCGAACACCGAAGATGCGTTATTGAAACAAATAGGAGAATGACACGTGGCCGGAATCTGTGTTGACGATGCGTTATGTTGCTAACGTAGAGTAGCGGCGATGCGTTATGTTGCTAACGTAGGGTAGCAACGATGCGTGAGTTGATAATGCATCGCTGCTACCCTATGTTAGCAACATAAACA
Organism: Bidens hawaiensis; assembly: GCF_021521415.1. Lineage (NCBI taxonomy): Eukaryota > Viridiplantae > Streptophyta > Magnoliopsida > Asterales > Asteraceae > Bidens > Bidens hawaiensis. Next base: position 92,302 of record NW_027493290.1, read on the forward strand.
CATCGTCAACCCTATGTTATGTTAACACATCGTCGATGTTTGCTAACATGTCGACGGCGACGAGATACGTTAATGTTGCTAACATAGGGTAGCAGCGATGCGTTATCGCATCGCTGCTACCCTATGTTAGCAACATAACGCATTGTCAACCCTATGTTATGTTAACACATCGTCGGTGTTCGCTAACATGCCGCCGGCGACGAGATACCAAAGGGACAAAATTGGAAACTTGAATTTGGGGGGACAAATTTGGAACCACATTCTATAAATGGGCTATTTTGGGAATTTTCCCTTATTTTAACAAGTTGAAATATTAAATTCGAGCTTGGTTCGTCAAGTTTTTTTTTAGCTCTATATTTTTTCCAACAATTTTACTTAATGTCTCAAGTGAGACTAGAACTCATAATCATTTGACTGTAAGGTACACACATTTGTCACTAAAACAAGCTAGTGTTTGTTGGCTCGTTTATTTAAAAAAAAATACAATTTTGTATGTATTTTTACACATATAGAGATATATAACTAAGAATTTTAAAATTTTTTCACGTACCGGAAAGATTTATATACATAGTTCATAATTTAAATTAAAAATAATGTTTTAATTTAAATGAATCAAATAAACGGCTAACAAGTCAGCTTATCATGGCTCTCGGTCTCATTGTTGAGCGAGTCTCGTCTCTTGCAACCATGATAAGTAGGTTCATTTTACATGTCATCAGTCGATCATTACTTTTCCTAGTTAATTAAAAGCTGTTTATTTATATTCATTTGTTAATATGTTTGTATATTTGTGGAAATTAATGACAAGTTATACGTAAATAAAAAAATGTATAAAGTGTGATATGCTATTTTTTTCAAGATTATTCCATCCGTAGTGATTCTCGGTTGCGGCGTTTTGGCTCTGAAACGCCCGGGCACACCGCACCGCAACATTTTGGGTTGGCGTTTTGGATTGAGCGTTTTCTACAAAACGCGAGGGTGGCACGGATTTTGATAAAATTGCGTGTGGGGAGTGGAGAGAGAGGGGAATATATGTAATTATTGTAGGAGAGTTGTGACGTTTTGTACACTACGCACTTTTTACAAAACTATCCGTTTCTGACGGGAATGACACATGACGCAATATGTCCAAGGGTCACATGGTCTTACATGGAACACACAAAACCACAGTAAAATCCATTAAATAAAGCAGTAACAAAACTGAATAAGTTTTGATAATATTTACATGTTCTTTGTCTTATGTTTTTCTCGTTTTGTTTTTCACTTCTAACAGTGTGTCTTTAATCAACATTCAACACAAAACATGTATATAATTTATATACAAGTGCATAAACCGAATAAGTCCATCGTGTATTGCGACGGTAATATTAAATTTGTTTATTATGTAAAAAGGTGAAATAACCTTTTTTATGTTACTATATCTTCTGTTAATAAAAAAATAAAGTGGTCTTTATCATTCTACATAGGAATGTGTTGCAACTTGCAAATAAATATATTTATTATTATATATGCAAGTTGCAGAGAAGTCTAGAAGTCTAGAATATTCTGTGTACGGCTTCGTTGCAAATATCACTATCACCAACTTATATGGGAGATATTAGGGATGACCCTGGCTTGTCAGGGTTCGAGTCCTGATCTCACCCGGTTTTACCGGCTTCTCCCTGTCGTGCCGTTTGGCGGGCGTGGGGGTCGGGTTTTATCCGGCGAATCCCTCAACAGGTGGACCGCTAGGGGCTCCGTCCGTCCGGACTAGTAGCCGGCTCGGGCTACCTTTAGCCAATGGGAACCACGTACGGGTACCCGGCGTTACTTAGTTGGCCGTTAAAAAAAACGGCTTCGTTGCAAAAAAATACAAATATATAGCTAGCAAGTGGTTTTGTAGTGTTTCCGCGTACTATTCATAATACAAGAGGTTGACGACTTATAAAAATGACAATTACACCGTCATCATAGTTATATTTCTCACCCAATATTATAAAAATAAAAAACCGAGCAACTTTCACCGATCTTCCTAATCTATGCTCGATCTAAAGCTCTTGTGCATCACCCATAAGAACGGTGTTGCTTTTATATCGATTACTATATTGTCTACTGATTACTATATTGTCTACCGAGACTGGTTTGTTATTAAAGATCTTATCGTTTCTCGATTTTCATATCATCCAACATGTTACAAATGAAATCGCTTGTATTATCAAACATTTATGCTCCTTCTTCTTTAGGTACTCAGCGTATGACCAAATTGAGCTGTGACATACCTGGCAGTTTGTGTAACATCCAGAAAACTTATATGCTATTATTGCCAACTTTTAAAGTTATTGGCTAAATTGTAGATAAACCAAACTTAAAGTCCATGGTCTGATATGTAACTTTATAAAATTCAGATGTTACAGACCGTTTCATTTTTCGACGGCCCGTATCAAATGAGACATGGGTATTAAGTTTCCTCTTGAGACGGGGTGTCTCATATGCATACCATTTTGTGACACCCTATGTCATCAGCCTACATCTTGATTGGAGGACAAAAACGTCAAGAGAGTAAGAAAATCGCTGGTTACGGCAATATGTTTGGGAGGGATTTATGTTTTTTTTTGAAAGTTAAACTTCATTCAAAACAAAAGGCGAAGTTCTCAGAAAAAGGACCACACACACCACAAATTACAACATATACAACGGGTTTTTAACCCAATCGTTCCACACAATCCTATTGTACTTAGATCTATACTTTAACCAAATGAAAGTCATAGACTTAACCATAGAGACCACCTCCGGCACCTTCGGTTTAGCGTTTTGAAAAACCACCTTGTTCCGCACTTTCCAGATAGCCCAGCTAGTGGCCCATAAAATCCCACCGATGATCTTCTTTTCCTTCGCAGAACTGGAACTCGAGTTTGGCCATTTAAGAACCGAATCATAGTCAGCGAAAGAAGCAACACCCATCTTGCACCAGCTCCAAACCAGTGACCATACCCCAGAGGCTACGAAACAGCTGAAAAAAACATGACTTATCGACTCGTCAGCTGAATTACACATCGGACAAATAGCGCTAGGCAGCACGACGTTTCTCCTGATCAGTTGGACTCGTGTTGGGACTCTACCTTTATCTATTCTCCACACCAGCGTATTAACCTTGATCGGGACCCAATTAAACCATCGAAAAACTTGACTGGAACAAACGACTGGGAACTGTCGAATGGAGTCTTTAACCGCAGCCACCGAGAACTCCACTGCAGGTTTTTTTATCCCAAATCCACCTATCTTTGTTGTCGACTATCCGAACCTGAGATAACATATACAATACATCTTGTTTCTCCGAAATACCTTCGACTGTATGAACATTCGAAGACCAGCTAGCCGACATCTGATATTGAATCCCATCGTGCACCACCCTGGAACTGACTGAACAATCCTTTTCTTTTTCCAAAGAAAATAGAGCTGGCCATCTAATAAATAAGGGAGTTTCGCCAAACCAAACGTCCTTCCAGAAGCTGATTCGATCCCCATTACCCAGATTACAAGTAATCAAACTAGAGATAGGCTGACCATTAATACGAAACTTCTCCAATAAATTTACAATTGTCTTCCAAGCACCCGACAAAGATCTCTTGGCCGGTAAAAAAGACCACTTACTCCGGCCTCCATGGATACTAATCACTAGTTTTCTCCATAACCCTTCATAACTAGATTTGAATCTCCAAGCCCATTTGACCAATATAGCCACATTAACGTCATACAGCTTAGAAATGCCCAACCCACCATATTTCTTGGGCCTCGTAACCACATCCCAAAAGACCCAATGAATACCTTTACTAACTTTATTCCCAACCCATAAGAATTTTTTCATCAATCTTTCGATTTCTTCCATTACCTCCTTTGGGGCTTTGAATAGAGAAAAGTAATAAACCGGAAGGCTAGCTAGAACCGATTTAATCAACGTCAGACGCCCACCCATAGATAACAACTTCGCCTTCCATGATAGAAGTCTACTTTTCACCGTATCTGTTTCGGTCAAAAATTAACGAACTAACTTTTGATCAAATTAGTGCGTGAGGCTAGGTGCTAAACAGTAAAGAAGTTGAACGCGAGGATATAATAACGAGGGAAAAACCCTTGAATATAATAGTCTCCGTTTCGGTCAAGTGTTTACAACTTAATCTTTAGTCGTATAGCTCCGGTTAAAGATTATGATCAACTTAACCTTTAGTCGGATAACTCCGGTTAAAGATTATGAACACTTAATCTTTAGTCAGATAGCTTCGGTTAAAGATTATGAGCCTAACCTTTGGTCGAAATACGTGTGATTATTATAAACGCCGGCACAAAAAACCCCCGGACGGTGAAAACTATCACCGTCAAATTTATTGATAACGAAAATGGTGATTACAAATGGTGGAGCTGATAGAATAACGAGTGCTTAAGTGTTTACAGTGATTGCTAGTAGCTAAGTAACGAGAAAAGTGTGTGTTCTAAACGTATCTATCAGCTCGTTTATATAAGAAAAAATTACAACTGTTATCCCGAAAAATCCGGAAACCCTAGACTACTTCAACCTAGCCGTCGTTATCCCGAGATATTCGGAGACTTTAGACTATTTCTTCAACTAAGCCGTTGTAGCCCACGTTTCTTGTTGACGAAGTTCAAATAATATTCCGTTACAATCCACGTTCTCATAATCACATTTAACACGTGATCTTATCTGCAAAAGTAGTTAGATAATATGGAATAATGAAATTAGTCAACTTACCTTCCTCAGAATAACTGCTTGAGTCAATATCCCGAAGCTGAGCTTAATTCCGAGGATAAAAATCCACACCTAACAATTGCCCCCAATTTTTACTGCGTGACAGCTGTAAAAATTATAAATTTCAAAAATAATAATATCTGCAGTGTGAAATGACGTGCGCGGGAATCGAGGCAACCCTATAGCTGTATCTCCAGGTTATAATTAAGCCGCTTCTAATTTCTTGAATCATCATTTCCACCAGTTCTCAACCAGGTTAGTCTCCTTTCTCTGTTCCTCTTAACTTCTTGAAATTTCTTTTTCTTTCTTTCGATTCGAACAATGATGAGGAAGAGAACTCCACGAGCGCTCAATCCTTTTCCATTCAAAACCTCGGAAGACTTTGTTGACCAAGGCATCATTCCAGCGACAGACGAAGACCGGTGCCTGTTCCAAGATTCAGACATTAGGGTTTTGAAAGAGTCGGGTTTGTTACCTGCCGGAGCCGTTATCAGGCCGTTCGATCCCAAAGCTAAAGCTGATTTTTCTTCTGAAATCTGGACCTGTTTCTTTTATTACCCCTTTTCGATTGGTCTTTCGTATCCTTTTTCCCCACTTATCCAGAAGTTCTTCAATGTTACCGGCTTCTCTTATTCGCAAGTTATGCCAATGGTATGGAGAGTTTTGTCAACAATCGATCGTCTGAACAAAGCCTACGGGCTGTCCGTTGGCGTGCCTGAAATCGCTGCGACTTATAATCTTCGAACCCATGGATCTTTTCACTATTGTCTTCAGTCGAAGTCTAGCCGTCTCTATATGATTCCCAAGGCGTCTAGTAGCGACCCTAATTGGAAAAAATACTTCTTTTTCATTCGTCGGGACTCTATTCCGAACGGGATGGACTTGCCAATTAACTGGGTTCATAAGGGTAGGAAATCTGTAGGGTTAAATTTCTTTTTGGTAAAAGATTTATTTTGATATGGTTTGTTTATTGGCAGTTGTGTTTGAGGATCTGATAAGGCCTAGGAAGGATACAGAGAAGAGGCTTAAGACATTGTTTAAGATTCCGGCTGAGGAAAGGGAATTTCGATTAGAGGAGGAAACAGGTGAAACAAGCGTGGTTGCTGAGAAACCTGCTGAAAGTATGACTTCTGGTAAGTGTTTTGGGGATTTAGGTTTTCTAGGGATTTTGTTATCTTGAAAATAACTTGATAAACTGTTGTGTAGGGATGATGAAGGCAAAGTCATTTAGCTTGATAGACTTGGATGACTTTATTGAGGATAAGCCTGTGGTGAAGCAAGAACACTCCAAGACGCTTTCCCCTTCGGTGAGAGTTCCAACTACTCACCAAAAAAGTGCTGCACAAAAGAAGAGGAAAGCCACCACTTCGGCTGAAACTGAGCCCTTTGCTGAGATGACCACCTCCGATGCTGTAGAAAAGCTTCAAAGTCTTGCAAACTTTCTTGGAACAGTAAGTGGTTTTTGCTTATCCTGAAAATAGTAATCTGCAGAAAAACTAACATTATTTTTGGAATAACAGAAAGTTGAAAGTTACCATCAAATATCTCGAGACGCTGAATTGTCCAAGAAAGAGGCTGAAGCCAAGCTCGCCGACCTCCTGAAAGCCATTAGCATCAAGGACTTACTCCTCAAAAAGAAGGACAAAGAGATTTCGGATCTCAAAGCCTCATTTGAGTCAGAGAAGAATGAGTTCCTTGAAGATGCTAAGAAGTGCACAGCTGCCAGCATTCTGGAGTCTATGATCAAGATGTCTGATGAAGTACAGGCGAAGGGCCATATGATGGAGTCTTGGAATTCTGGAGCTTGGAAGAAAAAGCTCAAGATGCTGAGGGGAGAAGACATTGAAGAGGATGAGACGGCTGGGACTTCGGGAGTGATCAAGGGTGCTGAAGCTGGTGAAGGTGTGAAGGAGACCAAGGCTGGGGAGACGACAGAGTTGGAGAAGAAGGAAGGTGATGATGCTGAGGGTGAAAAGGTTTGAACCTGGTTGCCAGGTTGTTTTCATGTGTTTTGATTGTTTGTTTTGAACAATTTATGTTATGGTTATGTATGGATAATGCTGTATGCTTAGGATAATGATTTGGGTGGAGGGATCCTGGTTTCAGGACGAAGCCCAAATCGCCTTTTAATTTCCCGCCCTTAAAACAATCATGATAGTCCGGGTGGATGGGCTCTGTTTTGAGTGAAACCCGGATTATCTTTTCCTGCATAATAATATTAGTACTTACTTTTTATGACTTAAATTGGTATGCTTTCTCTTTTTCTGTTTTTTAGAAAAATATAAGTTTCATGAAAATCATGTTACAATAGTTCAAGTTTTAATAGTTTAAGTCTTAACAATAAACCAATATTAAGTCATAAACTTTAAACAAATAGGAAAGATAAAATAGTTGCAAATAGTAAATCATACCGGAACCGTGTATCAGTATACCTGAGAGTTGTTTAGACCGTCTTATCTTTGTAATAAGATCATCGGTTAGGATATCCTTCTAATGCTGGGAATATAATATCATTGTAATACTAGTGTTATTCTGAAAATATTCTTAGAAATTCTGGCGACAAGGCCCTTTAGAAGAGAGGTAAATCTCTTAAACCTTAAGAATGAACTGGCGTCAAGGCCCTTTAGAAGAGATGTAAACCTCTTTAACCTTTAGAATATGGTACGTCTATCATACACTTATGATTCAAACCATTAGCCGAGGATAACGAGGTAACAAGTCACTATATTTCATGTGCTGGCCCCGCCTCTCAAACTAAGGTCGAATAAATCATGCACTACAGGCGTCTTAAGAAGAGATGAAGATCCCTTGAACCTCAAGATCAACACCATTAGCCAAGGATAACGAGGTAACAAGTCACTATATTTCATGTGCTGGCCCCGCCTCTCAAACTAAGGCTGAATATACATGCTCTACAGGCGACTTAAGAAGAGATGAAGATCCCTTGAACCTCAAGATCCACACCATTAGCCGAGGATAACGAGGTAGCAAGTCACTATATTTCATGTGCTGGCCCCGCCTCTCAAACTAAGGCTGAATATACATGCTCTACAGGCGACTTTAGAAGAGATGAAGATCCCTTGAACCTCAAGATCCACACCATTAGCCAAGGATAACGAGGTAACAAGTCACTATATTTCATGTGCTGGCCCCGCCTCTCAAACTAAGGCTGAATATTTAACTCTAAGTGAGGGGTGGGTGTTAGCCTTGCTAACACCCCTCCGATGCTTAAGTCAGTAACTTGTTTGAAGAATAATAATAATAAAAATGAATAAACGTTTAAGTTTGAGTACATGCCTTAATTGTATAGTATAACAGTTATCCTCAAGATAGAAATCTTACATGAAATATTTTTTGAGATGAATAGCATTCCAAGCCCTTGGAAGTAGGTCACCATCCAAAGTAGATAATTTGTATGCCCCCCTTTCCTGCTTCCGAGTCGATCAGGTAGGGACCTTCCCACTTTGGTGCAAGCTTGCCATCCGTTGGATTGGTAGTATTCTGAAAAGCTTTTCGGAGAACCAAATCGCCTTCTTGAAATCTTCGAACTCTGATATTCTTTTTGTAGGACTTTGCTATCTTCTGTTGATAAGAAGCCATTCTGATTTTTGCCAAATCCCGGAGTTCTTCTACTGCATCTAGATCTTCAAGCAGACTTCGAGTGTTATCTTCGGGATTTTGATGAGTGACTCTGGCCGTTGGGATAACCATCTCTGTGGGGATAACTGCTTCAGCTCCAAAAACTAATGAGAAAGGAGTCTGACCAGTAGCATTCTTTGAAGTGGTTCTATCTGCCCAAAGAACGAAAGGAAGTTCCTCGGCCCACTTTCCTTTCTTAGACCTCAACTTTTTCTTCAGGTTGTTGATGATGATTTTGTTGCTTGATTCAGCCTGTCCATTAGCCTGAGGGTGGACAGGTGTTGATGTGATCATCTTGATTCCCCAACTGGCACAGAAGTTGGTTGTTCTCTTGCCGATGAACTGCGAGCCATTGTCACATACTATCTCTGCTGGAATCCCAAATCTGGTCAGGATATTGCGCTTGATGAATGAGATGACTTCTTTTTCTCTAACTTGGACAAAGGCTTCCGCTTCGATCCACTTCGAGAAATAATCTGTCATGGCCAGCATAAAGACTTTTCCTCCTGTACCTCTTGGTAGTTTCCTCACGATATCCATTCCCCACTTCATGAAAGGCCAAGGGGATATAATAGGATATAATGGTTCTGCTGGCTGGTGTAGAATGTTGCTATGTCTCTGGAATGCATCACATTTCTGAGAATAACTCATAGCATCCTTCTTCATCGTTGGCCAGAAATACCCCGTCCTCAGGATTTTGGAGAATAGCGCTCTGCCCCCAGTGTGGTTCCCACAATCTGCATCATGGATATCTTGAAGAACTTCTTGAGCTTCTACTTTCTCCAAGCACCTAAGATATGGTCCTGCAAGAGATTTTCTGTACAATATATCATTCATTATAGTATATGGGATTACCTTTGTGCGAAAAGCTCTTGGGTTTTCATCCTTGGGGATAACTCCATCCTGAATATATTTCCTGATCGGGATAATCCAAGAATCATTATCCTCAGGATTCGTGACTCCCATATCTCTACCATCTTCTGATATTTCATTGACACCTTGCTCTTCTATTGCTGGGCTCAGGATGTGTACGATAGGAATCTTGACACCTTCTGGTATCCTGAAGGATGAAGCTAGATATGCTAGGGCATATGCTTCAACATTTTCTTCCCTAGGTACCTGTGAAATATCAAACATCTTGAAACACTTTGCTAGTTTTTTAACTAGCTCTAGATATTTCATTAGTCTTTCTCCTCTGACAGTGTAAGAACCATTAAAATGATTAGTTAATAATAATGAATCAACATGTACTTGGATAAACCTGATTTTCATGTCGATTGCTAGTTGTAATCCTGCTATCAAAGCTTCGTATTCTGCCTCATTATTTGTGGCTTGAAATTCTCAGGATATGGATTGAGGTATAATGTCCCCCTGTGGCGATTTCAGCAGAATTCCCAAACCTGTTCCTCTAACATTTAAAGCACCATCAGTGTACAGGGTCCACTTTTCTTTGGTTTCTTCAAGTTGTTGGACTTCCAAGTCCGCCTTATCTTTAAGTTCACTGGTGAAATCAGCCACAAAGTCTGCTAATGCCTGGGATTTGATAGCAATCCTAGGTTCATATGTTATATCATATGCACTTAGCTTTACTGCCCATTTTGCCATTCTACCTGACATTTCTGGTTTTCTCAAAACAGACTTAATAGGATAGTTAGTTTTAACACATATGGGGTGAGTTTCAAAATAATGCCTAAGTTTAGTAGATGCCATAATAAGTGCTAAAATTAATTTCTCAAGATAAGAATACCTGGTTTCAGCGTCCAAGAGACTTTTACTTACATAGTATATTGGATGTTGTTGCCCCTCGAGATCTTTAGCCAAAACAACACTTATAGCATTATTTGATACGGCAAGATATAGAGATAGAGATTCACTTTCCTCGGGTTTTACCAGTAGAGGAGCAGAAGAAAGATAAGCTTTTAAGGATGCTAAAGCTTCCTCATGCTTACTGGTCCACTCGAACCTCTTATTTTTCTTGAGGATATCGTAAAATTCTTTGCACTTTTATGAGGATTTGGATATGAATCTGTTGAGTGCCGCTATCCTGCCGGTTAGCCTCTGAACATCCTTGACTGATTCTGGGGATTTCAGATTCAAGATAGCTTGTATCTGCTCTGGACTCGCCTCTATCCCCCTTTTGGTGACCATGTATTCCCAGAATTTGTCAGCTTTCACTCCGAAATGGCGACCTCGAAGGATTCAGCTTCATGTTGTATTTATCGAGGATATCAAATGCTGTCTTGATATCTTGAAGGTGATATTCAACTTTCTTGGACTTCACCACCATATCATCAATATAGACCTACATTGTGTCCCCCAGTTGCTCTTTGAACATCATATTAACTAACCTCTGATAGGTTGCACCTGCATTTCTAAGTCCAAAGGGCATAGCAATATAGCAATAAATACTTGTGGGAGTCATGAAGGCCGTGTCTTCTTGATCTGAGGGTTCCATCTGGATTTGCTGAAATCCTGAGGATGCGTCCATAAATGTCAGCATTTCATGGCCGGCTGTAGCATCCATCATTGAATCGATGTGTGGTAGAGGGAACTGATCTTTGGGACAAGCTTTATTCAAGTCTGTGAAATCTACACAAACTCTCTATTTTCCATTCTTTTTCTGTACAACCACCACGTTTGCTAACCATCGGGGATATTGGACTTCCCTAATCATCTTTGCCTTCAAGAGTCTTTCTACTTCTTCTTGAATAATTATATTTCTTTCAGGTGTAAATTTTCTTCTTTTTTGATGGATTGGCTTGAAAGAATTATCAATTCCAAGTTTATGTGTTATAATGTTTTTGGAAATACCTGTCATATCTTCATGTTTCCATGCGAATGTTGATAGCCTTGATTTGAGGAAATCGAGCAATTTTGGTTCGATATCCTCAGGAATGCTAGTTCCTATCAGCACTTTGACTTCAGGATCCTCGGGATAAAGAGGTACTTCTTTAATTTCTTTTTCCCTGGCCTCCATTACGCCTCGTGCTGGCTTCTGTAATTGCTACGCCTGCTGGGGTTTGGCAGTGGACTTCATAGAAGTGGTGTAACAATTCTTGGCGTCTAGTTGGTTACTGATGATTTTGATAACCCCCCATGGACTTGGGAGCTTCACACATTGGTGATAAGTGGATGGGACTGCTTTCATCTCGTGTATCCAGGGCCTGCCTAATATAATATTGCAACAAGATAAACAGTCAATTACACAAAAATTTTGCATTTTATTTACCCCTTCGACATATATTGGGAGCTTAATCTCCCCAATAGTCTTCTTTGTTTCTCCACTGAATCCAACCAATACTGAGGAACTGGGGACGATCTCATCCTCAGAAATATTCATCTTTTTCAGCACGTCTAATTGAATAATGTTGACAGAGCTTCCGCCATCTATTAGGATCCTGCGAACATAATGGTTAGCCACATATAAAGTTATAACCAAACTATCATGATGAGGATCCTGAACATCGACTCTATCACTTTCATCGATGGTTATAACCCTCTCTTTGGTGAGAATAGACGTCTTTGTTGGCCTGTCAGCCACTTCTAACTTTCTTTGATCAACATTTCTCTTTGTAGCAGAATAGGAGGTTCCACAGATGTCGGATCCTCCGGATATGAACATGATCATTCCTGCATCTGTTGGTGGAGGAGTTGGCTTTTCAGGAATTTTCTCAGGATCCTGCTCTCTTCCCTTCTTCTTGCCAAATAGCTCTTTCAAGTGGCCCTTACTGAGAAGATAGCTGATCTCCCTTCTGAGCGCGATGCAATCATCGGTCAAGTGCCCAAAGTCTTCGTGGAAATCACACCATTTTGATTTCTCCTTCCAGGATCCTGGCTTCTCCACTTTCCTTGGCCACCTGGCTTTCTCACCTAAATCCTGCATGGCACAGATTAGTCCACCAATATCAACAGAAAAACAATATTCAGATATCTTAGGATATTTTTCATCATTTTCTTCATCTACTGCATTAATCCTGGGGTTATCAGGCTTGTGGTAAGGTTTCGCCCGATATAATTTTCTCGGGGATTCGGATTTCCTGTTCGTCTGGTCATATTTCGGGATATCGATTTTGGAGTTTTTCTTGTCGTCTTCTAGCCTGATAAACCTCAGAGCCCTGCTTCTTGCCTCGTCTAATAACCTACATGGAGTCATAACGAGGTCATCATAGAAAGAGGAGCCTTTTTCTAACCCCAACTTAAGAGCTTCCACTGCTGAGGCCGGGTTTAGATTCGGGATTTCCAACGATTCCTTGCTAAACCTGGTAATAAAATCTCTTTAGGATTCCCCAGGATTTTGGGTAACCCTATAAAGATCAACTGTCATTTTCTCAAAAGTTCTACTGCAAGAAAACTGGTTATTAAACAGGTTAACTAAATGAGAAAAAGAATTTATAGTGTTAGGAGGAATACTCAGTAGCCATTTTATGGCTGCTCCGGTTAAGGTGGACCCAAACCCTTTGCAAAGACACGCCTCTTTGATTTCCATAGGGATCGGGTTTATCTCCATACGTTCTCTATATTGTGCGACGTGTTCCTCGGGATCCGTCGAGCCATCATACAACTTCATACTTGGAATTTGAAATCGTTTTGGGATCTGTACGTCGCTAATCGATGGCACGAATCGGGATATCCTGTGACTATCAGTAGGGACTTCAGCTATGGGACGGATTATGCTGGGAACATTTGATATCATGTCCCTAAGTTTCTGCAATTCTCGGGCTAAGCCCGGACTTATGCCTGCATCCTGCAAAAATCCTTGATTAGCATTAAATGGAATCGTATTGAAAGAGTTACCCTGATTAACGATCTGAGGAATGGTCTGGGCGTTGTAGCTCGCATTCCCAAACATAGCATTTCCAGGGTAGGTAAGCGGAGCAGTTGGAGTGTTAGCCTGCATCGGGATAAAGTCTCCATGGTGTACGTCAGAGGACCCCGAGGGTTGCTGAGCTAGAGTCAATCCTGAAGATACCGCCTGATGAAACAATCCTGAGGATCCAGACCCTTGTGGTAATCCTGAGGATACCGCATGTTGATAAGGAACTGAGGACCCTGACTGATGATATAATCCTGATAACCCGGACTGTTGGAACAATCCTGAGGATCCAGACTGTTGGAACAATCCTGAGGATCCTGCATGTTGAAAAGGCCCAGCAGATGATGAATACAGGTACACTTGAGATCCAGATAAATGCGATCCCGCAGACCCCAAGTGCTGGAAAGATGGGGGTCCGGAGTTGTACGCCGTGGTTGGCTCTGGATGCACCAATCCTGAGGATCCTGGAGGAGTGAAATCCAGAGATCTCGGGATTAGTGGTGTGAATTCTTCCACCGGCTTCTTGGACTTCTTGACGTCTTCCAGTTCCCTTACGAGCATCTGGTTGGTCTTGTTCTGGCGCTCAATCTGAACCTGAAGTCGCTTGTACATAGACAGAAGTTTGTTGTTGGACAGCAGGATGGGATCCTGGGGAGATGGCCTCGAACCTGAGAACACAGGAGTGGCAGCTTTCTTCTGAGCATTGTCAGGCTTCTTCTAGATAACACCAGCAGCAGGAGGAGGAGGCATTGGTGGCCTCCCAGAGGATTCCGAAGCAGCGGCAGAAGAAGAAACAATCTTGGGTTGTGAAGACATGTTGTGGATATTGAGAGTAGGGTTTAGTTTGAGAGTGAATAATGATCAAAGCACCGTTCGCCCCACGGTGGGCGCCAAATTGTTTCGGTCAAAAATTAACGAACTAACTTTTGATCAAATTAGTGTGTGAGGCTAGGTGCTAAACAGTAAAGAAGTTGAACGCGAAGATATAATAACTAGGGAAAAAACCCTTGAATATAATAGTCTCCGTTTCGGCCAAGTGTTTACAACTTAATCTTTAGTCGTATAGCTCCGGTTAAAGATTATGATGTAACATCCCGAAATTTCTAAAGTAATATTTATTATATTATTTTGTCGGGTGAAATAAACGAGTTAGTGGAACGATAATAATAATAGCAAAATATGAAGACTTAGTAGGATAATTAGATGGGATTAGATATGGACCAAAAGGAAATATGGGCCTTCGGTCCATGGGCTTAAGGGAGTATAAATACCCCCTTAAACCCCAATCCTTTCCATTCCATCCATTTATCCATCCTAATCTCTACACACTCCAAAACACACACAACCCGAACCAAGATCCAAAGGCGAGGACCCGAGCTCGTTGGTGCTAGATCGTCGTGACGAACCAAAGCAACAAGACCAGCTCGTGTTCGTAGTTCGACTCATTTACGGTACGTTTATATCGAGAACTTGTTCGTTTAGGTTTGGATTAGTATAGAAATGATAGATCTGTGTTTGTATGGTAAAAACGAATCCAACTAAGCTAAACTTACTGAAAATGGATATGATTTGATGGGTTAATCGATTGATAAAAGAACCCGTAACCTATATGCCTAAATCGCACCCTTTAAACATCGATGTTAGGTCGATTTGATGGTTGGGGTTTGTAGGCGCTGGTCAGACGATTCCGTGGATACCTAAATCGTGTTATTTGGTTAAGAAACGAAGATGATTAAGGGATTTAAGGACGAACAGTACCTACAGCTGGACAACTTCGCCTGCAAGCTAAGTTCGCCTGATGAACTTCGCCTGCAAAGCTAAGTTCGCCTGATGACAACTTCGTTGCAAAGCTAAGTTCGCCTGATGACAACTTCGCCTGCAAAGCTAAGTTCGCCTGATGAACTTTGCCTGCAAAGCTAAGTTCGCCTGATGACAACTTCACCTGCAAAGCTAAGTTCGCCTAAGGTTTAACTTCGCCTAAAGCTAAGTTCGCCTAAGGTTTAACTTCGCCTAAAGCTAAGTTTGCCTAAGGTTTAACTTCGCCTAAAGTCAAGTTCGATTAGAAAATAAATTAAAAACGATAAGTAAAAGTAAGCTAATACTAGGCCACCAGATTAAATCAGGCGAGTATTGATACGTGTAACTTATACAGTCAGCCGACCTCAGTTAAAGAAGAGATTTACAACTATCGGAGGAAGAAGCAGAGTTCAGGTGAGTTCTAGCCCCATTTATGTGTTATGTTTTCGGGGCTGTGTGCATACTCGATATGTTTGTTAATACGCTTATCCTAAGAGATAAGTGTATGCCTTATGTGAATGATGTGATATGTATGAATGATTGCTTAACGGTACGTGAACGATCTTCGGATATTGCATGTACTGTCAGGTTGTAACGCTATGTATAAGGTAAGTATGATATGTATGCTTATGTGTATGAACGTGATAAAGTTAATAAAAGAAGGAAATGATGGTTGTATGGTTACGAAAAGGGTACCGAGCCCTAATAATACTCGAGGTATGATGTATGGTTGTATGGTAAAGTTACGGGAATCGAACCCTACTAATATTTGAGAACTAGGGAACCGAACCCTACTAATATTCGAGGAAAGAGGGTACCGAGCCCTAATAATACTCGAGGAAAGAGGGTACCGAGCCCTAATAATACTCGAGGAAGGAGGGTACCGAGCCCTAATAATACTCGAGGTATGATGTATGGTTGTATGGTAACGAAGGGGGAATCGAACCCTACTAATATTCGAGAACTAGGGAACCGAACCCTACTAATATTCGAGGAAAGAGGGTACCGAGCCCTAATAATACTAGAGGAAAGAGGGTACCGAGCCCTAATAATACTCGAGGAAGGAGGGTATCGATCCCTAATAATACTCGAGGTATGATGTATGGTTGTATGGTAACGAAGAGGGAATCGAACCCTACTAATATTCGAGAACTAGGAAACCGAACCCTACTAATATTCGAGGAAAGAGGGTACCGAGCCCTAATAATACTCGAGGAAAGAGGGTACCGGCCCTAATAATACTTAAGGAAGGAGGGTACTGAGCCCTAATAATACTCGAGGAAGGAGGGTACCGAGCCCTAATAATACTCGAGGAATGTAGGGCGTAATGCTCTTTATAACGTAAGATATGAAAGTAAGTTAATACAAAAGAAAGTATGAAAGTATGAATGAAAGAATATAAGTTTATGTGTATTGTATAGTGTATGATTAACTAGAACTCACTCAGCGTAGCTGACTTTTAGTATGCACGCAGGTGAGTAGAATGAGACAGCTAGCTTGAGCGGGCACATAGTGGGCGAATAGGAGACTGGCATCTGAAGACTCAAGATGTTTTAATGTAATTGACGTTTATTTTGAAAGACAAGAATGTTTAAATAAGGCAAGTTTTGGATTGTTGTAACGTTTCATGAAAGTTTTTATATTCCGCGAAAGTTTTAATGAACTCTGATTTGTAAGAACTGTGTTTATGAGTAAATCCGACGCTAAAGTAAGGCTACCGGGTTCGGGGCCTTACAATTTGATTTCAATTCCTATCCCAAAAACAACTCCTATTTCGAACATCCGACAAACTGCTCGTGAACCATTCAACCAAAAGTTCGTTTATGTTTGTCTGCTTAATAAATGTGCGTACATCGGTACATGAACAAAGAATTTCATTCAGTAAGCTTAACGAACGTACCCGAAGAAATGTCGTGTCTGTTCAATTGTGTTCATGAATGTTCTGTAATGCGTTTGTTTAAGTTCTTCCATTAATGTTCATTTTCATTCATTCATTCATTCATTTACGTTTTTTTGTCGGTTTACGTATGTATGTTTGCTTACAACCCTAGCTACAATAGTCCAAAATATACATTCTATTACATTAATTTAAATTATATTGGTTATAAATAAGAAAACCAAACCTATTGTAATTCCCTACTCACCAAAGCCAAAGTTGATTTTGGATGAAACATAAATGGGTCACACCTATTCATAACCACTTCACCAAATTCAAAAGTATGATTAACCCATCACTATCCTATTTTCTTTCTCTCTTTCTTTTTTAAATTTTTTTCCACCAAAGGGGGCTTTTATTGGTATGTTCTCAATATCCATATACCATTGCTTCCTATGTATATTATTTTATAAAACACATGAAATATTATATTATTTTATGGACTGTGTATTGTGACACATGTTTCTAACTTTATATCTTGATGACAATGAGATTCCATATACATTGTATTCGGAGTTTAGATACATAATTAAAGTTTTGTTAACTTAATATACATCATTAAGTGGTTACAAAAGGAAAAGGTATACACATAACTAAAACTAATCAAAATTCAAATTTAATAAATATATCTTAAATTTGTATTTTTATCTTTTTATTTTGTATATTTCGTCTATAATATGAATACGGTTTTGTAGAGTTATATCCGGTCACAACCCAAGGAGCAAGTCATGGAATTATTTGTACTAACTTTTTAATTAACTTATTTTACACGTTAGTACTATTGTTGGAATATATACTTGTTCTCTATATTAATTACCGTATCACTTGTTGCATCAAACACATTAAATTTATGTAGTTTTTTTTTAAGTATTGCTTAACAATAAACATGTCATATTAGGCTGCTTAAGTTTTAAGACATGGTTAACTCACACATATTTCTGTTTAATAAATTCACTAAAAATAACTATAACATATGTTTATAGTAATTTTATAAAATTATAAGCTTACACTTTAAAAAATGAAAAATGTTCGTATTGAGGAAAAAAAAATGAACATGTCACGTAACAATAACAAAGTTTGTTAAGTATGGTCACATGTACATTTTTTTTAAGTAAGAAAATGTGAACACATATACCATGTATATATTATACGGTGTATAACTTACACGTCGCATAACATATGGGCCGCATATGTGTTGTCTATTAATAGTTTTCTTGTTCTTTTGTATTTTTAAGCTTTTCTTTTCGAGATAAAATAATTTTCATTCCTTGTTTCATTTTTTTCTTTTCTTCATGTCATCGTTCTTCAATTATTACATAATATCAGAGCACTGTTCTTAATTCTACTCTCATTTCAATCGGTTTCTCTCGTTTCTCCGGTTTTCTCTCTTCATTTGATGTTCGTTCTTGATCTTTTGATCATTTTCTTTCATCGTTCCTATGTTTCTTAGAACATTCATCTCGATATCTTCTTGAAAAACTTCGAATTCATCTCTTTTCTACCATTTTTCATCATTTCAGGAGATTTAACCATTCAAATCTCACCAAAAGTTCACATCATGCCATATTCTTTGTTTTGAATAGTTCCCAAAGTTTCAAATCATCTCACCTTTTTTTCACACAAATCTTGCAAAATTAACCGTTTCTCACTTATATGTCGTATAAGTTTCTTCACCATATAAGCTCTTATACACCGTATAAAACGGCGTATAGCTTATACTCTCTTGTTTCTCACCGTATAAGTTATTGTCTCTTGCATAGGGCATATCTTATACGTCGTATAAGATATACTGCGCATAAGTTATGCTTTTCCACTTCTTCTTCTCGTGCGTTTGTTTCGTTCTGCTGTGTTCAATGGCAAACTCGAGCAATTCTGTTCCTCCGAATATCGATTCCTAAAACCCTCTTTACCTTCATCCTTCTGATCATCACGTGATGATCCTCGTTTCAGAATTCTTTTATGGTACTGGATTCGGAGCTTGAAAAAGAGCAATGACGATTGCTTTGTCAGCTAAAAATAAGCTCAGCTTCATCAATAACACTTTAACCATGCCGAGTAACGAGAAACAACTCTGGCAGTTTGGCAGCGTTGCAATAACATGGTGATCTCATGGATTCTTAACACTCTCACTCGTGATATTAGTTATAGTGTCTTGTATGCTGAAACTGCTCAGATTCTTTGGAATGACCTTAATTCTCGCTAGGGTAAGGAAAATGGTGCTAAGTTTTATCAGTTGCAGAAGAACCTTTGCCAAATCACTCAAGGTAGCAGTGATATTGCTGCCTACTTTACCAAGATGAAATCAAATTGGGATGAGCTGAATGCTAATAATACTATTCCCTCCTGTAAATGTGGAGCTGCACATTGGTTTGCCAAGAGAGAGGAAGAGCAAAGGCTGATTTAGTTTCATGTTGGTATTAATCCTGGATATGACACAATCAGAAGGAACATTTTGATGGTTCAACCACTTCCTTTTATCAACCGTGCTTATGGTATCCTCATGCAAGATAAGAACAAAAGGAAATTCACACCACCACTGATTTCACTGTGAATGCAAGTAGTGGAGGTCTCACAAGTGGAAGAACATAAGAGAATAAGAGAACTTTGGTGTGCACTCATTGAAAAAAGAATGGGCACTCAGTCAACAAATGCTATAAGCTGATTGGTCCCAAAGATTTCAAGTTCACCAAAGGAAAGAAGTTTGCTAACCTTGCTGAAGATCAATGAAAAAAGCGATCAAAATCAATCTAAGCAACAAGGGATAACTCAACAACAATATAATGATTTGATGGTTTTCTTGCAAAAAACTAAAGTTCAACCTGATACTTCAATCACACATGCTACCAATAGTGCCACAACCATCAATCAAGAATCTTTCCGAGATATAATGTCTTGCAATTCTTCAAAACATTATTCCAAATAGATCATTGACACTAGTGTTAATGATCATATGTGTCATGATCAAAATTTGTTTTAAGCGTTTCTTTTCTTAAAAATCCTATTTTTATCACTCTTCCTAATAACACATCCATCACAGTCCATCAATATGGGACTGTTCCTTTGACAGATAATATTTCTTTGTCAATTATTCTTTTCATGCCAGATTTTAGAAATAATCTTTATTGATGATCTTTTGTCTACTCCTCCTACTAATCCTATTATTAGAAATGCCTAGCCTTGATCCGGGCAGCAGTCCTATTAATCGACAGGTAATCTAGGGAGTAAATGACAGAACTTCCACACTTTTGCACGTACTTCGAGAAAAATAAAAACGCCGGAACATCGGGATCGCGACACGCTTTACGAGGATATGTGTGTGTTTGGAGTGTGGATGGGTGAATGGAGTTTCCCCCCGTGGCCACCTATTTATATGCAAGAATTGTGTTCCTTCACGTATCGCGAAGCATTTCCAATCTATCAGTTCGCGTAGCTCAAAAGACAAGATAACCGTCTATGAATATTTATTCATTCGCGTAACGCAAAGGAATCTTGATTAGCTCCATCAGTGAATAATCTCCAAATGTTTTATTCATTATTGGCTTGCGGAGGGTCTACTTCGCGCTGAGCCTCTTCGACTTTTCCTTCAGGGATTTCTGCGATGAAATCAGCTAAGACTTGTCCCTTGATTGCTGGACGAGGCTTATAGGTGATCGTATGCTCCCCTAATTCCAGCGCCCATTTTGTCAGCCTTCCTGAGAGCGCGGGACGTCGCAAGACTTGCTGGATGTTGTAATCAGTCAGGACTTCAATAAGATGACCATTGAAATATCTGTGAAGCTTGCGCGACGCATGCATTAGTGACAAAACTAACTTTTCTATGATGGTGTAGCACGTCTCAGGATCTGTAAGCACCCAACTTACATAATAAAATGGTGTTTGGATTCCCTTGTGATCCACCAATAATACTGCGCCAATGGCGCGCTCTCCTGCTGACAAGTACAACGTTAAAGTTTTACCAGGTAGTGGAGCTGTGAGCGCAGGCAGATTTATCAGACATTCTTTTATCTCACTGAAAGCTTGCTCGGCCTCAGGCGTCCACTTGAATTGGCTTTTCTTTAAGCAATTTCTCAGTGTGTTAATGAATGGGGTAGATTTACTTGCATGGTTTGCTAGGAACCTGTTAATTGATACCAATCTACCATTCAACTTTTGAACTTCCTTCATGGTGGATGGTGAGGGCATGCCGAGGATAGCCTCCACCTTCTCTAGGTTCACCTTGAAACCATCCTTGGTGACCATTACGCCGAGAAATTTCCCTTCTTCAACACCGAATGTGCATTTGCTCGGGTTGAGCTTCATGTTTACTTCCTTTAGGTGCCGAAGGGTTTCTTCGATGTCTTTGAGCATTTGTTTTTCGTCCCTGCTTTTAATCACCAAATCATCCACGTAGACTTCTAAGTTTTTTCCAATCTGCTCGTTGAAAATTGCATCCATGAGTCTTTGGTAAGTGGCTCCTGCATTCTTCAAACCAAAGGGCATTTTTGTGTAACAGAAAACACCCTTGTCAGTTCTGAAAGCAGTCTTGTCTTCATCCTGTGGTGCCATTTGAATTTGGTGATAGCCCTTATAGGCATCCAGGAAACATTTGAGCTTAAATGGCACCACAGAGTCCACCTTCATGTCAATGTTTGGGAGGGGGTAACAATCTTTTGGACACGCCTTGTTGAGGTCCTTGAAATCAATGCACATTCTCCATGACCCATTGCTCTTCTTTACCATCACAGGATTGGCTACCCATGTTTGATATCGTATTGGGCGAATGATATTCGCGCGCAGTAGATCTTTTACTTGCTTATTCATGGCTTTTGTCTTCTCGTCTCCCATGACTCTTTTCTTTTGAGCAATTGGCTCTACGAACTTGAATGTGTTGAGAGAGTGCTGCGCCAGGTCTCGCGGAACCCCAGTCATATCAGAATGTTGCCACGCGAAGACTGACATATATGTTGTGAGCAATCTTTTCATTCTCACTCTTGTGTCATCTGATATCGTAGCTCCGATTGTGATTGTTTGTTCTGGGAATTTTGGGTTGAGAATCCATTTCTCTGGCGCGTTGTTTGCCACCGGAAGCTTCATTCTCCCCTCTCGAGGTATACTTATTACTGCGCATAAGTGATCTCGGTACACAAATGTTACTCCTGTTGGTGTTGGGAACCCCAACGCGCCATGCGCTGGTGACGGTATGGCGTTGAATTGGGCAATCGTTCCTCTGCCCAAGATCATACTATGGCATGAAGTGGTGGGCAAGACCAGGAAGTTGACAATTTCAGCTCGCTTGTGCTTCTCATTCCCCATAGTTAGTTCGAATTGTATCTGACCTAGGGGGTGAATAACTTCGTTTGAGACACCCGAGATTGGTGCACTCACAACTTCAAGCCTTGCTTGGTCTTCTGGATCCAACTTTCTGAAACATTGCTCATACATGATGTCTGACTCACTACCGGTGTCCACCAGGACTCTTGACACCTCATAATGAGCGATGTGTGCAGTGATGACTAGAGGGCTGCTGATAGACGGGCCTCCTCTGATTCTTGGAAAGATTACTTGTTGCTCGCGCCAATTCCCTTGGATTTGCGCGCTTCTCTTCCTCGATCTTTGCCTTTGCCTTCTTCCCTCAGCTACACAGATTGTTTTGAATTTTTTACTGGCTGAAGCTCCGTCTGGTTGTTCGTTCTCTGGTCTTGGATTTTTTACCAGGTGAGCCAACTTGCCTGATTTCACATCTTTTTCGATCGCATCCTTCAAATGATGGCATGCATCAGTGTTGTGCCCTGTGGATTTGTGAAACTCACAATATTTGCCACTGTTCGGTGGTCCCTTATGGAGTAATGGCCTGGGTTTTTAAACTGAACATTCTCTGTGCTTAACACTTGCGAAGGCGTTTTGGTGATGGGAGTCCATATTCTTGGTAGAGGTCTGTTAGGCTCTCTGCCGCCTTCCTTCTTGTCACCTTCTCCGCGATTAAGAATGTCTTTTTGGGGTTGGGGTGAACTTTGTTGCGCTTGCTTTTCTGTAGGAGAATAATTGGTTTGTTGCAACCTGGACCATACGGAGTTTTGTTTGCGCCTCTTTTCATTGTTGCGTGGTGCTTCTGTTTGATGCCATTTATCTCTTGCTCTGTCTTGGGCAATTTGTTTTTCATTTCGCGCGAAGACTCGCGATGCTTCCATAAGCTTAGCCCAAGTGGTTGGCATGCCTTCTCTGCTCACGAGAGCTCTGCGGAGTTGATCACTGTGCGCACCTTGTATTAAGGCCACGCGCAAGAGTTGTTCAGTGATGCCTCCAATTGCAAGAGATTCCTGATTGAAACGAATTATGTAGTCTTCAATGGTTTCATCATTCCTGCGTACGCAGTGCATGATGTCATCGGGGTCGCGCGTGTGTCTGCGCTGCTGTACAAAGTGAGCCTGGAACTTTTCCAATAGCTCTTCGAACCCATCGATTTGTCCTGTCGGCAAGCTTTCGAACCAGACACGCGCTGCGCCCGTGAGGCAGCGAGCAAACATGTGACACCATGTTGGCATCGTCCAGCTTTCTAAGTTTCCAGTGTTATAAAACCTTGTAAGAAATCATCTGGATCTGTTGTACCATCGTACTTGCCTAAACCACTTAGCATCTTGGTTTTGTGTTGAATGGGAGCCTTCGTGATGCGCTCAGCGAATTTTGAATGTTTTACCAAGATGGCTGGCCTATATGGTGTGGTTACGTCCACTTGCTCTTTCGCTTGTGGGTTGTATGGTGTGTATAAATCCATATCAGCTTTGGCTCCAGGTGCTATGTGCACGTGTGCGCGAAGCTGTGAACCTCCTGCATGAGTATCTCGCGTCTTCTTCATGCTGTGCACCTCTTCCTCATCACTAATATCAGCTTGTTCGGTGTGAACAGAATGACCGTCTTCCAGCGCGCGCGTCTTTTTTGTTGTTCCCAGAATGGTTTGTTTATCAAATGCGAGCCTTTGTGTTAAATCGGCTAACTTTTTGTGTTTTACCAACTCATTGTATTTGTCCATTAAACGCCGTTGTTCGTTTATGAGCCATTCTTTAGGGTCATTGGTTTCAACTTCCGCGTCCATTGGTCCTTTTTGTTTTGCACCAGTCAGATTTTGGAACGTGAGATCGTCTGGGGGAGTTTCAGTTTGACTATGAGGTGTTGTGTTGAAGGGATGGTTACTGGTGGTGCGCGCAGTGTCACGTGGCGCCCTCAGAACCTGATGTCCCTCATTAACATCCTCAAGCTCATTATCCTCCAGAACTTGATCATTGTTTCGAACACCGGAAACCATAGTGAAGAGAAAATTGATGAAATAGTAGTTTTGTTACCGTTGTAACAGGTGATGGCGCCAATGAAGAAACGTGTATCGACTTACTTGTGTACGATCAACGTCCCTCGGGTACGAGTGTGCTATATCACCGATGGTTTTCCGAGATACGAGTTCTTCCACCTACAAAACGAACAGCACCGTGAGCTTACCCCTCAGAAAGGGACAGAGGGGTCCTCTTTGGGGTAACCCTCCGGTGTGAGAATCAGATATTGTAGGATGGGATAATCAGGATGTGAAAATGAGTAAAGGACTTAAAGTATATTTTCCTGCCCCCCTCCAACTGTGGAGGTGGTGTGGTATTTATAGTATTAGGGTTTCCAATGACTGGGCTCAGACCCAATTAGGGCCTTTTTGGCCTCCTCCTATTGCTTCACGCCACGTGTACTTAGGACACCTGGTGCTTTTTCATTGATTATTCTCTGACCAAGGTATTTCACCTGACCCATGTGGCATCACGTGGTGGCACATGGGCTTTGCTGAGTTGTCCACCCTTCATTGGCAGCTGTCAACATCAGCACATTCTTTATTCCTTAAAAGATACCTTCTGGAAGGTTGCCTGATGAGTACAATCATGGTTGTCCTTATCCTGATTTGGATTAGACTATTGTCTCATTTGTTGTGTCGCTTACGCGCGACCTTTATGCGCCTATCCCAGGGATGCGCAAGGTCTTCTCTTTATTCTCACAGATGTTTCATGCGCTTGCGCATATGTGATATGCGCCACGCGCAGATGTTTCATGCGCTTACGCATAGGTTTTGGCTTTGTGTCTTCATGACATCCTGATTTCAAGCCTCTTGTGTATATCTTGTGGGTTGACCCGCCCCGCTCGATGTTAAGGCGGGTGCATACCTCTTCATTCTTCCATCTTCTTCATCTCCTTTAACCATTTTAAAGAACTCATGAAACCCTGAAAATGCTCAGGATTTTCTTTAGTTTTTTTTATTATTAGTTGTCTGATTTTTTAATCAAGTAATTTGTTTTTTTTAGCATGAAATAATAATGATATATAGATGGTACCCAAATATGGCAATCCATGAAAGGGAGTTACGTGTATATAGATAGCATCATAAGTCTTGTGTCTTAAAAACAAATTAATACACATAAGTACATAACTAATAAAATATTGTGATGTGAAAAAAGCAAGATCAAGAAAGATAACTAATGTTAAATAACAGAATATTAAGGAGGGTTTTTTTTACCTTTTTATAATTTTATGTCAATGATCAAGAATACTTCATACCTTTTTCTAACTTGCATGCTTAATTATTGCTAATCATGAATTTAGCTTTTTCATAGTAAACAGCCATCAATTAGAAATTCTTAAAATTCCTAATGCATTATTAAACAAAGTAATAAAGCCTTGAATAACTTGTTGATTACCTTGGAAGAATTAGGAACCGAAGGATCATTAGAGAACTTCCCCGAAAACTTATGATCATCGGTCTTATTCGTCATGGCGATAATACTTTTCGCACCTTCATAACAAGCTACACATATGGTGTTCCTAGGAGGCCTCAAATTATATGGCATGGCGCTAATAACAAGCAATCCATTATTCGAATAAACTCGGAAATCAAGATTTTGAAATGAACAACAATCTTAAAAGTAATGAAGAACAAAAATTAATTTAAAAACAATGAATTGAAGAAGGAGAAGAAGATGAAGTATTGTTGAAGAGATGGTGTGTTGTAGGATGCTTTTGGAAGTTATATATGGAAGAAACTACAAAAGGAAGCAATTATAAAATTGCTTTAGTTATAAGCATATATTAATTAAAAGTTACATAATAGTTAGTTAATATTTCCCTGTTGGAAATTCAAGGCTATCTTCCTAATAGGTACCCATTCTCTTTTCATATGATTCTTCTTTTGCTTATTTATATATATACTACTTCATCCATCTCATTATAAATGTCATAGTTTGAATTTTCAAGTTTTTCTTTTACAACATTGATCGTAAATATTTTTGTTCGTGTCATATAATACTTGATGAAAATTATATCAATGTAAAATACATTTAAAACTCAATCCATTCATATATTTTACATCAAGTATTATATAACACAAACAAAAATATTGTCGGTCAAAGTTAAACAAGAAAGATTTGAAAAATCAAACTAAGACACCTACAATGGGACATATGGAGTAGTATTTATCTCCCGTATTACGAGGTTGTTTTGTATTATTTTTTTAATATTTATTTATTTTTTGAATTTTTATATTTTTAGTGTATGAAAGTTAATAATATACTTATGTTTTGATGATAAATTGTTTCACAAATAAATAAGATGTTATAACACGATTTAAAAGCTGTATAGGTTTGATGAGACCCAAGACCCGTTTATTTTTTTTACTATAAAATTGGTTTTTTAATTATAAATAATATATATATATATATTTGTTTAAATAAATCAGATATTAATTTTAGTATATCCCTACTTTATAGGATTTTTAAATCAAATATTTGGTGAGATTGGTTTTTAATTTAATGAGATGTTATAACCCGTTTAAGAAATATCTGGGTTTGATGAGACTCATACCCATGAATTCAGGTCAAATGAATTAGAAATTCCATTTAAAAATCAAGCAAATCTGGTGACTCCAAAAACAAAGGGAGCGACCATATCACGACACATAGGATTTTTATGTTTTCGTTTATATATATTATAGATAGATAGATATATTGGATAAAGGCCATGCAGTGGAATTACAATACAACCCTTGTAGCTACAGTTGTTTTTAATACTTTTTTCTAGTATATTTGATCTTTGAAAGTCACACTTAAAACATAATATAAATGACTTAATTATTAACTGTTAATAAATATTATTGATCCTGGTTTAAATGTGGTTACCATTACTATTCCAAATTTATATATAAGTTTAAATGCGCTTTCTATATATTCTCAACATTAATACGATGACACATTGGAATTCAAAACAAGTAGTTAACTTATTATCATATCATAATTTTCAGATAAAGAGAGATGCGGGTGGTTAATTTCTGGTCATCATAATTCACCAATATTAATCTCTACTAATAATCTGACTATAATGATATAATTCTAACTTCCAGTCTTGTACTAATAAGAATTCAAGTTTATGAGACCGTTAACTTCGTTTATTTGTGATGTCTTGACGTGTAATGTGACTATTACTTGGAACAATTTCAATTTTTTGGATCTAATTTTTAGAGTTAAAATTTTATGTTAAGCATGTGTGAACTTACTGTTATACCCCTCTAGTTAGGGAAAATTCCCAAAATAAGCTTTTATGAAAACGTTTTTCAGGTTTTAAGTGTCATTTGTAAGAAATTTTTAAAATAGGTATTATAATCTAGTCGTGACGGGTAGTTTGTATAACCAATTAAACCTTGACACGTGTCTTTAAACTAACCGTAACGAGCAGATTTACTAACCATTTACTCGTCACGATTAAATAAGTTTTATGTCTCGTAATCAACGCCAATGAGTAATTCATAAGTTATACCAGCAAACATGCGGTAAGCTAAACACGTCTTTAATTACTCTTTTCAACATATAAATTAATACAGCCTGTCCACTTCAAAGTGCAAACGATCCCCAAATGATTAGACCAACTATAGTTAAGATTTTTTTTGTTTTAAGTATATGAATAGGAGTGACTCAATAACCTACCATGGTCATGTAACGTATGATGACACATGTTTATTTACGAGTTAAAGAACCGGTTAGGTTTAATTGAACTAGACATATCGGGTTAAGAATAAAGGAAGTGCGTTAATTGTCCGATCGGTTCAACGTATAATGTGATTTTTAGGAGTTGGTCATAACCTTGCTTTAAGATGTAATAATATAATAATAACATGGACGTTGTACATTTAAATTTCTTGGCTTTTACTTATGGAAAACTAATATTTATATTGGATGGTAGGTTTTTGAAGAAACACGGATCCGCTTTCCGGGTACGGGTCCTAGATCCAATGAGTCCACAGAGTATTATACGATAACTACTACAATGATATGAGTAAGATCTTCCAAAGTCCGGTGACCGGAACCTGCAAAACAGATACCGTGAGTCTCGTTACAGGAAGGACAAGAGGGGGGTCTTCCTGTAACCACCCTCCGGCGTGAGAATCAGTAACGTTCGTAATGAAGAAAGTACTGAAGTACAAAGACTAAGTGTAGTCAGAATATAGGTGAGTGAATGAATACCTCATACCTGTTTGACGAGGTATTTATAGCCGAAGGATGATGGAAGATGACTGGGGCAGCTGTCCTTTTCTAGAAGATCTTTGGTAACTGCCTGGACACGTGTCCTCTTTTGATAGGCTGAGCTATACGTTCCATGTGCATGGGTATAACAACCTGGACACGTGTCACCCAATGATAGGACGAATCATACCCTGTCCATGTGCACGGTTATAACAACCAGGACAGGTGTCCTTTGCTCATTGGCTAGTATATCACGTATTCCCCAAGTAAAGGTTGTGAACCTTCTTCTAGATGGTACTTGAGTGATGACAGCTGTCCGCTGGCATTGTCTTCCGGGTGTTTTAGGCGGACAGATGCTCTGTCCTGCAGATGACTTCTGAGTATGTCAGGATGCTTCCGCGTGTATTATGAGGACTTTCTTCCTCATCTATGGTATGCGGGTAACCCTTGTGTCCCGCGGGTGGCCTACATGAGGACGCTTTATGACCCGCGGGTGGTACTTAAGGGTATTTGGGTCTTTTTGGTATCCTACCTCTACAAGTCCCCCCAGTCCAGTTTTTCTTCCGTGTGAAGTCTTTATGCGGGTGAAAGTCTGGACTTAATGTATTTTGGGGAGTTTTTGTTATCCGAAGTTAGGTAGAAAATATCTTTTGTTGATGTGGATAATCATAAAAAAGGACAAGTTGACCACTCGCAGGCGCGTGAGTAGGTGATGGAACGTTTTTGACGGCTGTCACTGTACCCTACTCGTGCAACTTTTTCCCTTTTTCGAATTTCCCGCGTGACGTGGCAGTCACTGATTGATTGATATTTCTTTCTCTCTACTATTCATATCCCATCGCATTAATTGCGATGGGTATAAATAAAAAGAAACTTCTTTCATTAGAAGTTTTATCGTTATTTTCTCCTGAGTATTTTCTTTCTTTTCTTTTTAGATAAAGTGTCTAATCTTTTCTTATATGTCTTCTTTGAATCTTCCCAAAATGTCGAATGTTCAAACTGAAGTTGATGAGATAGAGATTGCTTGGGACTACTCAGAATATGAAAAGCTACTGGAAACGTATGGTATTCCACCTGAGTAGGACAGAGTTTCCTGCCATTGGCTCTATAGACAGTTTCCCACCGCCTGGGAAAATGGCTTTGTATGCCGATTACCTCGTTCATGGGAACTTTCGTCTTCCCATAACGAAATTCCTTGAGAAGATTTTGACTGCTTATGGAATCCATCTGTCTCAACTACACCCGCGTGCTATGATGCGAATTCGTCATTATGAATTTGTATGCATAGCACGCGACATGGTGCCACATATTGATCGTTTTCCGGTTTTTTACCGTCTCGCCATGCGCAATGGTTGGTATATATGTCAGGGATTCTCTGACCGAAGCCTTGGGAATGAAGTCGAAAAATTATCTGCCGACTGGCGTAACAAATTTTTCTGGATATCCGAGGACGTGGTGCCTCTAAACATGGTTCGGCCTCCGGTGAACTCTGCTCTTCCGGAAGTTGTCACAGCTGCCCATGAAGGTCGCGAGTAGTGGTACCGTATAATTACCATGGAACCTTCGCCCATGCGTGCCTTGCCTGAAGAAGCCTTAGTTTTTGTCTTAACAGGTCGTCCGCCATATCAAAGGAAGTAAAGAACTGGATGACAGTTTTGCCAATGTGATGACCGCTTCATCATCCTTTGGGCGTGTTATGGGGTTCCATGAAGGAGTGAGTTACACTCGAAGCAACCGCACGTTCAAAGATCATCCGCTTCATGGAGTTGATGTCAAGCAAGCCCGATTGACGCTGGTTAAAGAGCATGACGATCTGGTGTTCCCGCTTCAGCAAATGCTTCCAGAGTTTGCACCCGCAGATAATGGTCTTCAACTCTTGAAAACTTAGATTGGTGAGGAATCTGAGGACGACGCTAAGGAAGATACCTCATCAAAGGGTCCAGAAGGCGAAACTTCCACGAACCCTTAGAATAGATTTGTAGGTTTTTGTAACTTGTAATTTTTTTCTCTCCTTTTGTAATTATTTTTGGATAAATAATGGGAAAAAATCTTTTGTGGATATTCCGTTGTTCAAAGAAAATATCTTTTTAGAAGATATCCTTGAAATCTCCAACTTTTTTGAAGATTTTGAAAATCTTGGATAGCTATGCTAATGTGGCGGAAAGAGATATTTGTTAAAGACAACTGATAGGACGTATGTGACGCCTTTGACAAGCTGCTTTTCATTATCTTGAACTTCCCGCCTGACGTGTCAGCCATCTAGTGGTCCGCGATTTTCTCTCTCCTCTGGCATCTCATGGGTCGTATTTATTGCGATGGGTATAAGTATAACCCTTGTGACTTTCATTCAAATTTTATCGCTTTCAGATTTCTCTCAAGCATACAAAACTTTCATCATTCTGAATTCTTCCCCTTTCCGAGATTCCTTAATTTGTCTTCCATTGAAATGGCTAAGGACAAGACGAGTACTCCTACTATTAGTGATGTCATTGTCAGTCTTAAAGAAGAAGATTACAACGATGTTGTTAACGTTTACGGATTGCGGACGGCATGGGAACCGAAGCGTCCTGCTAGTGGTTCTATTGCCACTAGCCCTCCAAAGAATAAAATAGCTGTCTATGTGGACCACTTTACCACGGGGAATTTCCGGTTTCCGATTACCAAGTTTGTCGGATCGGTGTTAACAACTTATGGGATTCATCTGTCCCAGATCCATCCCTTTGGGATGTTAAGGATTCGACATTTCGAATTTTGCTTCCAAACACATAATCTAGAACCGACTGTTGGCATGTTTGCCGTTTTTTATAAGATGACCTTCCGCGACGGATGGTACAGCTTTGCCTCTATCGAGAAGAGGACCATTGGAACGGAATGGCTCCGTAGTCTTCATGGCTGGAAGACAAAGTTTTTCTGGATTCACGAGGACGTCATTCCGTTCAAGATGACGAAGCGTAAGGCGGATGCTCCTATGCCCACGGTTACTGCCATTGTTCATGAGGATCAGGCATGGTATAAAACGCTAACGTCCACGCCTACTCCCCTGCGCCCAATTCATGAAGGGGCAATGGTGAGTGCTAAGATGAGCAGGTTGTGGCCATTTCCAAGTCTGGAACCGTATTACGAAAAAACCGACAAAAGTAAGTCTGTTGTTATCTATGTTTTGCCATTAAGTACTTTCTAACTTTTGATCTTTTGTTTTATGTAGGCGAAGGTTCCGCCTTTAGCACTTTACTGGATCATGAGGGAGGAATGATGGTGCGCCGCCCGATCGATAAAAGGGATGCTTCCTTTCTTGAACGCACCAGTTCCAATTTTATGTTTCCCACAGCTTTCTGCCCAAAACCTAAAGTTTCCGAGGCAATGTATGCCAAAGGTGAGAAGTATGTTGAAGATGTCATACTTAAAGGTGAGGGAATTCTTCAAACCCGGCCTTTAACTGCCCTTAGTTCCAACGGAGTGGTTGTGCTCTTCTCGTCTAGTGAAGAGTCATCACTTTGTGTGGAAGCTTGTTCAACTGATGTTAATAAAGCTGTGGACTCAACTGCAGGTCTCACTCGTCAATGAGCCGTAACTGCTCAGGCAACGAGTCATGATGACGTTGACACTACTGCAGAAGTTGAGGGTCCAAGGCCTGATGATGCTACTGTCGAAGGTGAACGTCCGGCCGCTGATGAGGGTGTTTCCAAAGCGGCGGGCAAGCGAAAAATTCATCCTGTCAAGGATGTTTCGAAGAAAAAGAAGTCCAAGAAGACCAAACCTTCCGTCTTGGAAGCCCGATTGGAACAACTTGACGCAGAGGACCCCTCGTTAGGTATGTAAATTTCATACTTCCTTCTTTCTTTTTTAAGAAGTAAAATCTTCTCTGAACCATTTGTTGATGTTTTTTAGTGAGCCTGGATAACTTATCGGAGCATGTTTCCGGTTTGAAGGACTCTCCTGTTCGTCCGCCACCACCGCCTCCCAAAACTGCTGAGGATCCGGTTATTGTGACGGACGACTCCCCACTAAAGATCAAGGAAGCTGTCATAACTGATGACGCCAAGAAGTTGTCTCCTCACCATGTTCATCCTTTTAAGGATCAGGGAGGGGTGAGTACATTTCCATATGCTTCCCCAAATTCTCCTCCTCCGGGTGGGGAAGACCCGACTCCACACCAACCTAACTGGTCCTTGCGTCGGGATTCAACATTCCGCAACGTGGACACATGCTTCGAATTTTTGGGGGAATGTCTCCCGCAGGGTGAAAAAGAGAGACGTCGTCTTAGTGTTCATCAAGAACTTCTGAACTGCCACTCTTATTATTTGGCGAACTCTTTGTCACCCAACCAAGACCTTTAACGACACAGATATAGTCCGACGTGCCGCCGCCGGAACACTTACACCGAAGGGAACCGCCTGTCCGACGTTTGTATCTTTAGAATCGGTCGGAGGCTTATATGATTTTCCGAAGGGCTTGGGCTTTTGGTCGCTGCGGCCATCGTCGGAGGAAGAAGAGGACAGCCGGATCCCTTTTTCCTTCTCTTGCCGGCTGCGCTGGGCGTGTTTCTTGTTCGCACCCATGTTAGACGGTGACGGTGGTCACTGTGACGGTGACCGTGATGGTGGTGTGACGGTGACGGTGATGGTGGTTTGACGGTGACGGTGACGGTGATGGTGGTTTGACGGTTACGGTGACGGTGATGGCTGTTTGACTGTGACGGTGATGGTTGTTTGACTTTGACTTTGACTTTGACTGTGACGGTGTAAGATGAATTGTTTTGGGTTAGTTTATGGTTAAGTGGTAAAAGGTGAGTCCCTTGGTTAACCCTCGCAAATTCAATTCAAAATTGAAAACAATACCGATTGTGTTTTACAGTATCTTTTTCAATGTCATACCCTATATATTGTATGTATTAACATAACATTTTCCTCTCGTGTAACAATTTATTTTAATCAACTTATTTTATTAACCATCTATCAATGATAATAAAGGCATACAAAATGAATTACTCTACTAGTACAAATGTAACATGACATTTGCGTA
This sequence comes from Bidens hawaiensis, assembly GCF_021521415.1. Taxonomy (NCBI): domain Eukaryota; kingdom Viridiplantae; phylum Streptophyta; class Magnoliopsida; order Asterales; family Asteraceae; genus Bidens; species Bidens hawaiensis. Next base: position 125,760 of record NW_027493290.1, read on the forward strand.
ATAGGATTTTATTGTATACGCGGATATTAGTGTTTATGCACCTGTTGTTGTGTGGTTGAAATCCGAACCCGAACCCGTACCCGATCTAAACTCGTTAATACCCGAAACCCCGTTCTAGTTATACCCGAAACCCGAGTTTTTTGTATACCCGAATATTAGTGTTTATGCACCTATTATTATTATTATTAATATATACACACACAACAATAAATGGAGTTAGTATAGGTGCACAAATCAGGGTTTTCAAATACTAGGTTCCGGGTAGGACCGTGTACTGAAATATCGGGTATTGGTACTACCCAGGTCGGGTCGGGTCTGGGCATTGTCTTTAAAAGCCATACCCTATGCATCAGGTTCTGGTCTGGTATATAACCGGGTATTTGAATAGCTTATTTTTAGGTATTGAAAAAACTTTATTTTCGGGTTTTCCAGGTATTTTTTGGGTATGGATAGATTATTTAAGAGGTTGCACATTTTAGGGGTATGTTTCGGGTATGTTTAAGGTATTTTTGGGTATTGGAAATACCTGGTTTCAGGTATTGAAAAACCCGGTTTCGGGTATGGAACCAGTTCGGGTTTTCCGGTAGTACCAGGTACAAATCGGGTCTGGTTCGGGTTTCAGTATCGAAATGCAACCCTATCCGTACGCTATAAATAGGGTGTATTAAAAACTCGGGTATAAAAAGCCGGTTTCGGGTTTTTTAGGGTCCGGTTGCGGATTCGGGTTTTTTTCACCTCTACATGTAGTGTTATTAGAAATTATCAACCAATCATTGGGCCTACACACTTAAAAATGCAAATAGTTGAATGGAGGCCCAAATGTAAGTTGGGGGAATATATCTTTTAAAATAGTTAGGGCAGTGTATACGTAAGTTTTGGATTCAAACCGAATTGAAATATGTTTTTTTTCTTATTTCGGGAACTCGTCGGTTTCGGATTTTTGGTTTTTATAAACCGTCTGGCTTCAGTTCGGCTATGGGTCATGATCGATTTATATACGGGCTTGATCTGTTTGGGCCTAAAAAATATGCCTTAAAATACGCTCATAATAAATCATGAAATGTTATGTCCAAAACAATGTATTTTGGCCAAAAACCCAATAACAAAAATTCAAACTTGTTCAATGTAGCTTAACTCTGTTTGTACTTCGGTGGGGTTTAGTTTTGGAACTAGGCATATCCAAAACCAAACTGCAATTTTCGTTGGGGTCAACTATTTTAATGCGCTTTATCAGTTAACTTAGTTTAAATTGAGTTAAGCGGTATTGCCTGAGCCCTATAATTAACCATTTGAAGGCTCGAAGCATCAAATATCGCTCTTAAATTTTAAACATCGAAAATCATTTGTTATACGCTATAAAAATAGATAGACCTTTTATTTCTTATGGATTATATACAATACTCATGTATGGTCATTACATTATATACAAAGTCTCCCGCATCAAATTCACATCTTTGGATCCGAGAGTTATAATATTTTTGCAACTGGCGTTTATAGTTATGCTCTCGGATCGATGCCAGTTCCCTCCTTTCTTCAAGAAGGTTAAGGTTCATCCGGAGTTCCTGATCATTATCTTAGATCATGAGGACTCTGCCGGATGGGATTCCGATTTCGGCCGGAATCATGGCCTCAGTGCCATAAGTTAAACTAAAGGGGGTTTCGGAATTGCTAGAATTCTTCTGGGTGCGGAAATCCCATAACACATGGGGCAATTCATCGACCCAACCCGTCCTTTTAGTACCCAATCTGGCTTTTATTCCTTCTTTGATGGCCCGATTGGTTCTTTCCACCTGACCATTCGCTTGCGGGTGAGCTACAGCGGTGAATGTTTGAGAAATGTGTAACTCTTTTAACCATTCTTGTAACCCACTGTCCGCAAATTGTGTCCCGTTGTCACTAACGAGCTCTAGGGGGAGACCAAATCGGCATATGATAAATTCCCATAAGAATTATTTAACACTTTCCGCCGTTATAGAAGCTACTGGTTTGGCCTCCACCCATTTTGTAAAGTAGTCGATGGCTACTATCAAGAATTTGATCCTTCCAGGGGCTTCGGGAAAAGGTCCCATTATATCAATTGCCCATTTTTGGAACGGCCAAGCTGAAGTGACTGGAACTAACTCGTTCTTTGGTCGCAGTGTATTAGGAGCATGGCGTTGACATGAATCACACTTCCTGATTTCATGTACGGCATCCGCATGCATCCCCGGCCAGTAATATCCAGCGTTCATTACTTTTGCTACGACCATTCGTGGGCCAACGTGAAGACCACAAATTCCTTCGTGAACCTCCCTGATCAGATAGTTCGCATCCTCGGTGTCCACACATCGCAGTAGTGGTCCGAGGAAGGAACGTCGATATAAGACACCATCAATTATCTGGTAGTTCAAAGCTTTGTGCTTGATCTTCCGGGCTGCTGATTTTCCTTCTGGAAGTGCTCCGGATGACAAGTATGCCACAATAGGTGTCATCCAGGATTCCACTCCCGTTTGGATCACCAATACTTGATGTTGCGGGACAGATGGGAGATCTAAAATCTCGATGCAGATGTCTTTGGCAAAATGTTCAAAGTTTGTTGAAGCCAGTTTACTGAGAGCATCCGCCGATTTGTTTTCGCTTCTCTTTAGATGAATGAATTTGCAAGAGGAGAACTGGAGCATCAGATTCTTCGCCAGTGACACGTATGAGGCCATGGTGTCATTTTTTGCCTCATATGTGCCATTGATCTGTCCTGCGATCTACATAGAATCCACTCGGGCTTCCAGATGTTTGACCCCCAACTTTTTGGCTATCTGTAAACCCGCCAAGAAAGCTTCGTATTCTGCCTCATTATTGGTGCTCTTGAAGTCCAATTTTATGGCATATGTGAACTCATGGCCCTCAGGATTGACTAACCTGAGGCCCGCGCCACATCCCTCGTTGCTTAAGGCTCCGTCCGTGAATAAAGACCATACTTGTCCTAATTCTGGAGGTACTTGGGGTTGTTGCTCGTTCAAACATTCTTTCTCTTTATGATGCGGGACTTCTGTCACGAAGTCCGCCAGCACCTGCCCTTTGATTGAAGGTCAAGGTTTATACTCTATTGCGTACTCACCTAGCTTAATGGCCCATTTAGCTAAACGTCCTGACAATTCTGGCTTGCTGAGAACGTTCTTGAGCTTGTATCCTGTCAACACATTGATGGGATGCCCCTGAAAGTATCTGCGGAGGCGTCGGGCAGCATAGACCAAAGCCAAAACGAGTTTCTCTAGCATGGAATATCTTGTTTCCGGGTCCGAAAATGTTCTGCTAACATAGTAGATCGGTGTTTGAACATTCTTGCGATCTGTCAAGAGGACGGCCCCGATGGCGATGTCTGAAGCTGAGAGATACATTGTTAAAGGTTCCCCCGCACATGGTTCTGTTAATGTGGGCAGCTCCATCAAGCATTTTTTAACTTCCAAAAAAGCTTATTCTGCTTCCGCAGTCCAATTGAAATGTGCTTTCTTAAGGCAGTTTCTCAGAGTTGAAATGAAAGGATGGGACTTGGCTGCATGATTTGCCAGAAAACGGTTCAAGGAAACTAGTCGACCATTCAGTGTTTGAACTTCTTTGAGGGAAGATGGGGAAGGCATGCGGGCTATCGCTTGTACTTTATCTGGATTAGCTTTGAAGCCCGCATCCGTGACGATCACTCCCAGAACTTTCCTTCTTCCATTCCAAATGAACATTTGGCTGGGTTCAACTTCATATTGATGCTCTTTAAAGTTTCAAAAGTTTCTTCGATGTCTCTTAACATTTTGTCTTCCTCAACACTTTTGATTACTAGATCATCCATGTATACTTCTAAGTTTCGACCAATTTGATTTTTGAACGCTATGTCCATCAATCGTTGATATGTAGCTCTCGCGTTCTTTAGTCCGAAAGGCATCATTTTGTAACAAAAAGTGCCTTGATCAGTACGAAATGCTGTTTGTCCTCATCACCCGCTGCCATGCGGATCTGATGGTAGCCTTTATAGGCGTCTAGGAAGCATTTGAACTTGAACGGTGCCACGACATCAACCTTGAGATCTATTTCCGGAAGGGGATAACAATCTTTAGAACATGCTTTGTTCAGATCTTTGAAGTCTATTCACATCCGCCATGTTCCGTTGATTTTGGGAACAATAACTGGATTAGCGACCCAAGTTTGATAACGGATCGGACGGATGATTCCGGCTTGTAAGAGATCTTGGACTTGTTCGTTCATTGCTTTTGTTTGTTCTGGACCCATCTTACGTTGTTTCTGAACGATGGGTGTAAACAACGGGTTTACCCTTAACTTGTGCTCCGCGATGTTCCGCGGGACACCAGTCATGTCCGCGGGTTGCCATGCGAACACATCAATATTTTTTGATAATAACTGTTTCAAAAAGGTCCATACTATCTCCGAAATAGCAAGTCCTATTGTTACAGTTTGATCGGGAAATTTTTTGGTCAAAACCCATTTTTCTGGTTCGGTCCGCAGAGACTGTTTTGGAATTTTGCTAGGTTTTGAGCTGTCGGTTGCAAAGCAGTGCCGATTAACATGAATTATTGCAATGCCAGTAGGAGTTGGGACTCCTACTGCACCGTGTGCTGTGGACGGATGAGCATTGAAATCACCAATCGCTTATCGCCCCAGGATAATGTCATGTTTTGATGTTACTGGTAAAACCAAAAACTCGACCTCTTCGGTCCTGGAATGAATTCCGGTACTTAGGGTAACTGGAAATGAAATTACCCCTCGTGGATGCATAACCTCTCTGCCAAACCCGGATACTGGGGCGTAGATGGGTTTCAACCTTTCTTTATCTTCTTCGTCAAGCTGCTCAAAGCATTGCTCGTACATGATATCTGATGTACTGCCCGTGTCAAAGAAGACATATTGAGAACGTTAATGTCCGTATAGAGCCATGTTGATCAGAGGATTTTTGTTGTTCGGACCCCCTTTAATTCGCGTGAAGATCACTGGCTCATTTTTCCATTCTTCCTCAGCAGACTCTTTCCTCTTTTTCACTATGTTGTATCCGCCTTGTATCATGTGGACGTTCAAATCTTTGACTTGTTTTTTACTCGGACCTTGGACGTCCCGCATGGGAGCCTTTCCATTGTCCGGTTTTCCACCTTTCACTAAATGTTTGAGTTTCCTAGATTTCACAGCCACCTCGATTTCACTTTTCAGTGTTCTACATTCGTTCGTATTGTGACCGATGTCATCGTGATACGAACAATGTTTTGTAGCATCTAAGAATGATCTTTTTGTTAGTGGTTGTGGCTTTCTGAAACTTATATTCTCTGTGGTGAGGATTTCGGCAGGAGTCTTTGAAAGAGGAGTCCAACTGTTGGGACCTCGACTTGAGGGACCCGATTTGTTCTTGTTACCTATGAGGGATCGTGCATCAAATGGTTTCGACATTTCCGCACTTGGCTGAAGCCTTGACCAGATAGGGCCTTTCGTCTGTCTATTAGGTCTCAGAGTTTGAAACTCGACTTTGAATTTTTGCTTCGGGTTACCACTTCTTAATGTTTTCTCAGTGTTAACATATAACTTAGCTGTGGTCATAAGATCATCCCATTCTTTGGGCATTCCATCCCTACCAGTGAGTGTTCGGACCAGATCATAACATTTGACATTCTTGCGGAAGACACTGCGGAGCATGTCTTTGCTTATACCCCCAATTTTCAAACTATCATCATTGAATCTAGTGATAAAATCTTCTATGGATTCATTGTCAAGGCGGACGACGTCCAAAATTTCTGACTGGTCTCGTGTATGTTTCTTCTACTGGGTGAAGTGTTGAGAAAATTTTTTCTCTAAATCATCCCAGTTGGAAGCCTCTCCCTCGGGTAGCTTTTCAAACCATTCTCTCGCTGCCCCTATTAGCGTCAATGCGAACATGTGACACCAATAGGGCAGCGTCCAACCACTAACACCTCACACCGCTACAAAATTTTGCAGATGATCACTTGGATCAATCATACCATTGTATTTACCTACTGATGTAGGTATTTTAGCGTTAACGGGAAAAGGTGCTGTAGCAATACTTGCTATGAATTTTGATTTTTCAGCGAAGGCAGCCGGAGGGTAAGGTTTAGTGAAGTCTCGCTCAGCATCACTGTGGTATTCAGTGTGGCGGACCACATCTTGCGGACGACTACTTCTCGCTCGCGAGCTCATTCTACTATCAGTGGTGTAAAGACTATCACCTGGTTGATAAGTAGGATCATAACTGTCAAACTCTTCTAAGTAAGATGGCATCCGCATGTCTATGCGGGGGCGAGGGCGCAACCTTGGAAGTTCCTCATAGTCCGTCTGATGACTATAACGAGTCTGACTCCCTCTTTCCGTTGATGGAGAGGGAGGAGATCTCCTAGGAGATTCCTCATAGTCCAAAGTACGAAAATGAAATCTTTCGCTACATTTCCTACATTCATACTCAGCCACCAAACTTTGTTGTTGAGCATGAAGCCATTCTTCAGGAGTCAACGTTCCTCTGGATCTAGAATACGTTGTTGAGATCTCGCCCTGTCAGAATTGCCCAAATCATATTCTGGGTCGAATATTGACCGGTTTCGATGAGTCTCCTCCGTAATTCGTTCGTGATTACCCATATTAGAGCCTTCCGGTGCCGAGGCACGTCCCAAATCTATGGGAGTACGACCAACCGGTGCTGTAACATTTTCTAGGGTAAAACCCCTAGGTGTTACCTCAGTGGTTCGTGACTCCGGAGCAGTGACACGTTCAAGTGTACGATCACTTGGAGTCTTGATACGTGCAAAAACACTAAGACCCGGAGGTGTTTCTGTGTTAGTTTCACGTGAATCAGGTGCAGGGGTTCCCGTCGGCCCTTCAGGAAGATTACTCATATCAAACGAACCAAAAAACCAACAAAATTATTGTTGTTCTAACAAAAACACGGATAGCGCCAATGAAGAAACACGGATCCGCTCCCCGGGTACGGGTCCTGGATCCAATGAGTCCACAGGGTATTATACGATAACTACTACAATGATATGAGTAAGATCTCTCAAAGTCCGGTGACCGGAACATGCAAAACAGACACCGTGAGTCTCGTTACAGGAAGGACAAGAGGGGAGGTCTTCCTGTAACCACCCTCCGGCGTGAGAATCAGTAACGTTCGTAATGAAGAAAGTACTGAAGTACAAAGACTAAGTGTAGTCAGAATATAGGTGAGTGAATGAATACCTCATACCGTTTGACAAGGTATTTATAGCCGAAGGATGATGGAAGATGATTGGGGCAGCTGTCCTTTTCTAGAAGATCTTTGGTAACTGCCTGGACACGTGTCCTCTTTTGATAGGCTGAGCTATACGTTCCATGTGCATGGGTATAACAACCTGGACACGTGTCACCCAATGATAGGACGAATCATACCCTGTCCATGTGCACGGTTATAACAACCTGGACAGGTGTCCTTTGCTCATTGGCTAGTATATCACGTATTCCCCAAGTAAAGGTTATGAACCTTCTTCTAGATGGTACTTGAGTGATGACAGCTGTCCGCTGGCATTGTCTTCCGGGTGTTTTAGGCGGACAGATGCTCTGTCCTGCGGATGACTTCTGAGTATGTCAGGATGCTTCCGCGTGTATAATTAGACTGTTGTCTAATTAATATACAAATGTAATAGCACTTTTATGTTTATTTCATAGCCATACATCATGTCATATGCACTTTTTTTTTCCAAACGAGTTCATCGTTCTGACATTCTAATGGTGTTTTTGTTTCAAATTGGTGGTGTTGAACAACAATGTAAAATCTTATTTTGTATGCTACATACATGCTACATAATGTTCCACATTCTTAATATGACTGAATTTAACATGCATTTGTTTAGAAACAATTATTACTCTGGAAAAAAGCCATATAACTTGATTTAACAAAATGCTCGAACTAGTTGAGCGTACGTTACACATATGTAATATAACTATGATTGTCTAAACATATTGTAATGAATAAGAATTAATATAAATTACATTTTTTGTTTATATATAAATCATTCTAATCTTGAACAATCAAACAAAGGCCAACCATTTTCTTTTGGATTATTGTTATACCTTTCTTCTTCAGGAAAAAAAGTTAAGTATCTTTTGTTCATACAGTTTAGGTAATATTATTTTCATTGATTTTGAGTTCGATGATTGTTTGTCACAATGTATGTTTAACAAATATTTTATTTAAACTTGTGGTTATTTCACAAATACATATATTTCCTGTTTGGTTTTTACATTTTAATCTTTATTAAAACATTAATCAAATCAGTATATATATATATATATACTTTATTCCGGTATTTGTAAATGATAATGAGTTTCATTTAGAGACTCTAATGGTGTTTTGAGTGTTTAATCTATAATACTCCATTTTTCTATCTTAGGGTTCGTTCAAGTCGCCTTACGTCACTTGTAAGGTTTGTGTGCTATATTTTTTTTCAACATGTCCACATCCAAAAATAAAAGAAAAAGGAAGCGTCTTCATCTTCTCAAAATAAGTTAACTAACGTTGGTATGTTATAAAATATAACTTTATTATACCCACTTTAATAATTTTATATTGTTTATTTTTTGTTTAAATAACCAATAATGTGATTTTTGTAATTTATAATATCTTTATGATGTAGTACAAAGTCAACGATTACCATTGTCTTCCATTTCCAATAATGCAAATTTCATGGATTATCAACAAACACCCATTCTAGGTCTACCATATAATTTAAACCGAAACCACATTGAAACTTCAAATGTCCACGCTTTGAATGTACAAAACAACGGTTAGTATATAAATAAATTTTACACAAAAAATATACTATATAATTTGCTTAAATATTGATATTATTATTTCTCTAATTTCAAGACCCTGAAACATGTTCACCATCTGTGAATCAAGCGGCTTCCAAACGAAAAGAAAGACGATTAATTTTAGATGCTAAAAGAACTGCTTCAGTTGGTGTACAGAATAACTCCTCTGGTAATTTGTGTGTTTGGTTATTTGTTTCTTAAAATTAAGCACTTATATATGGTTTATATTACTTTTTAAGTAACCAATAATGCTAATTTATTAATTAATTTATGTATCAATTTATACCAAGGTATACATTCACCATTGTCTACCATTTCCAATAATACCAATTACATGTGTTATCAAGCAACACCGATTGCCACGCTACCATATCATTTAAACGGAAATCAGTTTTCAAATTACAACGCCAACCAAATCCCGAGTATGTAAAGTATAATACATTATTATGTTTTAGTAAAACATTTTTGGATCAGAAAACTAAATCTTACTGTATTTAATTCAGGTGATTCTAATAGACCGATTTTATGTTCAGAAAACAATATTCAAAGTTTATCTTCTCTTGCAAATTCTAATCCGCATACAACACATTCCTCTCTAAATTCTTGTGTCCCTGGTATGTTAATAAATTTTTGTTCACTATATATTTTGCTTATCAATTATTCTTTCTCATGTTTATGTTTAATATGTAAAATTTTACAGTTAATCGGATCTTCGACATTTTGCGAAATATTACCACGTCAACACAAGTAACGCGTTTACAATCTAATAAGGAGAATGTGTCTCCATCAACAAATTCAAACGTAGTAAACAACGGTAAGTATTTAAATGTATTTCACATAACCACATATACTCTTTAAATTTATTCATTGGTTTTTAAACACTTTCTTAGTCTTAAATATTTATATTGTTATATTTAATTTCAAGATCCTGAATCATGTACAACATTTGTCATCTCTGCTGCGTCCAAAAGGAAAGAAAGAAGATCAATTTTAGATGCCAAAAGAACTGCTTCAGTTCACAAGAACAAAAGTGGTCTACAAAATACCTCTTCAGGTATATTCTTTCTACATTATAAATATTATTATCATTTTTTTAACTTTTGTTAAATAAATGAAAAGGTTACATGTTAATGGTTGTCTAATTTTTTTAAATGTATATTTGTCAAAAAAAATTTTACTACCTTTATAATTACTTTTGTTGATTTAATTATTAACAGGTCGTATATTTGGAAGTAATGTTCACGAAGGATCAAACGCGTCTTGTGTTGTTGATGATATTCCTGAGTCATCGAGGACCGTTCGTAGAAGGTCAAGAAAAAGAACTCCTATAGTACCTATACCTATGGCTGATTTAAGTGAGCATGCACCATTTGTTGGTTATCAAAATATTTTAGATGTTTATAAAGGAATATCATCAGGTATAGTATATATTTCCTAATTTTATTTCAATAAAATATTATGTGTTTATCTACACCAAGTAAGTACATATCATGATATATTATTGTGTAGAATATCTTGATCATGGAAATCAAGACGTTATGTGTCCAAGTTGCAATGCAATGTTGTGGAGAGCCGAAGTTAACAGACCAAGCAGTACTAATGAAGAAGAAGCTTTTTCCCTTTGTTGTTATAATGGAAAAGTCGAACTTCCCGATCTTAGACAACCAGATGAAAGTTATCTTCAATTATTTCGTGGTGAAACCGCCATCAGCAAGTACTTCTTGAAAAACATTTGACGTTTCAATTCGATGTTTTCGTTTATGTCTATGGGTGGAAAGATTGACAATTCCATAAATAGAGGCAATGCGCCTTATACGTTTCGACTTAGCGGTGAAAACTATCATTGTTTAGGAAGTCTTTTACCGTTAGATAGACGTAAAGCACAGTTTTCTCAACTTTACATTTATGACACGGAAAACGAGATTTCAAATCGTCAACGTGTATTTGGGTAAATACCTTCACTATATTCTTCTACTTTATTTATCATATTTTTCTTTTAGTTTAATTTTATTTGTATTTGATCAAAATATAAATTTTGTTTTTATTGCCAGTGAAAATAATTCAAAGGTCGATGACCAAGAAAAGCATATTATTAATTATTTGAAGACAATGTTAGATTCACATAATCATTTGGTTCAAGCTTATCGAATGGTACGAGATTGTTTTGAAGAAAACCCACAACTAGATTTGAAGTTGCGTGTTATTGGAACAAGACAGCATGATGGCAGACAATATAACTTACCATCCAGTTCTGAAGTTGCTGCTTTAATCGTTGTTGATATTGGTGACGCTGTTGACAACCGAGATATAATTGTTACAAAGAAGTCCAGTTCGTTAAAGTGTATCAGTGAACTTCATCCATTTTATACACCTCTTCATACCCGTTATTTCATCCTTTTGGTGAGGATGGTTATCAGGTTAATATACTTCATAAGAATGTTTCGTCTTCATCAACCGCAGCACGCAAGAAGCTTACAATGCGTGAGTTTTTTGCTTATCATATTCAAGATCGGCCAAATACATTTTCAACCATGTTAAATGGTAGGCGTTTGTTTCAGCAAATTTTAGTTGATAAATATACGATGATTGAGGCTCAAAGATTACCTTTTATACGAGGTAAACAACATGAACTAGGTGCGATACTTACCAAAGTTTACGAGGTATGCAAGCTGTTGGAAATACTAATGTTTCAACAGTTGGTCAACGTGTTATTCTACCATCTTCGTTTACGGGTGGTGCAAGATATATGATGCAAAATTATCTAGACGCTATGTGTCTTTGTAGATGGTTCGGCTATCTCGATTTTTTCATAACCATAACATGTAATCCCAATTGGCCAGAAGTTAAAAGATTTCTTAAGAATAAAAAGTTAAACTCGGAAGATAGACCTGATATATTATTCTTTTCAAGGTCAAGCTTGATGCAATGATAAAATTGGTGAAGGATAAGTCTTTGTTTGGAAGGGTTCAAGCAGGTGATTTTATTTAATTCTATGAATATACAATTATAATATAATACCTACTTGTATGTTATAAATGTTAATAATATTTATACGTTGTTGAATATTAATTTTTATTATCTTTATTGCAGCTGTTTACACGATAGAGTTTAAAAAGGGGTCTACCGCATGCCCATATTTGCATATTTTTGCATCCGGGTAGCAAGATTCATAATCCAAAAGATGTAGATAAATTTATTTCTGCAGAGATACCAAACAAAGACAGTGATCCAGACCTATACAAGCTTGTATCTGATCATATAATTCATGGTCAATGTGGTGATGCTAACCCGAAGTGAACCTGCATGGTAAACAAAAGATGCTCCAAGAATTTTCCAAAAATTTTTAATGATGAAACAGCTGTTGATTCAAACGGTTTTCCGGTATACAAAAGAAGAGATAACGGTCAATATGTTGTTAAGTCAGATATACCGATGGATAATAGAACTGTCGTCCCATACAACAAGACTCTATTAAAGAAATTTCAAGCACATGTTAACGTTGAGTGGTGCAATAAAGACGGATCTATAAAGTATTTGTTTAAATACATTAATAAGGGTCCAGATAGAGCAACAATTTCGCTTGTACAAAATAACAATGGTGATAACCAAGATCCTAATTTAGATGAAATCAAAGCGTTTTATGATTGCAGATATGTGTCTGCATGCGAGGCTGCATGGAGGATTTTCGGATTTGACGTGCATTGTAACATCCGGAAATTTCTAGATTAATATTTAATATAATATTTTCGTTAGGTGAATTAAATGAGTTAGTGGAATAATAATAATACTAAATAAAGAAAAGAATTATGGACTTGGGTAATTAAAATGGATCAAGATAGTGGGATGGGCTTAGAGTCCATGGGCCTTAGTAGTATAAATACCCACCCTAAAACCCTAAATCCTCATTTTCTTTCACCCAAATCTCTACACACTCAAAAACACACACAAATACACCATAAACCTTCGGCCGAGAGAAAGAGAGGTGAGATCCGAGCAAGCACACGCGATTCAAGATAGACACAAGATCTAGAGCCCTTAAGCAAGCTAACCGAGACCGAAGAACGCATCGAGGTAAGCCGTTCTCCTTTAAAGTTTATGTTTTTAATAACGTTTAATCGTGAAACTTAGAACAAGATTAGATCGGGTGTAAATAGAACGAAAAGCTATAAACTTGATACCAAAACGAAACTAATGAAACCATAATCATGTACGGCTCGATTAAAAGAGGACCTTAAACTAGTATTGAATGTTTTAACTTAAAGGTCCAACCTTTACGCGTTTTCGGGCCGAACCTTGTTTAAAAACGGCCATGGGGATGTTCGCGAGACTGATTAACATCATCATTAAGGGTTACGGGTTGAACATGGGTGTTAATGAAGTTAAAATCAAAATGGCCGCCACCTGTTGATAACTTCACCTAAGGTTAACTTCACCTGTTGATAACTTCACCTAAGGTTAACTTCGCCTGAGGTTAACTTCGCCTTAGGTTAACTTCGCTAAGGTTAACTTCACCTGATGATAACTTCACCTAAGGTTAACTTCGCCTGGGGTTAACTTCACCTGAGGTTAACTTCACCTAAGCTTAACTTCACCTGAGTTCAACTTAGCACTAAGTTGAAATAATCTAATACGATAGGAAGAGTATTGATACGTGTAACCTATATACAGTTAGCAGAGCACAGTTAAAGAGAGGAACCACGATAAACGGAGAAAGGAACCGCATTCAGGTGAGTTTCTAGCCCCATTTCCTTGTTATGTTTTCGGGGCTGTGTGCATACTCGATGTGAAGTGTGAATACACTTACCTTAAGTGGTAAGTGTATGCTATAGATGTTATACGAGGTAGCTATTTTATAATGTTTGTCGGTACGTGAACGATCTTCGGATATTGCACGTATCGCCAATGATAGTAAATTCCAAGTGGTTGTTAGTGTGTATGAATGCTATGATGTGACTTGCTTATTACGTAAATAATGAACTGATATGAAGTGTGATATAGGCAGGTAGAGTTAGAGTGTGTTAGAAGTGGCAAGAGTCTAGTAAGGGTGTTAGTGGCATAACGTGAGTGCGTGATAGGGAAAGCCTATACGTTCCTTCGTTATTAAGTGGCATAAGGTGAGTGCGTGATAGGGAAAGCCTATACGTGCCTTCGTTATTAAATGGCATAACGTGAGTGCGTGATAGGGAAAGCCTATACGTGCCCCTGTTATTAAGTGGTATAACGTGAACACGTTAGAGGGCAAGCCTCTATGTGTTTCCGTAAACAAGTGGCTAAGTGGTTAGGGGTAGTTAAGTTGTTAAGTGGTAAGGTGGACAGGTTAGATAGTGGATTATGTGTCTTCGGATACATACATATTGTATGAAGTGTTTGTATGGTAAGTTGCTTGATTAACTAGAACTCACTTAGCGTAGCTGACTTTTAGTATTCACGCAGGTGAGCGAACTAAAGAGCCGGCATGAGGATAGCACATGGCATGGATTGAACGGCTGGCATCTGAAGATGGAAGAAACGATGTGCTAAATATATTTTATGGTTTTAATGAAAAGATTAAATGTTTGTAATAAACGGTTAAAGTTTTATATTCCGCGAAAGTTTTAATTAACTCTGATTTGTAGAACTGTGTTTATGAGTAAATCCGACGCTAAAGTAGGGTTACCGGGAACGGGGCCTTACAAGTTGGTATCAGAGCATAAGTTTGAGAGATTTAAGCATCCTACATGCTTAGACTCGAACAGAAAATGATATTTAAATATGAAAAGGAAGAAGATGCCAGTTCAAGATAGCCATGTGTCACTCAAGCAAGCTCAGTAAAGGTAAAAAGTATGGTAAATGATGTATGTTAATGTTAGCTTATTTGCTAAATGAAGAATGAGCGTGGGTTAGGGATATGATTAATTGATTTTGATTGATTAACTGTTTAAGAGTTGAAACCAGCATAAGGGAAATCATAAAGGGAAGTATTTTGAACCTGAGGAGTAATGCAAATAGTTAATTACACTTGATCAACGTCATTAACTACTTACCTTACGAATCATGTGCTAAATAATTCCTCGAGTGATGACGTTTTTGTTTTTCCTTTTAGAATACGATGGCTGGATCTAGGGCAGTTGCTGAAGCAGGAGGCCGCGCTGGACGTCGTGGCAGGTCTCGTCGTGACCAACAACCTTTGGTTGAAGCAGCTTCCAACAATGGAGAGGAAGGAAGCGCAGCTGGAAGAAACCCGAGCAACAACGAAGATGTTCAACTTAGCCCTGCAGTTCAAGCAGCCATTGTTCAGGCTGTAGTTGTTGCTGTGAAGAACCTGAATCCCGAAAGAGCTGCTGGAAGCCGTGAACGAACTGCTGAAGGGGCGGGTGGTGATGGTAGGAAGGACGGGGAAGGAGAAGGAGAGGCCTCGAGTGAGGTTAAGTCTGTGAAGGTCGATGACAGGAAAAGAGGCCGAGGTGGGTGCAACTATAAGTTCTTCAAAGGATGCGACCCGCCAAAGCTGACTGGTTTGGGAGACGCGATCGCTACTCTCCAATGGATAACCACAATGGACAAGAAAATCCGTATTAGCGAATGCTGTCCCGACCAAGCAGTGGGTTATGCCACTCAGTCATTTGAAGATGAGGCTATGTACTGGTGGGAAACTATGGAACAAAGGAAGACCCGAGAGGAGATTAAGGCAATGAGGTGGGATGACCTGAAGGAGTTAGTGATGAAAAGGTTCTGCGCTGATGCTGAGGTTGAGAGGGCCGAGATGAAATTTCTGAATCTGAAAGCAGGTAAGATGACACACCGTGAGTACACGACTGAATTCAACCGCATGTCTAGGCTGGTGCCCGACATGGTGAATACTGAGGCGAAACGGATCAAGTGCTACGTAAGGGGGCTACCCCAGAAGGTCCACACGTTAGTCAGGACTAGCAAACCTGCTACCTTTGACTCTGCAGTTGACTTAGCACAAGTGGTTTATGATGATCTGGCGGCAGATGATGTGGAGGTAGAAGATGAGGAGGGAGGGAAAGGAACCAAACGGTATGCATATGTCGTGGAGCCTGCGGGGAGGAAGACACAGAAGATGGCAGACAAGGAAACATGCAAGGTGTGCGGGAAGATGCACTTGGGAGAGTGCAAGGCTGGTCCAAACCAGTGCTACCGATGCGGGAAGAAGGGACACGTCTCCCGTGAATGCACCGAGGACCAGAAATGCTACAAGTGTGGTAAGTCAGGTCACATAGCTAGAGATTGCAAAGAAGCTGTAGCGATGAAGGAAAGAAGGGGAGACGCGTGAGAAGAAGATTTACCGGTCGCTTAGAAGGTTGCAGAGGAATAAGTGGCTCGTCACAGTCGTTTTATGTTGGTATTATTAAGTGGTGTTTTATGTTGCAGTTGAACCTATGTTTGTTTAGCAAGCTTGAATGATTTCTTTCTTATGTTTGATTTTATGAATGAGTTGTGTTTTCTTGTAGTTTTGCATGAATGACCTATGAATTATCTTGAATGCATGTTGGTTATGATAAATAGTAGTGTAGTGGTAAAGCGTCGCCTTAGGAGCTATTATTATTATATAAAACAAGATTTCCTTGGAAGGCGGGACGAGACTTATTATGTCGAGGGCCTCATGGATAAGCTGCCTTAATAGCTAAAACACATGAACACAACTCGATGACTGCAAGTCAGGAGTAAGAAGGATGACCTATAAAGCGGAGGCGATTCAATAAAGTGTGTAAATATAAGAAGTGTTCATTTTACAAGGAATAAGTTAGGTTTCGGGGACGAAACCTTTTTAAGGGGGGGAGACTTGTAACATCCCGAAATTTCTAGATTAATATTTAATATAATATTTTCGTTAGGTGAATTAAATGAGTTAGTGGATTAATAATAATACTAAATACAGAAAAGAATTATGGACTTGGGTAATTAAAATGGATCAACATAGTGGGATGGGCTTAGAGTCCATGGGCCTTAGTAGTATAAATACCCACCCTAAAACCCTAAATCCTCATTTTCTTTCACCCAAATCTCTATACACTCAAAAAACACACACACCTACACCATAAACCTTCGGCCGAGAGAAAGAGAGGTGAGATCCGAGCAAGCACACGCGATTCAAGATAGACACAAGATCTAGAGCCCTTAAGCAAGCTAACCGAGACCGAAGAACGCATCGAGGTAAGCCGTTCGCCTTTAAAGTTTATGTTTTTAATAACGTTTAATCGTGAAACTTAGAACAAGATTAGATCGGGTGTAAATAGAACGAAAAGCTATAAACTTGATACCAAAACGAAACTAATGAAACCATAATCATGTACGGCTCGATTAAAAGAGGACCTTAAACTAGTATTGAATGTTTTAACTTAAAGGTCCAACCTTTACGCGTTTTCGGGCCGAACCTTGTTTAAAAACGGCCATGGGGATGTTCGCGAGACTGATTAACATCATCATTAAGGGTTACGGGTTGAACATGGGTGTTAATGAAGTTAAAATCAAAACGGCCGCCACCTGTTGATAACTTCACCTAAGGTTAACTTCACCTGTTGATAACTTCACCTATGGTTAACTTCGCCTAAGGTTAACTTCACCTAAGGTTAACTTCACCTAAGGTTAACTTCGCCTGAGGTTAACTTCACCTGAGGTTAACTTCACCTAAGCTTAACATCACCTGAGTTTAACTTAGCACTAAGTTGAAATAATCTGATACGATAGGACGAGTATTGATATGTGTAACCTATATACAGTTAGCAGAGCACAGTTAAAGAGAGGAACCACGATAAACGGAGAAAGGAACCGCATTCAGGTGAGTTTCTAGCCCCATTTCCTTGTTATGTTTTCGGGGCTGTGTGCATACTCGATGTGAAGTGTGAATACACTTACCTTAAGTGGTAAGTGTATGCTATAGATGTTATACGAGGTAGCTATTTTATAATGCTTGTCGGTACGTGAACGATCTTCGGATATTGCACGTATCGCCAAGGATAGTAAATTCCAAGTGGTTGTTAGTGTGTATGAATGCTATGATGTGACTTGCTTATTACGTAAATAATGAACTGATATGAAGTGTGATATAGGCAGGTATAGGTAGAGTGTGTTAGAAGTGGCAAGAGTCTAGTAAGGGTGTTAGTGGCATAACGTGAGTGCGTGATAGGGAAAGCCTATACGTGCCTTCGTTATTAAGTGGCATAACGTGAGTGCGTGATAGGGAAAGCCTATACGTGCATTCGTTATTAAGTGGCATAACGTGAGTGCGTGATAGGGAAAGCCTATACGTGCCCCTGTTATTAAGTGGCATAACGTGAACACGTGAGAGGGCAAGCCTCTATGTGTTTCCGTAAACAAGTGGCTAAGTGGTTAGGGGTAGTTAAGTGGTTAAGTGGTAAGGTGGACAGGTTAGACAGTGGATTATGTGTCTTCGGATACATACATATTGTATGAAGTGGTTGTATGGTAAGTTGCTTGATTAACTAGAACTCACTCAACGTAGCTGACTTTTAGTATGCACGCAGGTGAGCGAACTAAAGAGCCGACATGAGGATGGCACATGGCATGGATTGAACGGCTGGCATCTGAAGATGGAAGAAACGATGTGTTAAATATATGTTATGGTTTTAAAGAAAAGATTAAATGTTTGTAATAAACGGTTAAAGTTTTATATTCCGCGAAAGTTTTAATTAACTCTGATTTGTAGAACTGTGTTTATGAGTAAATCCGACGCTAAAGTAGGGCTACCGGGAACGTGGCTTTACATGCATTATAGGTTTCCGTCAGTTATGAGGCTTGCTTTTCATTTACCCGGTGAACAGCAGGTAATATATGGTGCTAACGAAGATATTGAAGATATTTTAAACAAAACAACCAATGTTTCTTCCATGTTTACCGGTTGATTTGAGTGTGATAAGACGTATGACCTTGCAAAGACTCTCACGTATGCTGAGTTATTAACAAGGTATGTTTGGAAAAAACAATGTCGTAAATGGGAACCTCAGCAGAAGGGTTTTGCAATCGGTAGAGTTCATGTTGTTCCAGCCGCGTTCGACGAAGCTTACTATCTAAGAATATTATTAAATAAGGTTAAAGGGCCTCAATGTTTTGAAGATATTCGAATATTTGATGGATTTGTTTGTGAAACGTTTCGAGATGCATGTTACAAAAGAGGTCTTTTAGATGATGATAAGGAATACATAGAAGCAATTGAAGAAGCAAGTCACACTTCTAGCTGATATTATTTAAGGAATTTATTTGCTACAATGTTGATTACTTATAGTTTATCTAGACCTCATTTAGTTTGGGAAAATACTTGGCAACTTTT
Organism: Bidens hawaiensis; assembly: GCF_021521415.1. Classification (NCBI taxonomy): domain Eukaryota; kingdom Viridiplantae; phylum Streptophyta; class Magnoliopsida; order Asterales; family Asteraceae; genus Bidens; species Bidens hawaiensis. The sequence goes on from NW_027493290.1 coordinate 144,871, forward strand.
AGTTGACGGTATTCTATACAAACAACAAAAAGATCAAAACAGCCCTGGTAAGATTTATGTTTATTTTAATGTTTTCAATTATTCCAATAAACTAACATCAATTAATTTTTATATTATATTAATTTTATTCCATTATTAATTTGATTTCAGGTTTGATTCTTAGTGAAGAGCAGCTAAAAAACTTAGCACTCATTGAAATTGAAAATTTTTTAATTTGCAACAACTTAAGTCTGAGAAGACATCAACAAATGCCTTTTCCAGATATAGAAACAATTTCAAGAGCAACTAATCCGTTGATGGTGGAAGTGCTTTCATATGATACAGAGACCATGAATAACGAATTTAATCATCTATATGATTCGTTAACTGATGAACAGGGAGGGGTTTATAATGAAATAATGAACGCTTTGGTTCATAAAAAAGGTGGCGTGTTTTTTGTGTATGTTACGGTGGTACTAGAAAAATTTATTTATGGAAGACATTATCTACATCTATAAGGGCAAAGGGAGACGTTGTGTTGAATGTTGCTTTAAGCGGGATTGCTTGTTTGCTCTTGGAGGGTGGAAGAACAGCACATTCGAGATTTTTGATACCCATCAATTTAACCGAAGATTCCATCTGTCCGGTAATATTACAAAATACTGTTTGATACTTTTAATATTATTAGTTTCTTTTATTATATATCGTTTTATATGTTATTCGAATATAAATTCACTTTAAAAAGGTTACGTTATGTATTTTTTTTCTTTTTTCTTATAATTAGGTTAAAGGAAATACCAACGTCTATGAGTTATTGGGACAGACAAGCTTGATAATTTGGGATGAGGCACCAATGATTCATAAGCATGCTTTTGAAGCTTTAGACATAACTTTAAAGGATGTTATGAATGGTGATTCTGCAAATACTTCCGAATCACTTTTTGGAGGTAAGGTGGTTGTTTTTGGTGGTGATTTTCGTCAAATTTTGCTCGTTGTAACTAACGGTACCAGAAGTGAATGTGTCAATGCTTGCATCAATTCTTCTTATCTGGTCTAAGTGTAAGGTTCTTAAACTAACTAAGAACATGAGGCTTACAGTTGGATGTCGATCTTCAGACGTTGAAAACATCAAAGAGTTTGCGGACTGGTTGTTACATAGTTCAAGGAACACTCGGTGGTCCAAATAACGGAGAATCGGTTATTGATATACCAGATGATATGTTGATATTGAACTCAGTTGATCCGATTGGTGATTTAATAAGGTTTGTATATCCTGATATATTAGATAGATTCAACGAACTTACTTACTTTCAGGACCGCGCACTGCTTGCACCTTTGAATGAGGTGGTTCAAGAAATTAACGACCGTATGTTAGCCCTTTTTCCTGATGACGAAGTCCAGTATTTAAGTTACGACAGTTTGGCTGAATCTGAAGACGTTTCCGACGCTGTTGATCCACAGCTGTATTCCCCTGATTTGTTAAATGGTTTCATGTCAGGAATGCCTAATCATAGGTTGTGTCTTAAAGTTGGTGTTCCCATCATGCTATTAAGGAATATTAATCATAAAAAGGGTCTAGCAATGGAACGCGCCTTCAAGTTGTTAGTCTCGGTAGGCGTGTAATCGAAGCAAAAGTTGTCTCTGGTACAAATATCGGATACCGCACTCTAATTAGTCGAGTAAGTCTTACACCAACTGATAAGGAACTTCCGTTCAAATTAAGAAGAAAACAGTTTCCTATATCCGTATATTTTGCCATGACAATCAACAAAAGTCAAGGTCAATCATTGTCAAGAGTTGGATTGTATCTTAAAGATCCAGTATTTTCTCACGGTCAGCTATATGTTGCTTTGTCACGAGTGAAGACTAGAGATGGTATTAAGTTAGTGATACTCAACAAAAAATCAAAGCTTATAAATAAAACAACAAATGTTGTTTACAAGGAGATTTTTGCAAACATAGAATGTTAATTGTTTAACTTTCATTTGTAATTTAATTTTGAATCTCATAATAAATTTAAGGGTTAAAATGTAATTTATTTTGTTTTATACTTTACAAAATTTGTACTTAACTTGTTTTGTTTAATATCTTTTTGGTATCCTATATTTCATTAGTTTATTTAGTTATAAACAATTTGTTATTTTTAATATTATAAACAAATTTTCTGGATATAAACCTGTTTTCTTAAAATTCGTTTTATAAGTTAGCTTTTTAATATTTACTTTTTAATTTAAAATATTATAGATATTTATCATACTATTTAATTAAATATTAATAACTATAGGCTAACTATACATTATGATAACTAGATAGATTTCATCATTAATACTTGTCTTGGAACACTACAACCGTCATTTCTAATATCAATTTTGTTATTTTCCATTTTAATCCTCTACATCTTCTTCTTCTTTAAAAATATTAACTTTCTCAACATACCTAAACTTCAATAATGACAACGATTATGAACTGGAGGTTTTGTCAAGTATTCCGTAAGTATCAATTTGTCTTTAGCAATTTAGCAACGTTAGAAAAAGATAATATTGAATCAGTCATGTTGTTCGATAATCAGTTTAAACATCAGATACATCAGATCGGTCTTAGGAAGAATTTGCCATGTCAAGAAGAAACTAATTTGATAAATGTTTTACATGATTTCTTTCATGATCTTTATTAAGAGGTTTTACCTTATGAACATGTAACCGAGTGGTTCTTTTACCCTTATCAAAACAAGGTTGTTATCTGGTTTGAGAATGGAGAGTATAAGAATTTTAAGCCGAAAAACTATTGTCGTGTGATGATTTGGTGATGTTGAGGGAGCTTGACGCGTTAAAGTTAGCAAATGCAAGAAAAGAACTTGCGCATCTTGAGCTGGAAGCTGAGGTTAGTTCGAAGGTCAAATGGTTAGAAGAATGTTCTAATTATGAGAGTGATTATGATGATTTTCCTGACAATTTGGAGTCTGATGACGAAGATTAAGGTAAAATATAACTCTTTACGTATTGTTGTTATATTTAATACAAGTAGTAGATGTTAAAGACCTTTTTACACTATCAAAGTTATTATTATTGTTATTCCGAAACTTTGTGGTCCGTTTAGGAAGTAAAAGGTAATATATTAATACATTACATATTATTCATAGATTTAATAAAAGAATGATATTGACAACAATTTTTTAGACTTAGTAACAATCCTTAGATCCTTAGATGTTATTAATTATTAAACATGTTGTTATGTTAAAATTAGTTTTAATGAATTTTTGTATTCTTTTTGTATATTTTCAGGTGGTTAGGGATTTGAAGTTTGTGTTGGCATAAGTTTTGAAGTTGTTGCTGATGTTTAAATATAAAGAACCTGTTTAGTTGTTTTGTTAATGTCTTTTGTTGGTACTGTTTAATTTTAGTTATTGTAAATTTTAATTTGAATGTTTATCTAAGGTAATTTGATAATAGTTTGTAACAAACCAGCAACAACTATTAGCTTAATGTGACCATATGTTTAAATTTTAAGTTTGAATGTTTATCTAAGGTAATTTATATTTTCTTCAATTACCGCCTATTACTTAAGTTAGGTTTAACATTTCCTAATTTAATTTCCTAATTTAAAATGATTCTTCTAGAATAATATTTTTTTCTATACCCATTAATCATAAATCACTAAACATATTGTAGGTTTAACATATTCCTTCTTCCTGCCGTCGTTCATGCATGCCTCCATCCCTTGATTTCTACTTTGCTATTTGTAATGTATAATTAAGTTCTGCCGATTTTTATAGTTATTATATTTTTAAGATTAATGCGTCAATAACTAATATCTTATATTTAAATTATGGTGTTTCATGTAGAAAGACTCTGTTGATAATGACAACCTCTTTTGTCATGCTTATCGAAGATCCGAAATTTCCGATTCAGGTTATTTTTGAACTCTATAATAACGTTATTCAATAAGCATGCAATATCTAATTTTTGTAAGTTTTAATTTTTTTATTAGGAAATTCCAAAAGAATTTGTCCAGCAAAATTCTATGATGTTTAAAGAGTTGTCGAAAACCATTGAAATTCATCATTACAAAGGATCATTGACAGTGGAGTTAAAAAAATGATAAATCTATTTCTTTTGGTGATGGATTCACTGATCTAATGTTTTCTTTGAAGATTCGTCCTTATCAACGGATTGTTTTTATTTTATTTCAAGATGAAAGTAGATGGTTACTTAAAACTCCTTCCAAGAAGGCCATTTCTACTGGGCATCGACAGACATTTGTTTTATACGACCATAATAGAATGAGTGAAAAATTGGTAAAATTCGGATTCTTCGTTTTCATTTAATACTGACTTTTATAAATTTATATTAGAAGGGATTTAACATTCATTAATATTTTCGTGTTTTCCTAACAGGTTGTTTCAAAGAAGAATATTGAATCCCAGTTTCAAGACTCGCTTCAAATTGGAGTAATTAACTTTATTTTTGATCATAACCATTCATGGGATATCAGTTATAAATTTTATAAAAAACACTATTTGTTTGGTGACGGTTGAAAACAGTTGGTTAAAGATTTGTGTTTCAGAGATGGTGACGTTCTATGGTTGAATTATATGAACAAGTCTACTATTGATTTAAGAGTGTATGACAAGAACGGTATACCTTTATTGTTTCCACATCTTCCACCAGTTATTTGTCATAAATTATCAAACTTCAATCCACATGGTGAACATACCGTGGAGTCTCCATATTGTCAATCAGTAGTTGCTTTTTCTCACAATCACGTTCTCAATCATAGTGATAAAAATAAGCCTGAAAAATCTAATTGTTATTTAGAGTTCCATAAGAAGATTGAATGCCGTATGGTAATAAATATAATACTCTTTTATTCTTTCGTTATGGTTTTGTTATTTAAATTTGAAAATAAATATATAACCGTCTTTTTTTTGTTAGCGCTTACCTGCTGAAGTCGGAGACTTGCAAATCTAAAAAAAGAACGCTTAATTAAGTTCAGGAATTTAGTTGGGATTGAAACAATCTTCAAGGTTAAAAACGGAGGCGAAAACGAGAAGGGTCGCTTTACGTTAATTGGATGGAAGGATTACGTGATCAACAATCAATTACCTTTTGGCTGGAGTTTAATTATTCATTTTTATACGAGCGATGTTGTTTTGGTTATGATTAAAATCCACTAGTTATGGTTTTTTGTTTTTGTGTTTGTTTTTATTGCTTTCGTCTCTATTAAAACTTTATTATATGAATGATGATATTAGAATTTAATTTTGTATCAAAGAACATGGTTAGTGTTTTTGTTTGTCTTTTGATGGTATTGTTTAAATTAAGTTATTGTAATTTTCAAGTTTGAATCTTAAGACAATGTAATTTTATAATACTTTTGTAACATATGATTTTTTGTTAAGACATGTTATTCCACCCGCGTGACACGCGGGTCTATACCCTAGTATGACTTATTAAACTTAAAAAAAAAATTTCATAAGTTAGATGGAGTAACTTATAACACACTCCTTATAAGGAGGTGCAAATAAGGAAGCCCAAACACCCCCTTAAATGTGTACCCTTTTCTATTTAAGTTTTAAGCATATACCAAAAAGGTAAAAGTTTTAAGAATGTAAAGAAATAATGTCATGTTATTGTCACGTAAGTAACGGGTTTATAACTATTTTACCTTTTAACTATTACGTTATGATTTAACCAAAAATTAAACAAAAAAAAATTCGTGAGTAGTTGGGTTTCATAGGCCCCACCCCTCTTATATAGAACATTCGTTAAGGGGGTGGCGCCCCAATGTTTGATGCCCCTTTTTAATGCCCGCAGCGAGGTGTTTGTTGGAGTTAAAGGCCAAAGCGACAATGTGTTTTAGCCCACAACAAATTTTACTTTACTAATAAATAAAAATAATAATGATGGTATGCCATAACTATATTAAAATCCTAATTTCTAATCTCCATTCTTTAATCCATACTATTCATGGGTCATGGATTAAAATCATTTTGGTAATTGGGTTATAAAATAGTCAATTTTTCATTCTAATATTTCATCTCATTCATATTAGCTAACAACGGGTAATGGGTCAAAACCATTTTAAATACTTATGATAAAACAAAAAATGTTTATATTGCATTTTAAATACTTACGATGTCCAATTTTTTCTCATGAACATTATAAGCTGCATTATTCATGATAACAACAGACATGGCCTAAATTTGTTTATATTGGATGACGATTAAATACTTATGATAAAACAAAAAATGTTGTATATAAAAAGAATTAATCAAATTTATAAATTTGAGATTCCGGACATCTAATTGTTTATATAATATATTTCATTTCTTTTTTACCTTAAATTTTTTCATTTATTTCAAATACAAAAATTTATTTTTTATTATTTAACAAATCGCGTGTGCAATACACGCTTCAAAACTAATGATCTAGTAAATAATACCTAAGATAAAGGGGTTGCTTCCTGTACTAATTGAACAACATGTAAGATTTAGAGGTAAAATGAAAAGGCTTTATCATTCTTTCACTTTTATTTAAATCCCTCAATTTTTATAACATAAGTAATAATTTTTATATACATACTTTATTTTTTATTATACATAAAGGCCAATATTTTTTTCGTTTTAATTCGAGCACAATACACTTACAATTTTTTTAATAGCGTTATATTTACCAAAATATGTTGAACTCTTGCCGTACAACGATTCACCTGTATTTTCTTTTACGATGCGCCTAACTTCAACGTCAACCTACGACACAATGTTTCTATCTCATATAACGGTGCATCATGTCACACCCGGCCCTGAGCGGCGGAAACAGCCGGGCGCGCGCGAGTGGGAATTGATACTTAAGCACGGGCCATTGCAAACATTCAAAGTAAGATTTTCATTGCGCATGAAAAGTTTAATACAAATACATTACATTGATTAAAAATTATAAAAACATCCAAGTATAAAAATTATTGAAGATTTCCACGCCATATCCCCATGCGCGGCGGGAACAACCACGCGCATCGAAGGGATAGAACTAAAATCTTCCAAAAAGCTAGTTTAGATGTTCAGCGTGAGGTGCTCTAAGTGTGACTCCATGCGCTACCTAGTTATCTCCTGAAAGACACGTAAAAACATTTGAATCAGTATAAACTGAGTGAGTTCACAAGTCTTAGTAACTTGATAAATCGTATTGCATCATAATCTTGATACAAATCATTCTGAAACATAATTCTGATAGCATCATTAAAACACATGCTTGGTAACAGTTATATCAACATATTCTGATAAAATCGTTCCGCGGGTTACGCGCGAACATTTCTGGAAACTGTGCTCGTCTATGCAAAGTGGCGCTGCCACTACGAGCTAAAATAAGTAATACCGTCCCGCGGGTTACGCGCGAACGTTTCAGGAACATGTGCTCGTCCATGCAAAGTGGCGCTGCCACTACGAGCTAAAATAATAATACCGTCCCGCGGGTTACGCGCGGACGTTGTGCCGGAAAACAAGGCGCTCGTCCATGCAAAGAGGCGCGACCCCTACGAGAGGGTTCAAACCCATAGTACTGCCCCATGACCATACTAGGCACTCGTCCATGCAAAGAGGTGCGACCCCTACGAGTGGGTGGATCAAACCAGCAGTCCCTACCCTTAGAGTTCCAATGGTAAAGTGATCACTTACTCGAGTTCTAGCGCACATACATCGAAAACCTTAGATAACCGTTTGCATTACTCATCATGAAACATAACTTAAACACATAATCGCTTGCATAGCTTGTAAGTATACCATGATAAAACATTATTTAAGTACGTGTCCCTTGCCCCGAAAACAGTTTAAAAATAGTGAAAACAGTGAAAATAGGGGCTGTGAGACTCACCTGTGGTTCTTGTTAAGGGATTAATCGAGATTCGGGTTTTCTTGGTGTTGGCCTCGGAATCGAAGGTCTAGAATACGATTAAATAACAAGAAGTATATATATTAAGATCAAGAAATAGGAGAATATGAGGTTTGGAAAGTAGATCTCAAGTTTATAACCTCGGCTTACCTAGTAACTGGAACGGAATCGAAAATAACGGATGCTTGGGAGATGATTAGTGCAAGTTTGCAGTTCTTTGGAGTGTGTTTTGAGTGATAACTTAGGTTACATATTTATAGGCAAACTCAAGGGAACACAATCCCTTGCTTTAGGGGATTGAAATCTTTTCATATCTAGGGGTAATGATGATAAAGTATGGAAATTATTATTGTTTATTGTTTACTTAAAAGTGGAGGAGTGGACAAAAGATCTTGATTTGATTTGGACAGGACATGCAGGTCTGGGGTTGGTGAGAATAGGGTGGCTGACAGTTGACTTTTCATGTTACAGTGTGCTTTTTCAGGTACTTTTATCAGTGTACAGTAAAAAGTGGAAAATCTCTGAAACACGCTACTGTTTCCTTTTGGGCGGGAGTAATCTCCTTATGTCTGGAGAATAGACTAAGTGTTCTGTGCGCATCACTTTGTGCGCAAAGCTTTCTGCGTGTAGGACATTTCTTTGCTGCGGGTAGGTGCGTAACCTTCTCGCAGTTGGGGATATTGAGTTTCATTTGTAGATTCTCCAGGTGGTCTTGGTATTTCAACATAGTGATCAGTCATGTTGAAGTCAATTCCATCTTGGAGCTTCAGACAAACTAGCTCTCAATGTTCCCGCCATGCGGGGAGGTTAGTTCCCTTCCGCACGCGCATAAACGATGTAGGATGCACCCGCCTTAGCATCATGCGGGATGGTCAATCCATAGACAACATAACGTTAAGCCAAAACATTCACGCATGGCGCATATAACATATGCTCACGCTGGTTCTTAACATGGTGCGCTCGCGCAGGGCGCACATAACAAATGCACGCGCTGACTAACATGGCGCGCTCGCGCAGGGCGCACATAACAAATGCACGCGCTGACTAACATGGCGCGCTCGCGCAGGGCGCACATAACAAATGCACGCGCTTAATATTTACAATCACCTAATTATTAGGTTGATTACTTAGTTTAAGGGATTGGGAATTTACCGGGTGTCACATTCTCCCCTCGTTAAACGAATTTCGTCCCGAAATTTAGGAGACGTTGCTGGCAGAAGCCATGTTCTGAAAGAGGTGTGGGTATTTCTTGCGTATTTGGTCTTCTCTTTCCCAAGTGAATTCAGGCCCACGCCTCGAGTTCCATTGAACCTTTACTAACTTGATTTTGCTCCTGCGTAACTTTTGTTCTTTCCAATCGGTTACTGCTATAGGTTCTTCTATGAAGTGCAGCTGTTTGTCGATGTGAATCTCTTCCATCGGCAAAATCAACGTTTCGTCAGATAAGCACTTTTTGAGGTTGGACACATGAAACGTATCATGAACTCCACTGAGTTCGGCGGGTAAACGGAGTTTATAAGCAACCGGACCGATCCTTTCCAGGATCTCGAATGGTCCAATGAAGCGCGGATTCAACTTTCCTCGCTTGCCGAAACAGGGGACTCCTTTCCATGGAGAGACTTTCAAAAGTACTTTATCCCCTACTTGAAATTCCAATGGTTTCCTTCGCACATCTGCGTAGCTCTTCTGTCTGTCGCGCGCTGTCTTAAGGCGATCCCTTATCTGAAAAATCTTGTCTGTTGTTTCTTGGATCAATTCTGGACCAGTCATTTGCTTGTCACCTACTTCAGCCCAGCACAGTGGGGATCTACACTTGCGCCCATACAAAGCTTCGAACGGCGCAGCCTTGATGCTTGTGTGATAGCTGTTGTTGTAAGAAAATTCAACCAATGGGAGATGAGTATCCCAGCTACCTTCGAAATCGATTGCGCACGCGCGTAGCATATCTTCCAATGTCTGGATTGTTCGCTCGCTTTGCCCATCCGTTTGAGGATGATATGCCGTACTCATGTCAAGACGAGTACCTAAAGCCCCTTGTAACGATCTCCAAAACCTTGATGTGAACCGACTATCTCTATCAGAAATGATGGACACTGGGACTCCATGTTTTGAAACTACTTCTCGAATATACAGTCGGGCTAACTTTTCCATCTTATCGGTTTCCTTGATAGGCAGGAAGTGCGCTGACTTAGTTAGCCGATCCACAATAACCCATATTGTGTCATAACCCCCAGGTGTCCTTGGCAGTTTGGTGATGAAGTCCATAGAGATTTGTTCCCACTTCCACATGGGAATTTCTGGCTGTTGAAGCAACCCTGATGGTTTCTGGTATTCAGCCTTTACCTTCGAACACGTCAGGCACTTACTGACATACGTTGCGATGGCGCCTTTAAGATTGGGCCACCAATACAGCGTTTTAACATCTTGGTACATCTTGTCTGCGCCAGGATGTACGGAATACCGCGTCTTGTGAGCTTCGTTCAATACCTGCTCGCGCAATCCTCCCTTGAGAGGGACCCATATGCGGTTAGCGAAATATAGATTGCCGTTTTCTTTAAGTTCCAAATTCTTAACCATACCCCCAAGGCATTCGTTTTTAACAAACTCTGGTTTCAAGGCTTCTTGCTGAGCGTCTCGGATGCGGGTAGAGAGATCTGCGTGAATGGTCAACCTTAGAGCCTTGACTCGTAGCGTTTTTATTCGCTCCTTCCTACTTAGCGCGTCTGCTACCACATTCGCCTTTCCAGGGTGGTACTTAATTTCACAATCATAATCGTTCAACAACTCCACCCATCTTCGTTGCCTCATGTTTAAATCCTTTTGATCAAATATATGTTGAAGGCTCTTGTGATCCGTAAAGATTATACACTTTGTACCATAGAGGTAATGGCGCCAAATCTTTAGCGCGAAGACAACCGCTCCAAGTTCTAAATCATGCGTTGTGTAGTTCTTTTCATTGGTCTTGAGTTGGCGTGAGGCATACGCTATGACTTTGTCTCGTTGCATAAGGACACATCCAAGTCCCTGATGTGAAGCGTCGCAGTAAATAACAATGTCATCCATCCCCTCGGGCAAAGACAAAATTGGCGCACTACATAACTTCTGTTTCAACATTTGAAATGCTGTTTCCTGATTTTCGCCCCAAACAAACTTCTTGTCTTTCTGAGTTAGCGCGGTCAGAGGTAGAGCTATTTTGGAGAAGTTCTCAATGAAGCGTCGATAGTAGCCAGCTAGTCCTAGGAATTGCCTCACCTCAGTTGGGGTTTTTGGCGCTTCCCAGTTTTCGATGGCCTTGACTTTGGAAGGATCAACGTGAATTCCTTTCTCGTTTACAACGTGACCGAGAAAGTGAACTTCTCTAAGCCAAAACTCGCACTTGGAAAACTTCGCATACAACTTTTCTTTCTTCAACAATTCCAAAATCAATCTCAGGTGTTGCTCATGCTCGGCCTTGGTCCGTGAGTAAATCAGAATATCATCTATAAACACAATCACAAACTTGTCCAAGTATGGTTTGCACACGCGGTTCATCAGATCCATGAATACAGCCGGCGCATTAGTTAGCCCGAAAGGCATCACTAAGAACTCATAATGGCCGTATCTAGTTCGGAAGGCTGTTTTCGGCACATCTTCCTCATGGACCCTAAGTTGGTGGTATCCTGACCGTAGATCTATCTTCGAATAATAACTGGATCCCTGCAACTGGTCAAATAAGTCGTCAATCCTCGGTAAGGGGTACCGATTCTTGACTGTCAGCTTGTTCAGCTCCCTGTAGTCAATACACATTCTGAACGAACCATCCTTCTTCTTAACAAACAGTACTGGAGCTCCCCAAGGTGAAAAGCTTGGGCGTATGAAACCCTTATCCAATAGTTCCTGTAACTGATTGGATAGCTCTTGCATCTCAGATGGAGCTAGTCGATAAGGCGCTCGAGCTACTGGCGCAGCTCCTGGGACTAAATCAATACGAAACTCGACTTGTCGCGGCGGCGGTAATCCGGGCAAATCTTCAGGAAAAACTTCTGGAAATTCGCGCACTACTGGTAAGTCTTCAATTCTTCGCTCATCTCCTTTCTTCTCTACGACATGCGCCAGGAAGGCGTAGCACCCTTTCCTTAGGCACTTTCGCGCCTTTAGGCACGAAATTAGTTTCGTCGCAACTCCCCTTCTTTCCCCTTGAATTACCAAGGTTTCTCCGTTCGACAGTGGGATCCGAACCTGCTTCTCATGGCAAATAACTTCCGCGCGGTTCTCAACTAACCAATCCATACCTACCACAATGTCAAAACTTCCCAAGTCTATTGGCAACAAGTTAATATTGAACCCGTGACCTCCCATGACTATAACACATTGTTCAGTTCTTTCGTTCGCGCATAACTGCCTACCATTGGCTAGTTCTATAGTATAAGGCGTGTCTAGCCTACTGGTTGCTAGGCCTAGGGAGTCTTTAAACTCGGCGGATATAAAACTTAGGTCAGCGCCAGTATCAAATAAGACAGATGCAAAATGTCCGTTAAGCAAAAACGTACCGGTTACCACATTCGGCTCTTCTTTAGCTTCGCCTGCGCCGATCACAAAAGCTCTCCCGCGAGCTTGGTTCCCCTTTTGCGGGCAATCCCGACTAAAATGCCCTGGCTTCCCGCATGCGTAGCAGTTGTCGCTTGCTCCAGCTTCTCTGATACGGCAATTCATCGTCTTGTGCCCTGGTCTGCCACATTTGGCACATTCGATTCTTGCGCATTCACCCTCGTGGTGATACTTGCATTTGTTGCACCATGGGCGAGGCCCGCTGTATCCTTTTCGTGGTGGCTCCGCGGCCTGAATCGCGTAAACCCTTGCGCTTTCCTGCTTCTTGAACGGTGGCTGCTTGGTGTCGGACCCTCGGTGGTGAGAGTTCCATTTCCTCTTGGGATCAGAGGTTCGCTGCTCGATTCCGCGCGTAGTCAACATACCCGCACGGATCGTATCCCTTGTAAGGGTGATGGCCCGCGCTACCGCCTCATCAAAGGTTGGAGGTGCTGCGGCGTTGAGCGGAACCCTAACAACAGGAGGTAACCCAAAAATATACCTCTCGATCTTCTTTTCCTCCGTGTTTGCCATGTCTGGCACCAACTGGCAAAGTTCGTTGAACCGGTTGTTGTAGGCGTCGATATCCGTTCCTACCATGGTGTGGTTCCAGAATTCCTGTTGTAGACTCTGGATTTCTGCGCGAGAGCAGAACTTCCTCATCATCATCTCCTTCAGTTCCTCCCAGGTCTTGTGGAGAGCAACTTCTCGCCCCAATGTTTTCGTTTGAAGCTTCCACCAAGACGAAGCTGCCTCTTGGAACATGCAGGTCGCGTAAAGGACCTTCTGGTTCTCACTACATCCGCTAATGGAGAGAACTGTCTCCATCTTGTCAATCCAGTTGTAGAGCCCAATGGCCCCTTCGGTTCCCTTGAATGGCCAAGGCTTACAGGCCATGAATGTCTTATAGGAGCATCCTTTGTCCAAGGCTCCTGATTCGGGTTCTGGGGTCTCATTCTGACGACCCTGACTTGATTCGGCCTTGCTGGCCTCATGCGTCGCAATCGCCTGCGCGATTATTTCCGCGAGTTCCTCGGGTGTCATGGTAATTCCCTTGGCTTTAGTTGGAGGCATTCTCGCTTTAAAAGAGTGAAAATATCAGACTTAGCGCATGTACTCTGAGCACATAATGTTATCATTATTTACTAGACAGTGTGACCCGTGTTCCTAAGTGTGTGTATAGTTTCTTTTGAAAATATTCTTTGAAAAATATTTCATGCGATTCCCCAACGGTTATAGTCTAGGTTAAAACTTCTTTTCCTAGTTCGCTATAACCAGTGCTCTGATACCAATCTGTCACACCCGGCCCTGAGCGGCGGAAACAGCCGGGCGCGCGCGAGTGGGAATTGATACTTAAGCACGGGCCATTGCAAACATTCAAAGTAAGATTTTCATTGCGCATGAAAAGTTTAATACAAATACATTACATTGATTAAAAATTATAAAAACATCCAAGTATAAAAATTATTGAAGATTTCCACGCCATATCCCCATGCGCGGCGGGAACAACCACGCGCATCGAAGGGATAGAACTAAAATCTTCCAAAAAGCTAGTTTAGATGTTCAGCGTGAGGTGCTCTAAGTGTGACTCCATGCGCTACCTAGTTATCTCCTGAAAGACACGTAAAAACATTTGAATCAGTATAAACTGAGTGAGTTCACAAGTCTTAGTAACTTGATAAATCGTATTGCATCATAATCTTGATACAAATCATTCTGAAACATAATTCTGATAGCATCATTAAAACACATGCTTGGTAACAGTTATATCAACATATTCTGATAAAATCGTTCCGCGGGTTACGCGCGAACATTTCTGGAAACTGTGCTCGTCTATGCAAAGTGGCGCTGCCACTACGAGCTAAAATAAGTAATACCGTCCCGCGGGTTACGCGCGAACGTTTCAGGAACATGTGCTCGTCCATGCAAAGTGGCGCTGCCACTACGAGCTAAAATAATAATACCGTCCCGCGGGTTACGCGCGGACGTTGTGCCGGAAAACAAGGCGCTCGTCCATGCAAAGAGGCGCGACCCCTACGAGCGGGTTCAAACCCATAGTACTGCCCCATGACCATACTAGGCACTCGTCCATGCAAAGAGGTGCGACCCCTACGAGTGGGTGGATCAAACCAGCAGTCCCTACCCTTAGAGTTCCAATGGTAAAGTGATCACTTACTCGAGTTCTAGCGCACATACATCGAAAACCTTAGATAACCGTTTGCATTACTCATCATGAAACATAACTTAAACACATAATCGCTTGCATAGCTTGTAAGTATACCATGATAAAACATTATTTAAGTACGTGTCCCTTGCCCCGAAAACAGTTTAAAAATAGTGAAAACAGTGAAAATAGGGGCTGTGAGACTCACCTGTGGTTCTTGTTAAGGGATTAATCGAGATTCGGGTTTTCTTGGTGTTGGCCTCGGAATCGAAGGTCTAGAATACGATTAAATAACAAGAAGTATATATATTAAGATCAAGAAATAGGAGAATATGAGGTTTGGAAAGTAGATCTCAAGTTTATAACCTCGGCTTACCTAGTAACTGGAACGGAATCGAAAATAACGGATGCTTGGGAGATGATTAGTGCAAGTTTGCAGTTCTTTGGAGTGTGTTTTGAGTGATAACTTAGGTTACATATTTATAGGCAAACTCAAGGGAACACAATCCCTTGCTTTAGGGGATTGAAATCTTTTCATATCTAGGGGTAATGATGATAAAGTATGGAAATTATTATTGTTTATTGTTTACTTAAAAGTGGAGGAGTGGACAAAAGATCTTGATTTGATTTGGACAGGACATGCAGGTCTGGGGTTGGTGAGAATAGGGTGGCTGACAGTTGACTTTTCATGTTACAGTGTGCTTTTTCAGGTACTTTTATCAGTGTACAGTAAAAAGTGGAAAATCTCTGAAACACGCTACTGTTTCCTTTTGGGCGGGAGTAATCTCCTTATGTCTGGAGAATAGACTAAGTGTTCTGTGCGCATCACTTTGTGCGCAAAGCTTTCTGCGTGTAGGACATTTCTTTGCTGCGGGTAGGTGCGTAACCTTCTCGCAGTTGGGGATATTGAGTTTCATTTGTAGATTCTCCAGGTGGTCTTGGTATTTCAACATAGTGATCAGTCATGTTGAAGTCAATTCCATCTTGGAGCTTCAGACAAACTAGCTCTCAATGTTCCCGCCATGCGGGGAGGTTAGTTCCCTTCCGCACGCGCATAAACGATGTAGGATGCACCCGCCTTAGCATCATGCGGGATGGTCAATCCATAGACAACATAACGTTAAGCCAAAACATTCACGCATGGCGCATATAACATATGCTCACGCTGGTTCTTAACATGGTGCGCTCGCGCAGGGCGCACATAACAAATGCACGCGCTGACTAACATGGCGCGCTCGCGCAGGGCGCACATAACAAATGCACGCGCTGACTAACATGGCGCGCTCGCGCAGGGCGCACATAACAAATGCACGCGCTTAATATTTACAATCACCTAATTATTAGGTTGATTACTTAGTTTAAGGGATTGGGAATTTACCGGGTGTCACACATCATAACTTTGTGAATTCACTATTGAAATTTTTATATTTTTTAAAAAGAAATTGATGCTTTTACGGTTTTACGGGGTTTTAATACTTTTAATTGATTTAAGTATTATATTGTGATACTAATTAATCTAATCTATGTATCCATCCTAATTGTTTAGCAACAGAAAATATCAGCAAATAAAAAGAGATGATAATCATATTATATAACTTTCTTATATCATATTGTGAAATAATATTTACAAAGCAACAGAGAGGGATTCAAGTGCATTATTCTAAAAACCATAGTAGACTTAACTAGTAGCATCATCGATTCATCTTCGTCGGATTAAAGGCCATCCATTGCATATCCTTGGACCGAGTCTCTACTTCTGACGGGCGTGATCAGCCTCACTCTTCTCGTAATGGTGGTACAATGCCGCACCAGATAACACAGCCAACGTCAAAGCTTGTGCATGCATCCTAAAGGCCAAAAATAAAAATATCAAAACAACTAACTATATTTATTTCACTAATTAATAGCTTTAACAAATAATTTAATATGCATTAACAAATGTGACAAGAAATTAACCTAGCATGAATGAGCCTAAGGCTAGGCTTAAATGGAGCTCTCTTAGTGCTTGTGTACGCCATTGATGTTCCAATTGCAGTTGCCCATATTGCTCCTACTCAAACAATTATTTAGTATGGTAAATTAAGTATATTGACCAGTGACAGAACCATAATTTTTTAGTCCGTGGTTAACTTATTTTTAATAGTCACATTTGAGAGAGTCGAATCAATATTTTATTAGAAACCTAACCTAATGATTAAAAATCTCATATATAAAAACAAGTTACGATGACCAGGTTCATCGGACCCTCTTGACCCCCCTTGGTTCTGCTCATTAGCGGTGCCATAAACCTAACCTAAAGATTAAAAAGTAGATGAATTAACTAACCAATGCTAGTGAGCTTGTGCTCTGAGACCCATGATTGTAAGCTTTCCATTTGAAATTCTTGTTCTTGATAAATTGTTGTTTAGATAATGAATGAAAAGTATATTGTGGAGTAAGTATATAAAGGGGTGGGGGTTGGGGGTATTTTGGTAAATTAACCCTTTACATGTGATTTTTGTTTATTTATTTAATTGTACTGTGGCCCCTAGATTTTATTATCTTTTCATATAACCAACCTAAAGTTAGTGTACTGACTATGGGAAAACCAGTGCCTTTGAAGCAAATTAGTAATTTGTATGTGCTAACCCTAGACTTTGACTCTATTTACATTTGGTACCATAAGTTTTTGATTGATGCTTATAGATTCAAGGTAATGTGAAAACAGTGGGCAGTTGCTGAAACGTGAAAAGATCCCCTGGTTTTGATCTTTCCATAGAATCTTGGGATTCATTTTGTCTGCTTTTAGTTTTTACATATGCTTTTTTTATTACCTTTCGTTATAACTAGTTTATAAACATCATTACTTGAACAACTTAGATGTATCGTTGTACCTTGTTGTTTATTACAATCAGCAATGCATCGTCTTTTTCTTCTAATATATTTAAAGCTAACTCAATGTAAAGATACTAATATTAATAAAACTATGGAGTAACTTTTAACAAATAGCAATGTTCACATTACGATCATCATCATTAACGCAGTTACACTATAAGTTTCGTTTAGATTCAATCAAACTTAGTTAACTTAATTTTATACATTCATGTCTCGTTACCGCTAAAGCTTTCCAAAACGCAAGCTTATCTCAAAACAAATGAAAATTTAAGTATATTAGTATTATTCTTGATAGAAATACAAGTTTCTCTTTAGAAATGCTCATTTTTAAACTTACCAAGAATGTTTTATAAGATTAAGTTAGATAAAATAAATCGTCAATCAAAAGCTTCAATATAATATGGCATACACTCACAAGTCATAATATAATAGCTATAACAAACAGTAAGATCAGTTATAGTCAAATACTATTGGTCTAAATAATATATTATATGGTTAAACTAAAAATATATGTTTCTGAAGATATATTTGTTCTTATATAACTAAAAGCCTACGACAAAATTTTATCCCGATGTATCTGAACCTTGTAACTTGTAAGTAATATCATCATCATCATCGTACTCAGTATATCCCACCAATAGCAATGCTATGGTAGGGTCTGAGGAGGGTAAGATGTAGACAGCCTTACCTCTATCCCATAGGGATAGAGAGGCTGCTTCCGGTGAGACCCCCGGCTCGATAGTAGTTTTGCATCAAGCCTTGGACATAAGGCACATAGCACTCAATCATCGGGACACCGGCTGATCGGTGCATGTGCCCTTGTCTTTCGGCTATCAACGCCACCACATGATGCCTGATTAACCTTCCGCCACTTTTAACGTTATTTTCACGAGATTAGTAAAATAACGTCAAAATTAGTGCAATTTTACTTTTGCCCACCCGAGGGTTCACACATATATACATTATATGCGCGCACTGCAAGCAGGGCGTGTAACTTGTAAGTAATATCAGAATTAATATTATCAGCCTAGAAAGTATAACCAGGTGATACTCGACTATTATTCGTCAGTGTTTTTTTTTCTAGAGATAATATATGAATGCGACATTCAGTTAAATTGTTTTATCTACCTACTTTATTATTTATTAATATATGTATTTATTAAATTCCATTTATACAGAGTTTGGTATAAAAGAAAGATACATACTACGTTGCAACTTTAGAAAAAAAAAACAGAAAAATTGATGTGATTGATTTCGGAGAATATTATCAAAATATACAATGTTTGATTAAGATTTTACTATGTCTATTTTAGCCTATATCTTTTTAATCATTGGTTTTTGATCAATAAACAACTGACACGTTATTGAAGCCGGCTAAGGCGGCTAAGCCTTAGCCGCCACTTTATGAGCACGGAATTTTATAAAAAGTAAACGGGACCCACCTTTAGCGTGTTTCTTCTTCGCATCCATGGTTGTGTAAGATGACGGTGGTGTGACGGTGACGGTGACGGTGACGGTGGTCACTGTGACGGTGACGGTGTAAGATGACGGTGGTCACTGTGACGGTGACGGTGATGGTGGTGTGACGGTGACGGTGGTTGATGACGTAATATTATGGTGGTTTATTGACGGTGACGGTGATTGGTGACGGTTAGGTTAGGTTGGGCTGGGCTGGGCTGGGCTGGGCTGGGCTGGGCTGGGTTGAGTTTTGATTTGTGATTTGTCACCACCTAATAATATATTACTTGTTATCTTATATACATCATATTTTTTCAATTTCCCTCTTGTTTAGTTTTTTAACGGAAACTTATTGTTATTATTATTATATATTATTATTATTATTATTATTATCACAAGATTAGAAGGTGATTATGGTAGTAATAATTGTCGATTACCCACTCTAACATCGAGTAATGTTGGGATAACAAAATAATTTTAGAATTTATGGTGTCAAAAACCACCAATCTCAATGTTAATCAAATCTAACCTACAAACTCGTTTACCTTCCCATAAGTCTCACTAGAGTGACTTCGGATTGTCCGTTAAGATTTTGTCCCTCTCACGTTCTAGGATGGCTACGGTTTGTGTGATAACTAGGAAATTTTATTAATCCTAAAATAGAATGCATAATGATGGGTATCAATACACAAAGGCTTAACCGTATGGTTGGCCCTTATAGCTTACAGTTTTTGTACGCTTGATCCTCGTGGTTTAATAATTACACGATTATCCCAATGGTTGGAAAAATATTCACAAATGGGCCCGACAGTTGCATTTTTCGTAACATGTATGGTCCTTAGCATCTAAAGCCGTTAAACTTTACAACTAAGTGCAACTGAAATTACCAAACTACATTCGGTTTAAAAGATACGTGCACAAATCATTAGTAATAATCAGGTGCGCCTCATTTTGAATAAAAATAAAAAATCATTTGGTAAAAGACTTGTGGGACACACACACCACAAACTTTATTTTCAACCTCTAACATCCACCCACAAACATCTTTCAACCTCCACCCCTGCCACCACCACTCCACCGTCGCATACACCACCACCACTCCCAGCACCATCGTCGATTATCTCTTTACACACTATGACCTCATTTGGTGAACATTGGTGGCTTGTCTTTCGGTAGTGGTGGTGGTTTCGATATTTCGGTAAGATGGATGCCATCTAATCCCATATGGCTTTCTTTCAGTCTTTTTAACCCGATTTCATATTAGCTCAAGATTTTTTGAATGAAACCTAAATTACCAAAATTGAATTGGGGGTTTTGAGAAAAGGGGAGTGGGGAGAGCAGTGGCGGATCTATACGATAATTTCAGGGGTAGCGTAAACAAATTTAACCGTACTTTAAGATTTGTTTTTTTACCGGTTTCGCGTTTACCGGTGCCTATTTATGTGTTTTGCGTATAGCGGAGCCTAATATAGGGTTTCGCTTGTACAGGTGTCTGGTTAGACGTATGGCGTGTCCCAGGCCCGACTTCTTGAAACAAGCGTACCGACGTCCGATTAACCCGTTTGTAATGGTGGATCAAAACAAGTTGGTTTATAATGGGTAGCCCCAAAATAACTCAAACTTGTTTGCTTATTGATGTTGTAAAATTATTCAAACTTATTAATACAATAATTTTATTGATATATTTTGATCATATCAAACGCATATTGTTAATGAGTAGTTTTAGTGTTTACTCAACAAATATATTACTAAACACAATATTTAATTATATAAGAAAATAAAAGACAATTGTAAACCAAATATAATAAATAAATAAATAATCTAAATCTATTAACTAATCTAACAACAAAACGTATCATTTAAACATATTAATTTTATCCATTCAATTTAACTAGAATATTTGATTAACAAGTAATGTGAAATGTTTAACTATAAGGTGATTTAAAATTCAAATCAAACTAAATAGTATTATTTGCAACTTTGTTGAACTAAAAGGGTTAATAATAAATTTGCTTATA
The DNA here is from genome assembly GCF_021521415.1 of Bidens hawaiensis. NCBI lineage: Eukaryota > Viridiplantae > Streptophyta > Magnoliopsida > Asterales > Asteraceae > Bidens > Bidens hawaiensis. The sequence goes on from NW_027493290.1 coordinate 165,813, forward strand.
ATTTATTTTTACTTTTTATAAAATCCACGTTCCTATTCCATCTTCTTCACTCATCTTTCTCTCTCTTCCAAGATATCATCCTCCATAGATTCCAAGTTAGTTGCAGGTTTTTGTTAACTTTGAAAGGTATCGTTGAAAGGTTTTAATACCTTTTTAAGGGTAACATAATATAATTTTAGGGGTAACATAATACATAAAACGTAAAAAATAATTAAAAATTTTCACTTCGCCGAAAAAGTTGAGGTGTAGCGGGTGCTACCCCTCCCTCTCAAATAGATCCGCCCCTAGGGGAGAGCATGCAATGGTGTTGAAAACTTTACACACTCCCCTGAATTGATGTAGAAGATGACGGGTACAACCGGAGGATACGAGTAATAAGCGTTTGTGTGTGTTTTATGTGTGTTGATACATGTGGAAGATGGTGATGGTAAGTTGCATTTTTTGGCATGTTTTTTAACACGTTAAATGCTTAATTTTCGTCATATATAATGCATTTCTCATACATATTATTTGTTATCTATAATATAATATAAGGCTGTGTAGTAGAGGCTGGATGAGCTACAAAATGAGGCGATTTGCACCATGTGGTGCCCAGTTAGCAAATGGTAGGTTTTTGTTTTTGAGATGTAATGGTGTTGTAGCCCCATATATATATATATCACACACACATATATAATAATAATAATAATATATACACACACAACGCTGACGACAAATATCTCCCCCCCCCCCTATCGCCACACAATTCGCTCAGGGGGTGTTTGCGCCTCTATTCGCCGGATTTCTCCCCAATTAGTTGCCCTTACATAAACACTCTTTTGGTAAATAGTTTTAAACCAACACTAATTTAGTAAATAATTTTCCTATCAATACTCTTTTAGGAGAAAATAAGAAATTATTTAAAAAAAAAACATTAAAATTATAATCAACTAAATATTACAACAATAATAAACGTATGACTTAAAATTTACAAATTTGAGAAAAAGATCTTTATATGCAACATTTGTTGTTTTATTATAAGTATACTAATCATCATCCAATATTAATAGTTAAGAGAAAATATAAATTGGTTGTGGCTCAATGGTAGAAAACTCACTTTACTAGTGAGAGATAGGGGGATTAAACCTCACTATCATCAATTTATATGGGAGATATGAAGGACGACCCTAGCTTGCCAGGGTTCGAGTCTTGCTCTCACCCGGTTTTACCGGCCCTTCGTTGTCGTGCCGTTTGGCGGGCGTGGAGAACGGGTTTTATCCTGGGAATCCCTCAATAGGTGGACCGCTAGGGGCTCCGTCCGTCCGGACTCGTGGCCGGCTCGGGCTACCTTTAGCTAATGGGGGCCGCGTACGGAGTACTCGGCTTTACTTAGTTGGTCGTTCGAAAAAAAAGAGATTTAAGAAATATTTACTAATATTTAAAAGATTTAAGAGATATATATTAATATATAAAAATATTCAAAATATATATAACTTTTTTTTCGAATGATGAACTTATTTTTAATCATTGTTGCCTATGAGACTTTAACCCAAGGCCTTCTATTTCCAAACCCCAAGTGTTTAAAGGCTTTATATATATGTGTGTGTGTGTGTGTGTGTGTGTGTGTGTGTGTATATATAGGGGAGGGTTATCCTAAAAACAAGTAGTTTCCTAGGAAGACTATGAATAAATCATAGCCATTGGATCATATCAATCAATGGTTGAGATTTAAAATTGCATTATAACCGACATAGTTTCCTAGAATTATCCTTTCACCATGGGTTTTAATGCTAAATGTCAAAATTCTATTGGTTCTTATCATTACTAGGAAACTTCTTCTTTTTATTTGAACCCTTTTATATATATATATATATATATATATATATATATATATATATATATATATAGGAAGGGGTTATCCTAAAAAGATGAGAGTGTCTAAAAAGTGTAGGAAGAAATATGGATGGTTGGATCTTGTCAATCAATGGTTAAGATGGAAATGTAAGATAATTGGGGGAGTGTTTTATTTGAAAGACCTATAAGGGTGTGTTAAAAGGTATTTCCGTCATAGTAGTTATGGAAACATGCTGAATGTCAATTGGGTATCTTTGGAAACTCCTAAATTTATGTAATCATTCTCTATTTACTTCAACAATGTTTAAGATTTTCTCATCTGTTGAACCATAATACACAATATTCAAATAGGTTTAGCCAATTTTGTTAAAAACACATGAACATAACACACTACATTCAAAATATACACACATAAAACACACTACTGTAGCCGTAATGAAGTTGACTTTTTTAAAACACATAATTGTATCCAAATAATAAAACACACTATTGTAAAAGTAATGAAGTTGGTGTGGAGCGGTGTTGTAACATCCCGTTTTCTAGTTTCGATAATAAATGAAAATACGAGTTATTATGAGTTGGGCTAGTGTTGGGTTAAATGAATATGGGTTATGGACTTGGGTTAGGAAAGAAAGAAGGAAAGACCATGGGCTTAAGCCCATGATCCATAAATATATAAACACTTAATCACCACTTAATTCCTCATTCTCACATATTCCATACACCACCCAAAACACACACTAAAGATCTCTCTCTAGTTCTCTACCTATCTAAACCGAAACCAAGAAGGAAACCAAGAAAGAATCCGAACACCGACCCAAGGTAATACTAGTATAATGTTTTATTAACTTAAACCGTTAGATTTAGTCACGAAATGACGAACCGACACTGTTAAACCGTTAAGTTACGAGATCCGGGTATTATCGGGTATAAACCGAACCTAAGATGAGCTTAGGGGTCACCCTAGCTCAGATCCGGATCGAACGAGGCGAAAAACGGTGAAAAATGAGTTAAAACTCGTTTTCCCGGCGAGTTCGCGTTTTTCCGGCGGCTTTCCGGCAATGACGACGCCGGAAAAGCATACAAGGATAATAATATGTCAGGGAATGTTCCCTGACACTCTGACCTAACCCTAGTTCGCTATGGGAATTTAACGAATTAAGGGTGATTCGTTGAGTAGATTCGCTGAGGAAAGATAACGAACTAGCCATAGTTCGTGTCCTAATTCGTTAAGGAAAAGATAACGAATCAACCCCCATTTCGTTATAGCCAGTTCGTTAGAAGAAGATAACGAAGTAGATGGACCGATTTGTTATGAGGACTGGTTCGCTATAAAGGTTCAATTCGCTAAGCAGTTCAATTCGTTAACCAGACCAAACGAATAAGGTCCAGTTCGTTATAAAGCCTGATTCATTACTAAGGCAGATTCGTTATAATAGTTAACTCGTTATGAACTCCCATTCGTTAAGGACTCTATAACGAATCAGAACTTTGAAATAATGACAGAATGACCCCTAAACTTTGAAAGAATGACAGAATCAGCTCGACCCCAGCCAGGGGCTTTGCCCCTTGGACCCTGCTAGGGGCTGCCGCCCCTAGACCCCGCTGCCAGGGGCGCTGCGCCCGGATCCCCGTTCGTTGAGGGTAATAACTAAGATTAGAAAGACGATATAAGTAGTGATAGTTAATTGATGCATGTAATTATTATACAGTTAGCCGCACCCAACTGAAGAAAGGAATAACAATTAACGGTGAACGTAACCGCATTCAAGTGAGTTTCTAGCCCCATTCCTTGTTATGTTTTCGGGGCTGTGTGCATACTCGATGTGACTGTTAATACATCTATCCTAAGTGATAAATGTATGCTTTATGTGATTAAGTGAAGGATAAGAATGATTGCTTGTCGGTACGTGAACGATCTTCGAATATTGCACGTACTGTCAAGTTATAATGTTATGTATGAGATATGAATGATATGTATGTATATTATGAATGAAGGTAAGAGATAGAAAGGTAGAAAAAGGGACTGGACCCTAATAATATCCAAGGCAGAAAAGGGACTGAGCCCTATTAATACTCAAGGCAGAAAAGGGACCGAGCCCTTTATAATCTCGAGGCAGAAAAAGGACGAAGCCCTAATAATACTATGACAAACTGAAAATTTTTCTTACTTTTTCAGACACTCATCACAACTTGACTCAAATTTTCGGGACGAAAATTCTTTAACATGGGAATGATGTGACAATCGTCAATTTCAGGTTAACTCCGTTTACTCAACTCCGTCAATTCAAACTTAAAGATCACTGAATCTATAACGCACACCTCATTACATTTAAACTAGGGTTTAAATGACGCTTAACACTTACTACATGTGTAGTCTTTCGGGAATTGCACCGAAACGCAAACGAGTTGACGCAAACGATTGGTGAATAAACGAAAAACGTCAAAACAATAATTATGTGATAATTATGTGTTAGACTTATGTGTTATGTGATAACATTGTATAAACGTTAACTCAATGTGCTAGAACTAGTTATTTAAGCTAGAAAAGTAACATTTGGAAGTTGAGGGACTAAAGTGTAACATGTTATTATAAATAATAACATAAACCTAAAACCCTAACACTCTTTCTCTCCCTCCCAAACCCGACGGCAGCCTCTAGACCCCCCCCCCCCCTTGCGATCGGCCCTCATACACACACATACAAGCAATCTTTCAAGCTTTTGATTGAAGATTAAGGTGCTAGGAAGGTATAAACGACTATCCTTTGCATCCTTTATTCTTAATTTCGATTTTTAATGGGTTAATTAAAAACCCTAGGGCCGATTTTTGTATATAAGTTGTGTTCATATGTTTTGTTTGATTTGATGATGTATTGATGATGATTTGATAACTAGTATTGATATTATTACATGTTAATTGTTGTGTCTTTGAGTTTGAGATCAAATAAAACCCTAACCATGTATGTATGGTGTAATTGATATGCATGGATAGTGGTTATAGTGTCTAGAATGTTATATGAAGGATTTGTGGTCCATAGATAGTTAATATGTTGAGTTTGGATGCAAACAGTTTCTGGACAGACTGTGTTGTTGATGTTCAATTGACTGTAACGGGGTGTAAATGTGAAAATTGGTTGAGATAATTGATACTACAGTAAACTAGGTTGAGTCTAGTTTCTAAAGAATATAAATTTGCAATTTTTGGACGTGTAAAAGTTAACCTTTATGATTTTACAAAACCGTTGTGCAAAGCTGAGTTGTTAGACCTGCTGTTAGGTTGTTTTGTAAATATTATATCTCATGAACTACGAGACCAATTGGGTTGGTTCCACTTCTGGAAGTTGTCTTGTTGAGTTAGGAACCTAACCCAAGTGGTCTTGCATTCGTTGGATTTTTCATTTAACGGGAATTGCAAATAACTTTCTGTTGCGCATAAATTTGACTGTTATGAGTTTGCTGTGGTAAATTGATCATTATGAGAAATATATATGGAATAAAAATACAACAAAATATGTTCTGGAAACCTAACACATATATGCTTTTGTGATGATGTTTGGTAAATTAATTGAGATGCTATGATCGGTGGAATAGACTAGTTTTACAAGTAGAATTCTGTCGTTAAGAAACTAGTTGCTGAATTTTGTAAAAGTTGCATGAAACATGGTAATTGCTAATTAATTGTTGTGTTTTGACCAAATTGCCCTTGAGGGGAATGATTGCTAATTAATTGTCGTGTTTTGACCAAATTGCCCTTGCGGGGAATAATTGCTAGTTAATTGTTATGTGTTGACCAAATTGCCCTCACGGGGAGTAATTGCTAGTGATGTACATTATTAATACATGACACGTAAATAGTTGCTCACACATGTAATGTATCACAATTGTACTTGTTAAAGTCACACACGATTCACAAACGAAACACGAAACACATTGTGTGCATAGGTATTATGTGCCGGGTCTAGAGACTCGATAATAGTTCCGACACTTAGAAAAATCTCTTTGTTGTTTTAGAACGCTAGATAGAGTTTTTCTGTGACGCGCATCATTTGGTGATTTATTTTGGGAAATCTTCGCAAACAGTGAGTTCACTTACCCCTCTAAACTATTTTCAAACGCTTTTCACTTGGGGAGATCACATACTCCGAAAACGCATTTAAGATTTTGTTAATATAAATTATATATCACTTGTAAAGACTAAGTGGCAAACGCAATAACTAAAGTCCTTCATTCACATCGAACCATATAATATTGGATAAAAACGAGTCATTGTTGAGTAGTACGACTGGGTTTGACAAACCCCACCCAACGCTAAACTCGACTGGAGGTCGAGTGGGTGTAATCTTGGCTAAACACATACCATGGTCGGGATAGACCTGGTGGCAAGGTAAATGATAAACAGTTAGCTTCGGTGTCGAACACTTAGTAATACTTGTTTTATAGGCTAGCTACCTATAGATATATAATTGACATAACACTATCTGGTAACGCAAAACGCTGAACGCAAAACGCTAAACGCAAAACGCTGAACGCAAACGTAACGCTTTATTGATCTAAACTTGTGAACTCACCAACCCCGTGTTGACACTTTTAGTATGTTATTCTCAGGTAGCCGAGGCGGGCGCGCGGTATAGGATCATGTATTGCTTGAAAACGCTTTTGTTATGCAAACTATTTTAAAACTGTTATCATTGGGTTTAAGTCGTCCTGCGTGACGCAACATTTTGTTTTATGGTTTTTTACGCTTCCGCATTTAAATACTCGTAAACGTTTTCATGGTTTTGAAACTTTGTTTTATGGTTTGATTATAACTAATGAATCCGATCCTGTTAGTTCACACCCTCTGACGGTAAAACTCCGTTAGTGGATTTTGAGGGTGTGACAGATTGGTATCAGAGCCATTGGTTATAGCGAAATAGAAATTGCATGCATACTAGACTATAACCGCGACGACCCATTAGTTATAATGATACGCACTGCATATGTTTGTGTAATCTTTGTTATCTCATCTATTTACCTCATTCACTCATACGCGCGCATACACGGCTTACCTGTAGGGATGTCGACGCCACCCTCATCATCATTTGATCCGATGACTCATGCTCATGGGAAGGAACCGCAGTTACCTACCGCATCGCCACCCCGAGTAGTCCCGGAACTCGAAGCTCCTGCACCGAAGAGGTACCGCTTATCCGGAGGCATGTACGAAAACGAAGTTAGCTGAGATTGGTACCCTAATATGATCAGACGTATGGTCTATCGTGAACAAGTTCCCCCATTACCTCACCCGAACCATCCTGCTTACCCCAACACCCTACCACCCATAACCGAACCTGTAGACCGTGTGCTTGCAGCTGTTGTTTCTTGCTTAGAGCGTGATGTTGGTTACATGCGCTATACGAGAGCGAACGTTTCCGGACTGTTAAAAGACGGAACCGAGACTAAGGAGGAAATTGCCCCATGACAGCGGCCATAAAGGAAATGCAAGAGGCTAGTGATCGACAGATGAAAATTATGAGAAAGATGCAAGCCTAGATGATAGACTTGCAAGAGCAACTCCAAGTAGCAAGGACCCGAACCGAGATAGCTTTAGAACGTTGCGATGTCTTACAAATACAGATTGCTCAGAATGCAGCCGAACCTGAGGCAGAGCCTGAGGCATAGCCTGAAGAGGAACCCAAAGAAGATCCCGAAGAAGAGCCTGAGGAGGATCCCGAGGAAGATCCCGAGGAGGAACCTGAAGAAGAACCGGCGGAAGAACCGGCTGAGGAGGAGGCACACTCAGAGGTGTCCTCAGATGATGACATCTAGTGATGATAACACCTAGATGGAGGGGTTGTCTCCATCCAAGCTATTATTTTCTATGATATTAAGGATTGGTTTTAAATACTTTGTAGCAAATACAATGGTTTTAATCATGAATTATTATTTGGATTAATATATGGTTGTGATGTGATATTTGTTTCTTATTTCTTTCTTACCTATCTTTTTATTACATGTATGGTGTGTTGCATATGAAAGAAAAATTCATGTTTAACATTTTATACTGTGATTCTAGGAAATGGCAGGAAGAAACGCTGGACACGGACGTGGTAACATCAACCTGACTGCAGCAGAACTCCAAACTCTGCTAAACGACCACGCGGCGGCCGCTCTAGCCGCACATGTCCAGAACCAAGCTGGAGGTTCAATAGGAACGTGTACCTTCAAGAATTACCTTGACTGCAAGCCCAGTTCGTTTAAGGGCACCGAGGGAGCTATAGGCTTCCTGCGTTGGGCTGAGAAGGCCGAATCGACGTTTGAGATGTGTAATTGCCCCCCTGCCAGTAGGGTCAAATTTGCCACTGGAACACTTGAAGATTCTGCCCTCACTTGGTGGAATTCAAACGTGCAGATCCTTGGGTTGGAACTGGCTAATGCTATGAACTGGGAGGAGTTCTAGAACATGATGCGAGAAGAGTACTGTCCGAGAGAGGAGATTGCAAAGTTGGAGTCAGAGTTTTGGTCATTGAAGATGGTGGGTTCAGAAATCGAAGCCTACACTACCCGTTCTCACGAGTTGGCCGTGATGTGTCCACGGATGGTAGACCCGCCGAGTAAGAGGATTGAAATTTATATTGATGGGTTAGCACCGCAAATTCAGGGCATGGTGACGTCTTCCAGACCAGCCACGATTCAACAAGCGATTCGGTTAGCTCACAAACTAACGGATCAAGCAGTGACCCAAGGTGTGCTACCACCTAGGGGTTCAACCATCAAAGCCCGTGACAACCCAAGCACTGACAACAACAGCAACAGCAACCCGAGCAGCGGAAAAAGAAAGTTTGACAACACCAGATCCTCATCCTCGAATCCCCCATAGCAACAACAACACTACCGCAAGCCCGAATTCACTCGGAGCTTCAACAATCAGGGACACAACAACAATAACAACGGTAGCGGGCAGGGTTCGAGAGGATATGCTGGGAAATATCCGAAGTGCAACAGGTGCAACTATCATCATGCTGGCCCGTGTGACCGTGTCAAGTGTCAGAGATGCGGAAAGATGGGTCACAAGGCAAAGGAATGTAGAGGAGACCTTGTGGCAAAGGGTGCTCCTAAACCACCCATGACAACCAAGGGATGTTTTGAGTGCGGACAAGAGGGACATTTTAAGAAAGACTGCCCCAAGCTGAAACAGAACGACAACAATGGAGGTAATGGAAGTGGCAGTGGTGGTGGAAACAATGGTAAAGGAAGAGCTTTTGTTATTGGGTCGGGTCAAGCCCGCATTGATCCGTACGTGGTGACTGGTAAGTTCCCTGTGAACGATTGTTTTGCTTCTGTATTGTTTGACACCGGAGCTGACAGGAGATTTGTGTCGAAAGCCTTTAGCCAACTCTTAGACTTAACTCCAACCCCGTTAGATGCTAAGTTTCCTGTTGAATTAGCTGACGGTAAGACTATAGTAACGACTCATGTACTTGCGGGATGTAAGTTAAAACTGTCAGGTCATGTTTTTGATATTGACCTTATTCCTTTTACGCTTAGTAGTTTCGATGTCGTGGTCGGCATGGACTGGTTATCCGAGAACCGAGCAGAGATTATATGTCACGACAAGATAGTCCACATTACTACCCCTTCTGGCGAGATCATTTCGATCCGGGGCGAGAGAAGCGGCATGACCACCAGCGTTATCACCCTCATGAAGGCGCAGAAGTATCTACGAAAGGGTCATCCGGCAATTTTAGCGCATATTGTCGAGAAACCAGCGGAGGAGAAACGAATCGAAGATATACCGATCGTGCGAGATTTTCCGGAAGTATTCCCGGAGGATTTGCCTGGACTCCCTCCTATACGACAAGTCGAATTCCAAATCGATTTGACACCCGGTGCAGCACCCATAGCCCGAGCCCCGTATCGGCTCGCACCGGCGGAGCTTCAGGAGTTGTCCACTCAATTGCAAGATTTGTTGGATAAAGGTTTTATCCGACCTAGCTCATCGCCATGGGGAGCCCCTGTCTTATTTGTCAGAAAGAAGGACGGGACTTTCCGCGTGTGCATCGACTACCGGGAGTTGAACAAGGTGATGGTCAAGAACCGTTATCCTCTACCTCGGATTGATGATCTGTTTGACCAGCTCCAAGGATCGAGTTACTACTCGAAGATCGATCTGCGGTCTGGTTACCATCAACTAAGAGTGCGCGAGGAAGATATTTCAAAGACGGCTTTCAGAACACGGTATGGTCACTACGAGTTTTCGGTTATGCCTTTTGGCCTAACCAACGCACCAGCCGTATTTATGGATCTCATGAATCGAGTATGCAAGGCGTACCTCGACAAGTTTGTGATTGTGTTTATTGATGATATTCTCGTCTACTCCAAGGACAAGGCTGACCATGAGGAACACTTAAGGGTAATTCTGGAACTGTTGAAGAAGGAACAACTGTACGCAAAACTCTCGAAATGCGAATTTTGGCTTCGCGAGGTTCACTTTTTAGGACATGTGATCAACGAGAATGGTATCCATGTCGATCCCGGTAAGGTAGAGGCCATCAAAAACTGGGAAGCACCTAAGACTCCGACTGAGGTGCGGCAATTCCTAGGACTGGCCGGCTACTACCGGCGTTTCATCGAAGGATTTTCAAAGATTGCTCAACCTCTCACCGCTTCGACTCACAAAGGCACTAAGTACAATTGGGGTGACGCGCAAGAATCCTCTTTTCAACTGTTGAAAACCAAACTCTGTAGCGCCCCTATTCTAGCCCTACCCGAGGGAACGGAGAATTTTGAGGTACACTGTGACGCATCGATACAAGGTCTCGGTTGTGTGCTGATGCAACTCGAGAAGGTTATAGCCTTTGCCTCTCGGCAACTACGGGTTCACGAGAAGAACTACACGACCCATGATTTGGAACTCGGAGCTGTGGTGTTTGCCCTTAAGATATGGAGGCATTACTTGTACGGTACCAAGTTTACCATTTACACCGACCACAAGAGTCTCCAACATATCTACGATCAGAAGGAGCTGAACATGCGACAGCGTCGTTGGGTCGAGCTGCTTAAAGATTATGATTGTGCCATCAAGTACCACCCTGGCAAGGCCAATGTAGTGGCCGACGCTCTCAGCAGAAAAGAAACCGATAAACCCAGGCGAGTGCGAGCATTGCAACTCACGATTTATACCAACTTACCCGATCAGATTCGCGATGCACAACTTGAAGCTTTGAAAGATGATAATCTTCCATCGGAACTCATGCGGGCATGAACAAGCAACTTGAAACCAAATCGGACGGGGTCCGATATTTTGAGAACCGGATTTGGGTTCCACGGTACGGAGAGTTGAGAACTCTGTTGATGGACGAAGCACACAAGTCCCGATATTCTATCCATCCTGGCTCAGATAAAATGTATCATGACTTAAAGGCACTTTACTGGTGGCCAAACATGAAAGCCGACATTGCCATCTACGTGAGCAAATACTTGACTTGTGCCAGAGTCAAAATAGAATACCAGAAACCATTTGGTTTGCTGCAACAACCGGAACTTCCAATGTGGAAATGGGAACACATCTCAATGGATTTTATCACGGGTTTACCCTAAGACACCGACGGGATGCGATACCATCTGGGTGATCGTTGACCGGTTGACTAAGTCGGCGCACTTTTTGGCGATTAAGGAATCGGACAAAATGGAAAGACTGACTCGCGTCTACATGAAGGAAGTAGTGTCTAGACACGGAGTGCCTGTCTCAATCATTTCTGATCGAGATTCCCGTTTCACTTCACACTTTTGGAAGTCGCTACAGAGTGCCCTAGGCACACGCCTTGATATGAGCACAACATACCATCCTCAGACAGATGGGCAAAGTGAACGAACTATTCAGACCTTAGAGGACATGTTGCGTGCATGTGTATTGGATTTCGGAAAAAGTTGGGAACCTCACTTACCTTTGGTAGAGTTTTCGTATAATAACAGCTACCACGCAAGTATTAAAGCAGCGCCGTTTGAAGCACTGTACGAACGGAAGTGTCGATCACCTCTCTGCTGGGCAGAGGTGGGTGACAGCCAAATCACTGGTCCAAAGCTGGTACTCGAAACTTCGGAAAAGATTGTTCAAATCCGAAATCGCATGGCAGCAGCACGAGATCGCCAAAAGAGTTACGCCGACAAGCGCCGAAAACCTCTCGAATTTCAAGTGAACGATCAAGTGTTACTCAAAGTCTCACCTTGGAAAGGTGTGGTTCGCTTTGGAAAGCGAAACAAACTCAACCCCCGATATGTTGGTCCTTACCGGATAACGGAACGCGTTGTTCCGGTGGCGTACCGGCTGGACTTACCAGCGGAACTCATCAGTGTACACAATGTTTTTCACGTATCCAATTTGAAGAAATGCCTATCTGATGAAACCCAAGTAGTCCCTTTGGACGAACTGCAAGTTGATGAACAGCTACGCTTCATTGAATAACCGGTTGAAGTTTTGGATTGGGAAACCAAAACACTCAAGCACAGCAAAATTCCAATCGTTAAGGTTCGTTGGAACTCAAGAGGTGGACCGGAGTTCACGTGGGAACGCGAGGATCAAATGGTGAAAAAGTATCCTCACCTTTTTGAAGGGCTGACCAAACACCGAAAACCGCGAAACCAGGCAAACCGTCAGAAATCACCGGAGGTATGAATTAAATTTCGGGACGAAATTTCTTTCTACTAGGGGATGATATGACAAACTGAAAATTTTTCTTACTTTTTCAGACACTCATCACAACTTGACTCAAATTTTCGGGACGAAAATTCTTTAACATGGGAATGATGTGACAATCGTCAATTTCAGGTTAACTCCGTTAACTCAACTCCGTCAATTCAAACTTAAAGATCACTGAATCTATAACGCACACCTCATTACATTTAAACTAGGGTTTAAATGACGCTTAACACTTACTACATGTGTAGTCTTTCGGGAATTGCACCGAAACGCAAACGAGTTGACGCAAACGATTGGTGAATAAACGAAAAACGTCAAAACAATAATTATGTGATAATTATGTGTTAGACTTATGTGTTATGTGATAACATTGTATAAACGTTAACTCAATGTGCTAGAACTAGTTATTTAAGCTAGAAAAGTAACATTTGGAAGTTGAGGGACTAAAGTGTAACATGTTATTATAAATAATAACATAAACCTAAAACCCTAACACTCTTTCTCTCCCTCCCAAACCCGACGGCAGCCTCTAGACCCCCCCCCCTTGCGATCGGCCCTCATACACACACATACAAGCAATTTTTCAAGCTTTTGATTGAAGATTAAGGTGCTAGGAAGGTATAAACGACTATCCTTTGCATCCTTTATTCTTAATTTCGATTTTTAATGGGTTAATTAAAAACCCTAGGGCCGATTTTTGTATATAAGTTGTGTTCATATGTTTTGTTTGATTTGATGATGTATTGATGATGATTTGATAACTAGTATTGATATTATTACATGTTAATTGTTGTGTCTTTGAGTTTGAGATCAAATAAAACCCTAACCATGTATGTATGGTGTAATTGATATGCATGGATAGTGGTTATAGTGTCTAGAATGTTATATGAATGATTTGTGGTCCATAGATAGTTAATATGTTGAGTTTGGATGCAAACAGTTTCTGGACAGACTGTGTTGTTGATGTTCAATTGACTGTAACGGGGTGTAAATGTGAAAATTGGTTGAGATAATTGATACTACAGTAAACTAGGTTGAGTCTAGTTTCTAAAGAATATAAATTTGCAATTTTTGGACGTGTAAAAGTTAACCTTTATGATTTTACAAAACCGTTGTGCAAAGCTGAGTTGTTAGACCTGCTGTTAGGTTGTTTTGTAAATATTATATCTCATGAACTACGAGACCAATTGGGTTGGTTCCACTTCTGGAAGTTGTCTTGTTGAGTTAGGAACCTAACCCAAGTGGTCTTGCATTCGTTGGATTTTTCATTTAACGGGAATTGCAAATAACTTTCTGTTGCGCATAAATTTGACTGTTATGAGTTTGCTGTGGTAAATTGATCATTATGAGAAATATATATGGAATAAAAATACAACAAAATATGTTCTGGAAACCTAACACATATATGCTTTTGTGATGATGTTTGGTAAATTAATTGAGATGCTATGATCGGTGGAATAGACTAGTTTTACAAGTAGAATTCTGTCGTTAAGAAACTAGTTGCTGAATTTTGTAAAAGTTGCATGAAACATGGTAATTGCTAATTAATTGTTGTGTTTTGACCAAATTGCCCTTGAGGGGAATGATTGCTAATTAATTTTCGTGTTTTGACCAAATTGCCCTTGCGGGGAATAATTGCTAGTTAATTGTTATGTGTTGACCAAATTGCCCTCACGAGTAGTAATTGCTAGTGATGTACATTATTAATACATGACACGTAAATAGTTGCTCACACATGTAATGTATCACAAATGTACTTGTTAAAGTCACACACGATTCACAAACGAAACACGAAACACATTGTGTGCATAGGTATTATGTGCCGGGTCTAGAGACTCGATAATAGTTCCGACACTTAGAAAAATCTCTTTGTTGTTTTAGAACGCTAGATAGAGTTTTTCTGTGGCGCGCATCCTTTGGTGATTTATTTTGGGAAATCTTCGCAAACAGTGAGTTTACTTACCCCTCTAAACTATTTTCAAACGCTTTTCACTTGGGGAGATAACATACTCCGAAAACGCATTTTAGATTTTGTTAATATAAATTATATATCACTTGTAAAGACTAAGTGGCAAACGCAATAACTAAAGTCCTTCATTCACATCGAACCGTTTAATATTGGATAATAGCGAGTCATTGTTGAGTAGTACTACTGGGTTTGACAAACCCCACCCAACGCTAAACTCGACTGGAGGTCGAGTGGGTGTAATCTTGGCTAAACACATTCCATGGTCGGGATAGACCTGGTGGCAAGGCAAATGATAAACAGTCAGCTTCGGTGTCGAACACTTAGTAATACTTGTTTTATAGGCTAGCTACCTATAGATATATAATTGACATAACACTATCTGGTAATGCAAAACGCTGAACGCAAAACGCTAAACGCAAAACGCTGAACGCAAACATAACGCTTTATTGATATAAACTTGTGAACTCACCAACCCCGTGTTGACACTTTTAGTATGTATTCTCAGGTAGCCGAGGCGGGCGCGCGGTATAGGATCATGCATTGCTTGAAAACGCTTTTGTTATGCAAACTATAGTAAAACTGTTATCATTGGGTTTAAGTCGTCCTGCGTGACGCAACATTTTGTTTTATGGTTTTTTACGCTTCCGCATTTAAATACTCGTAAACGTTTTCATGGTTTTGAAACTTTGTTTTATGGTTTGATTATAACTAAAGAATCCGATCCTGTTAGTTCACACCCTCTGACGGTAAAACTCCGTTAGTGGATTTTGAGGGTGTGACAAATACTCAAGGCAGAAAAGGGACCGGACCCTAACAATATTCGAGGCAGAATAGGATAATGTAAAGTAGAAATTAGAATAAAGTATGAAGGGAAGAATATATACTATGTATGAAGTAAGAGGATATAAAGTATGTTCGAAAGTATTAAGAAATGAATGTATGGTATGTTGTATGATTAACTAGAACTCACTCAGCGTAGCTGACTTTTAGTATGCACGCAGGTGAGTAGAATGTAGCAGCTGGCTTGAGCGGGGCACATGGCATATGAATAAGAGCCTGGCATCCGAAGACTTGTTATGTTATGCTTTGATTTTGAAAGACAATATGAATGTTTTTGGACATGTTATGACCTATTATGTAATGTTTTATGAATGTTTTAATGTTCCGCGATTTTTTAATTAACTTTGATATAAAGAACTACGTTTATGAGTAAATCCAACACCAAGGTAGGGCTACCGGTAACGGGACCTTACAGGTGTGTTATTGCAATTTGATTTGTACAGGGGGAAATTAAACCATTTGTAATGAACTATTGCCCTTACAATAACACACCATGATTTACAGAAACACACTTATGCACATATGAAATGAGAAGATGAACACACTTGTTTTACAGAAACACACTTATCTCTACATAAAACGAGAAGATAAACTAACGTTCATATAAAACTAAAAAGATGAACACCAGTCAAAAGTACATTGAATTTCATAAAATCGATAACAAACATTTTTTAAGAAAATAAAACCATATTGAATGTTGTTTCTTGGTTGCTTGAATATTAGAAGAAAATGAGGGATCACATTAACAATTCAGATTTAAATTCCATAATTAAAGGATTTGGTTGATTACCATCATGCCCATGTGTGTTATATTGCATCTAACGGTCCAGATTCTTTCTTACACTTTTTAGGAAAATATGTTTTTTTATTTTAACCGTTCTCTATATCTACCTATACTAATAAAAGAAAATAATTCTAACACATGGCATTATGAGGTTAATTCTCACTATCAATTTCCCTCCAAAATCACTTCTCTACTATTTGGAAAAGAAAAAAAAATCTTGGTTCTAAATATAGTATTTATTATAAATTTAGCATACAATATTAATTGGTCAATCTCTATTGATTGAATTATTAATACAATAAATTATATTCTAAACATATTTAATATAAAAAAATTTAGTATAATAATTATGTGTCATAAATATATTTTTTTTAAGAATGAAATGTATATATAAAAGAGTATGTTTAAAGAGGACATTAACATTCAATTTTTTGATACATATTCATATTGAAAAAAGCTATAATAATTTTTTTTACAAATATTTAGTCTTAAAAATCATAGACAAATTTTTCATTTTTTATATTTATTATAAGACTATTGTGATAGTTAAACAACATTGTGTTTATCAGGACAACATGAAAGCTGATTAAAAAGGAAAATCTGTTGTCTTTTTTGTCTATGGTTAGGTATGAAACATATAACATTTTTGTGAAAGACTTTAGCTTCCAGTGACATTGTTTCATTATTGTATACTGATAGTAGAACAACTCATTCTCGATTTAAAATTCAAATATATTTGATGATATAAAACAATTATATTTGTAATACATTTTTTTACATAATATAAAGAAACTTAATTATCTTTTTTTATTTGTATTAACTTATTCATTGTGATTTATACATTAATTATCCCGTGTAATACACGGGTTTCTAAAGCTAGTATATATATATATATATATATATATATATATATAAGAGATTTGTTAATTAAATGGCCAAATTAAAGTAATTTAGGTATGTTAAATATTAAGGTAAATTAATACGGTACTATTGTTTCCTTAATATCATACTCAATGTAAAAAATTTAAATAATATAATAATCGTATCGGCAAATTTGTAAATGATTTGTATGATTTTTCAAATAAAATGACATGATTATTTTGGTTCAAACAGATTGGCGCAGACAATTAAATTGAATTGTAATGGTTTTGATTAGGGAGATGTTTGAGATTGTTTATTTTAGCTAACTTATAAATTATAATTTATTAAAAATGCTAAAAAGATGCATGTGAGAAGATAAGTTGATAAGTTACAATATTGTAACTCATAATTTATAACTTATACCCAAACTAAGTTATAAGGAGGTTAAAACAAAGAATACCAACACCCCCACCCCCCAAATACATAAAAGTTGACGATTTAGAAAATGTTAATCATAATTGTTTTTAATATATTCAACCAAACGATATTTTTACAAAAACGTGGGCGCCAAATAAATGCTACAAGTCGATGGTTGGCCGAGAACTAAACTTTAAGAAATAAAGATATAACTTTTTTGTTAAATTGAAATATTTTTAAGCAACCCATGATCGAGCTGAAATATATAAACTTTTTTTGTCGTTAGCATAGTCTTGACTTTCTAAAAGTCAAATGGTTCATCATCTAACTTTAAAACAAATAAGATTAGTTGTAATCGTGGTCAGGGGCGGACCCACATAGTTCCCATCGGGGTCCCGGGACACCAATGTTTTTAAAAAAATTACTTAGAGACGATATATTAAATTTTGTAAGGACCTCATAAAAATTAATACTTGGAACCCATACTATTAAGGCTAAACTAGTTTAGTGGAAAGTCCCTTGTTTTTTCTTTGAGAGGTTGCAGGTTCAAGCCTCACCATACCCAGTTTTTGTTGTTTTTTTAATATTCTTGTCAATATTAGTTATTTAGTTAGGGTATTTGTGTTTTTTCTTTAGTTTATCCCATATAACCATTATCACTTTAGTTTATCCCATATAACCATTATCACCATGCAACATATATAATGACAACATGAGTTTTACATATACTTAAATTATTTATCTTGTGTATGTATATTATAATTAATCATTTATTTGTGTAAGAGTTATTTTTTCATGTCTTGGTTATTCATGTAAGACCATATATATATAGCTTACGCTTATGTTTTTCGGGTATGAATAAAAATGAATTAAAAATGTATGTTCTATCTAGTTTCTAATCTATATTCTTTCTACTTACTTATTTCCGATGACACCATATTTTCGTGTTTTATTATGTTCCTCCTCTCGACCCGACCCGAATAACGACCGACCCAAAATTTTGTAAACCGGAAAATTAGGACCCCATTGACAAAAAATCTTGGGTCCGCCACTGATCGTGGTGAAACAAAAGTTAGCATATATATTTTATATTTTTACAGTATATAAAATCTTAAAAATAAAATATTCATAATCGAGTTAAAATTACCCGCATTCTTTTGCAAATTTGTGTTGATTTGAGTCACTTAAATGAAAAGCGTATTTTTTTAACTTTAGTAATCTGTATAACAAATGTTATATGATTATATAAAATAGACGCGAGCTACACAAAATTTATGTTAGTTTCGTATGCTCGATTTATGACAAATTTTACTTTTAACGATTAGTTAAAATTATAATTTTATACACCTACTAATAAATCTACTACAAACAATACATTCATTTTTCAATCATATTACTATTATTGTCGTACCTTTGTAAGCCTCTAATTTGTTATAATTGAAAAACATAACATTTACTTAAAATCACCCGTTTATATAAATACATAATTTACAATTTATTCAGATATATAACATATATATTTAATGGACGTTTTTTTCTATAATTTCCATCTGTGTGATAGATGGTTACTAACTCAGTTATGATAATATTGATCATTGGATGGTGTTGGTGATTAGAAGAAGGATATGTGCAACGAAACTAGACTTCAAGTAATTCATTTGGGAAGGGTGTTATTCAAGTAAAAGTTATTTCAGGTACTAATATTGGTTATCACATTTGTATAACTCATAATGGTCTAACACTTTTAGATAACAAACTTCAGTTTAAATTGAAGAGAGAGCATTTTCAGTTGCAGTTTGTTTTGCAACGATAATAAACAAAAGTCAATAATAATCATTAACAAAATTTGGCATATATACAGCCCTGGTGTTTACATGATCAACTTTTTGTAGCTTTATTCAGAGTTAATAGTAGAGATAGTGTTAAAATGTTTATATTAGACAAACGACATAAAATTACAAACAAAACAACAAATATGATTTATAAGAAAATGTTTAGTAGTTTATGACTTTATATTTTTATGTTTGAATTATGTTTCTAAACATTGTACTATGTATCTTATTTTTGTTTTAATTTTATGTTTTTCAATACTTTCTTTTCACGCGAATATTATTTACAACTAAATATTATGTTGTCATAAAAAACAATATAAAAAGTTATGTTGTGGTTTGAAATTACATACATTTATTAGACGATTTCTATATTTCTTTTCATGTCGTACACGGGTCAATAACCTAGTATAACTATATAGGAGATTTGTTAATTAAATGGCCAAATTAAAGTAATTTAGGTAAGTTAAATATTAAGATAAATTAATACCGTACTATTGTTTACTTACTATCATACTCAATCTAGAAAATTAAATAATATAGTAACTGTATCATTTAAAAATATTGTAAGGTAAATTTGTAAATGATTTGTATGATTTTTCAAATAAAATGACATGATTATTTTGGTTCCATCAGTAGGAGACAATTACACTGAATTGTAATGGTTTTGATAAGGGAGGTCTTGTGATTGTTTATTTTATTTAACTTATAAATTATAATTTTTTAAAAATGTCAAAAAGGTGTATGTGAATGGATAAGTTGATAAGTTACAATATTGTAACTTATAACTTATAATTTATCCCCAAACTAAGTTTTAAGAAAATTCTCATTCAATCATCTCCTGTCCCTAAATTCAAAATTGCACTAAAACACACTACATTTTTTATATTTTTTCAATTAAATAATATTTTTTTATACCTTTATCATTATCATTTATCTTTCTTTCACTCACAACCACTTTCAAAATATATTAAAAAGTTATAGGAGGTGAACAATACTTTAAACTTTCACTCATATGACGATAACACTACCAACTAGCGATTTGTCTCCTACTACTCCCAACTTTCACCATATTTGTTTTTGGCACTCCCGAACTTAACGAAACCTAACTCCGTTAGTTTTCTTGATGACGTTAAATTTTTTATTAATAAAAAGTAGGTTGTGGGTCCCATACAATCTCCTTTCTTCAACATAAAATCTCAATAACCTCCATTTCTGGCGACCTCGTTTTTCTGGCGAATTTGATTTATACGGCTACCTCGTCTTTCTGACAATGAAGATGGTGCAGAGGTGTTGAAAGACGATGGAGATCATGGTTGTGCACCGGTGGAGAGATGATAAAGATGGTGCTCGCCGGAAACCTGCAACTCGTTTTTCCAGCGAGCAGACGATTCCGAAAGGTGGTTGGGTGAGACGCTGATGTTGGCGGAGGGTAGGGGTTGTGGTTGTGACGGTGGGCGGTGAAATGATGGTTATGGTGCTCGCCGAAAATCTGCAACTCGTTTTTTCTGGCAAGAAAAGGATTACCTCGAATCGTTGCTCTATTAATAACGGTGGAACTCGCCGGAAAAACGCGGAGGCGGGACACTCACATTTGAGTTGACCAACGTCTACCTAATTTGAGTTTCAGATTTTGACTGACAATGATGGAGGCCGGTGGTGGTGAAGGTAATGAGGCTGACAATGGTGATGAAGGTGGCGATAGAGGCCGGAAATTGTGGAGGTCTGTGGTGGTGTTATGGTGAAGACAATGGTGGTGTTTGTGTGTGTGTGTATATACATATATATAACATGTCACGTCAGAAAAAAAACTAACTGAGTTAGGGTACGTTAAGTTCGGGAGTGACATTAAAAAATAAATTACAAGTTGGGAATGGTGAAAGGCAAATCGTTAGTTGTGAGTATTATCGTCCAATGAGTTAAAGTTAGAAGTATTAAAAACCAATATCTATGTTTTAAACCCACCAAATGTTACCATAGTTTTTAACCAAAATCCAGCAAACCCTCTTCAACCCTTTAATGAGACATTTTTGAAATCAACAACTTACCCTTAAAACAGCCATATTCCAACTTGTGTACATAACCAACTTGTAATCCATTTCAGCCATGTAATTATGCCATTTCGGTAAATTATATCTGGTTTGATCCCCATTCCTTTGAGCATGAACATTCATATTCGTCTCAACGCAAAGTGAAGGACAGCCCATCAATATTCTTAGGAAGACGCTTTAAGAATAATATTTAACACAACAAAATAATGAAAATGTTAGCAACATCAATGGTATTGTCACTGGTATTTGAGCAATAGGATTGACTTAAAAAGTTCTTAAATAAACTGGAATTAGAATAAAGAATTACCGTAACCACAAAACAAAACAAAACAAACCAAGAATTATGATTCAAGCTAACCATTAAGTTCTCAATAGATCATTTGATACAGAAAATATAGCTATGCATTTATTCAGGTGAGGCAATAATGCAAGCTAGATAAGTGTCTATGTGTTTAATACAATAAGGTTAAAGCTCATATTTATTCAAGTGATCCTCACCAGACACTTCACTTTTATGGTAATAATCTACTATTGAGTTTGTTTTTTAGCAAAACAAAACCCCCATTGTGGCATGTACCAACAACTGTTTCATGTTTGTATTTGCATCATGGCCAAATCAGTGCCGGCTCTAGGGCAATCCTAGTGAAGCAATGGCTTTATGCCTTCATATCTTGAAGACCTCCAAATTTAAGATGCTCTGTAACATGTTTTCAAAGCTGGGTGTAACTTTTGTAAACGTGATATTCATGATTGTCAAGAAAGAAGAGAGAAACTTTTGTAACAAAATAATAAGAATAATATGAGCATTTGCTATGTTTTACCTGTTGTTAAAAAGGGTTGGTGTTGGTTGTTACTTGTTAGAGAAGACAACTATAGAAGATGAAGAGGTGATAAATGATAACATTGATAATTGTAGTTTACTTTTTCACAAAGCAATTATGAGTTGGGCTTCATGAAGACTTGTTTCTTAAAATTGTTTTTGTTTAAAACATTATCAAATTCAATGTATGATGGAGTGACCAATTTATTTGTACTATATGACACATACATTTCTCTTGACATGCAATTTTTTTTCGAACTGTTCTTGACATACACTTTTATTATGGGAGAATTAAAAAAATGCCCTTTTATGAAGATAAAAAAATGTCAAAAAATATTTCCTAAAATGACCCAAGGAATGTGTACCGAGCCGATATTTTGGAAATCGTTCCGACGAGATTGCGGAACCTATTAAAAGTTGACACGTGGCAAAAACACTGACAAGACCGACCATATTTTTGAAAATCTTTGGGTTGTCGTATAAATTTTTTCATTAGTCTTTTGATAAAAAGCAGTCTCCCATACGGTTTTTTTATGTTTCTTACCTGATCTGTAAAAATTCTATGTTTTGTATTTAAATTGTGCCTGCCAAGACGCGTTTTAAAAGAATTTATTCCAAGGAGATCAAATGATGGTGGGTGGGAGGGAGATCAGGTTAAGATATAGATTGGATATGGATGGTAAAATTAGGGGAAAAAGTAGATTTTGAGTATTTTTAATCAAAACTACGTAGTTTTAATGAATTTTGCGTATAAGCTTACACGCATGACAGTACAGTATTTATTGAGAACCATTTTGAAATTGAGAACTTTGAGAACCATTTTAGAAAAAAAAAACTATTAAAAAAATAATAAAAGTATTAAAAAAAGCAAAAATAAAAAAAATAAAAAAAACAAATTTTTTTATTTTTCATCCTGGTTTCATGAAAAAATTTAAAAATAAAAAAATTATCGGTTTAGCAAAATTATACATATATGTATAATACTTATTTTTTTATTTTAAACATGTTTATCTTTATACACATATGTACAATTAAGATAAATGATGATTTATATATGTATACATTATGTAAATCGAGATTAAATATAAATATACATATGTGTATAATTAAGTTTTTTTTTGTTTTTTTATGAAATCGAGATGAAAAATATAAACTTTTGCTTTTTTTTTTTACTTTTTTACATTTTCGTTTTTTTTTCGGTTTATATTTTTTTAAAATATTTTAAGAGGTTTTTTTGTGGCTCAAAATGGTTCTCAAAAAGTTCTCTTAGGATCTTTACCCTATATATATATAGTAAAAACATGCAATGACAAAAATCATCAATGATGGTGTAGGGTTTTAATATAATAATGTTTATTAAATATTTTATATCACTTTTAATGATTTATATGACATTTAACCAATTAAATAATAACAAAAAATAAAAGTAACAAAAGTTGGGCTGGGGGAGGGTCGAACCTGCACCCAAGCCGGCTCATGCCCTTGAACGCACATAGGCTGGTGTGTCAAATATTTAAACTCACTGCAGATCAAGCCCATTATCTATGAACTCTAGAAAATTACATCGGCATAACGTTTGATGTTTGGCCGATTAACCATAGTGTTAATGTTATATGATTAGAGACGAACTGGAAACATATATTAATTACCTAATACGATGATCAATTGATTGCTTAACTGCTTAAATAACAAACGGCAGGGACGTGAACTGAGAATGACAGCGTCAGGATGTTACGATGCAATTAACTATAGGGTTTAGGTTTGTGATGTATGTAGGAACATGTCAGCGAATTTAATTGTATTATTACTAATCCTAAATGGTATAATACAATATAGTATAAGACGGTTGTTTATTTTCATAAACATAATCAATACGTAATCTTATTTCCTAATTGTTGTGTTGGTGTAAGTCATAATAAACGTACAAACGATCTTACAAGATCAATTTTGATTATACAACGGAGACTAAGGATCAAGAAAACTAATGGGTTGCGGTTTGGGTCATACCCGTGTCACGGATACTGGTTTGGATGGTTTGGATCCATATTATAATATATTAGTTAATCTAATTTACATATTAGCCCCTGAACTTTAAACGTGGATATTAAAAGGGTTAAAACTAAGTTTTGGGTGGAATTTGAATATAATTCAAAATTATAATAATAATAATAATAGTAATAATAAAGAAAACGGAAATATAATGTAAATTTGGATGAGCAAAATCGGTACTGGTACCGGTACCGAATCGGTACCAATTTTTTGAGTTTCGGTACCGGACCGGTACGGTAAAGGACGAGACCGGTATTTCCCGAATTTTACTTTCAATCCCGGCCGTCCCGGTACCGAACCGAATATTTCGGTACCGGTACCAAAAATTCGCAATTTTCGGGATTGGGACCGGTCGGTACCGGTACGGTCCCGATCTCATCCCTAATTTAAACATTTTTATTGATTAAATTACCCGAAAACGAAAACGGGTCGGTAATGAATATTAATATAATAAACGAAAAATACAAGTTGTTACAACTTACAAGTGGATTGATGATTAACATTCACAAAAATAGAATCAAGTCATGTCTTACTGAATTTAAGTTTAACAAATTGCAAACTTCAATCATACAAGATATAGCCGACAGAATCAACTATAATCAGTAAGCTACTAAAACATGGAAGACCACATATTAGATTAACTCAAAAGATTTCTATTAAATTATATATCATTCAGTGAGTTACAAATGTAATGTTAGGTTTTTAGAGGAATGTCGGCACAGTAGGTCTAACTCATTTTTATTTATAGGGACCATGACATACCTTCTAGAAATCTTAATCATTAACAAAACGGTAAAATATACAATTGTAGAAGGTCTTCGAGCAAGCTATATCACTGACGAGCACTGCTCCATTGACCTTGTAATCTTTAAGTATGCTTGGGAATTATTTCGAGCAAGCAAATACTTAGAATATATGCAACGGGAAAATATTCCTCTCAAGCAAGGCCAAGCTTTGCTCGACCATGCTACCACGAGCAAGGGAACCCTTGCTCGGATCACTTCGGTCTTTAGCTTAGTTTTATTTGAAAAACCAAGCATGTTCGAGTATCGTATAGGTTGCTCGAGACCGAACCTTGTTGGGATTATCACTTAGATGAATTTTATATACTCCCTACCAGCATGCTCGTGATTTTCTTTATTCAAATAGCACTTGCTCGACCCAATAAGTTGCTCGGGAAACTTAGTTTAAGCGTCTGCTCGTTAACAAGTTTGCTCCGATAGTAAAGTTATGCTCAAGGACATCCTTTGCTTGAGGAAGTTTTAGTCTGCTTTGACTAAACACTTATAAGATTGTGAAAAACTATCCTGCTCGGTAGCGGATATCTTGCTCGAGGAAGTAAATCTTTTGCTCAAAGTGCACAGACCTGCTTGGAATCCATACTTAGCCATTTCTCGATAGGTTGAGAATATTTTAAATATTCTTTAGAACCAACAATCTCACCATTTGTTAAAACAAGCTCAGATGCATCAAACATACCTAGATTGTATACACTTGTCGAAATACACATTAAATAAGTAAAAACAATAAATTACATTACTTCAAAAGGAAATGATTACATTGTTTTTCTTTTTAAATCTACTACTTAGGCATAACACATCAAAATTCATAAAACAAAAACATATACGGAGACAAAATAGAAACGAATCGAACTTTGACATACTTGGCACTTTATGTAACATCCAGAAAACATTCGACCCATTATTGTCAACTTTTAAAGTTTAATATGCTACGGGCCTTCTCATTTTTAGACGATCCGTATCAAATGAGACATGGGTATTAAGTTTTCTCTTGAGACAGTGGTGTCTCATATGCATACCATTTTGTGTCACCCTGTATCATCAGCCTACAACTTTATTGGGGGACAAACACGTCAAGAGAATTGGAAAACCGTCGGTTACGGCAACATGTATTGGGAGGGAGTGGGTGGGAGGGATTTATGTAACTCTTAATGTGCGAGGACATAAACATATCTTGATAAAAGAGATATTTTGAGAATATTCCTCATGAAAATGTATTTGTAAGCAACATGTGAGTAATGTCTGCAAATGTATTTGTATAATTTATATATTTGAAAGTTTTTAGTTTATATTTATATTCTCTTATAAAATCCAACAAGTTCAAATTTTGTGATCTCAAAATCCATTAAACCAGTTTGGTTTAATTTGGTTTATTTTCAAGTTTCAACTCTTCAACGATATAGGCCATGAGGTATACTTAACTTATCTTAATTCAACATAAGCTTCACATCACTCATTTTTTTTCTTTAACTTCATGTCATCCAAAGGAAATAGTTTAACCCATTTAAGTCAATCTGTCTCCTATTAATACATAATTAAAATAACAAATCAATTAGTATTTAATACATAATTAATACATATTGTTCCTTTTAACCTGTTAAAAGAATAACCCATGAGCCTTTTTAACACACTTAACACAAGTGAAGAGTGGTTTAATCCATATTTAAAGTGATATGTCATTTTAACCTATGTAGGGGTTAGAGTATATCTCATGGCCTTAATCTCATTTGCGGAAATTAGAAAGTAACAATTTAACTCCTGGATCAATGGAAAACTCTTAAACCTGCACGTGTTTTATGTTGATTGAATTTATTAAGTTGATCTAAAGCACTTTCTTGTCTCTTTGCATTCTTGATTGACGATTGTAGACGCAACTTGCTACCCGCTTGGACAGTTCCATGCGTGTGCAACGTGTTTCACCCACGTGTGTGTTCCCGCCTGCAACAGAGAAAGCCATCTCAATTAGAAAAAACAACAAACCGAATTGGTTCACAATAGATAATTAATATTCTTAATGCACACCTTCTGACTATCCCCGGCTTTCCATAGTGTCCGAAAATTCTACCTGAAATGGTTTATTGAAAATGCATGAGATTCAGCTGGAAAAAACTGCTTAAAGTATGCCATTTTCAGATCGCCGACAATAACCGATTTGTGAGGAGGCGGTGGTGGTGTTTAAAGAGGAAGTGAAGACAACGTGCCACTCTTTGTCTTCTCTATCTCAGAATTAATCCATGCTATTTCATAATCTTCGAGCTGTAGCAGTCAAAACGAATCAAAATGCATAATTTTTTTGTCATCAAATATGTGGGAAAAAGAGAGGAGATATGCTAACCTTCTTAAATAGAACATTGCTCATCAATTTCTTAGAGAGTTGCACCTATATCACAACCAAGCAAATCAATGTTGATTTGACGATAAACAGTCCAAAATAACATCAAGTTAAAACTTTTTATGTACCTTATAAGCACACAGATCTGAAGTGACATCAATTGTTTCTTCAATCTGAGGAGCATATACTGTAAGAATAAATATATTTTATATATTTATTTATATGGCCATCATTATCATTTATATGATAATAGATCAAAATAATTAATTATACCTTATTATATATTAGCTTGGTAATTGTTGATGGGCCATATTACTCTTAATAGCTAATAAAGGGTTTCCCCTTGGATGTATATATAGAGAGAACAAATTAATATCATAACCTAATCTCACACACATAAGTAAACCATGTGTCTCCTCTCTCTTCTAAACCGGGTTCCTCTCAAGAAACCTAACCATCCTTAACTATACATCCTAAAGGGGAATTCGATCAAGATGACAAGCATGTCGACTACATCATACCCTGCTGCGTTACTACTTTTCATGCTGTAACAGGTTCATAGGTTTATTATTTATCATGCTTTATATTACTTACATGAAGAACTGATCAACATGTGGCATCAGAGTGATGTTGATTAATCAGTTCTTCATGTTTTCCGTAAATCTGGAATTGAACCAAAAGACATGGACTAAAACTTGATAAACCCTAAATTTTTAGGTTTCTCTTTTTTTCATGTTCTATTACGAAAACAATACATGAAACTGTTTAAAATCGCTAAAATTCATATTTAGTAAACTCTAATATTTTCAAAATCTGTTAATTTCATGTTTAAAGATTTCGATTCCAAGTTTTTTTTATGTTTAATTGTTAAAATTTTCGATGATGTTCTTCGTGTTCATCATTATTATTGAAAATTATACATATGTTGGTTCAAAATCTAGATTAAAATTTGTTAATGTATATTTTTTCAAATCTTGAATAACTTAAAAGTTTTAATATTTTCTAAAAAGATTTGAATCCCCTTAAAATAGGAAACAAATATAATTATTAATCATTAAAAAGATTTTAACCAAATCTTATCATTATTAATTTAGTTAATAAAGATCATGGTTTAAGGGCTTAAACCAGTTTACGGGTTCACGAGCTATTTAAAAATCATGTATTATGGGCTTAAAATAGCTTATGTGTTCTAAGAGTTTATGAGTTTCTAAAATGGTTTGAGGTCATAACACATAAACCCGAA
This sequence comes from Bidens hawaiensis, assembly GCF_021521415.1. Taxonomy (NCBI): domain Eukaryota; kingdom Viridiplantae; phylum Streptophyta; class Magnoliopsida; order Asterales; family Asteraceae; genus Bidens; species Bidens hawaiensis. The sequence continues at coordinate 194,321 of NW_027493290.1, forward strand.
AACTCACTAATACCGGAATCAACATTTTCCATAAAACTCCATAAAATCATGTAAATACCCGAATACTGAAAAACCCACTAAAAGCCGGAAACTAGCAATTCTCGGGAACCCAAAATTTCCGAGAAATAATTCCGCAAAATAAGGTCCAACCGGAAACTTAAAAATCCTTACTCTAAACATTTTCCGCTATTAACTAATTAAATGTTTTGTAAACCTTAAATATTATAAGATTTTACAAAACATTAAGGCTTAACTTGAAAAAACTTTTGATTTAACACTTCTGCCCAAAGGTAATGAGTTACATTTACCCTATCATTCAAGTATAACTGAAAAGCTTTTGTTAGTTTTGCCTAACATGATACAAATGTCTCACTTCTGCCCAAAGGTGATTTGTTACATTTTAATTTAACAAAACTGGCCCGTGCATAATTAAAATAATTGTCTCATTTCTGTCCAAAGGTGACGTGCTACAATTGTTTTGCACATATACTTAAATAAATTTTAATTATGCCCAAAGGTGATTTCTTTTTTGTTTAAGTAGAACTATTAATTATAGTCTATTAGTTTGATGTTAATAATAGACATATCACATCTTCAATAAAATATAGTGATCCTCATATTAATGATCCTTCATTAATCTAATGTTCATAAACTTTAATCTATATTATTTTAATATCCCATAATATTACTCACTATATTTTCTTCCATAAATAACGATCTCATCCAAATCATCCACTCTAATCTTAAAATACAATTGAATTTTTTCATAAAGAGTTTTAATAACATTAAGCTCTTCTCAATTTTAATTATTCATTAAAACGTGATATGGCTATCATACTGCTCTTTCTAATAACAATCATTATATTAAAAACTAGAGCTTAACAAATGGGATGCGTCAATCATAATGTCTCTTATAATAATGATAATCAATAATTTATTTAAATAAATGCTATCACTAGAGTTATTCTTGATTTAGTTTTTCCTAAGACTAAACAAAATAACTCATAAGATGCATGCATTCTTTCTTGAAAATTCTAACTATAAGGTTAAATGACATTACCGAATACATCATAGTGTAAAATACCATGACCCATAAAATTAAGGGCTTACACATGGAAATAAGTACATTTTTTTAGTACATTGCATACTAAAATTTTCAGCAGTACAATTTGGTGCCTTACGAATCAACTATAACACTCAGAAGTACCAAAGGAAATTAAGTGTGTTGATAACAACATATGTATACGAAAAGAAATGTCTGGTGCTAGACATAAGATGTTATTCAACTCACTACCACTAAAACCTAAAAGAAGATAATTCTAAGGTTCATAGACAAAATACAAGTATTACTTCCAGCTTTAAGTTTCTTAAGGAGAAGTCCCATTGCAAAAATATGCCATTAGATTAGGCATAGACATTACATGACTATCCATAATTCAAAAGAACAACTGGCTAAAATTGATAGTTGTATAATAATGATATATATGTATGCTAATCCTAATATTCCCATTAACACATGATTTGTTGAGTCTAGTTCTATATGTTTACCCGAAATCAACAAATAACTAACATGAGTGTTAGTGACAAATTTAATATTAAGGTTATTAGAACCATGATAAACTGTCTTTTAATTACACTTTATGATACCTTAAATATTCTGAAGATTAATCAGAATTTAGTATCAATACTTAAGTTACATTATGACAGTTATAAGCTTTGCGTAGCCAACATAAAGTCACTCTTACCTTAAACTCTTATATTATTTGTTATCAATATCAGGATTGAAACATTTATAATATAGAACTAGATGATAATGTATACTTTCACAACTTTTGTTATAATGCAAATAAAAATTTAACGAAAGACAAATGAGACCTATAATATTCATCAATCAAAATCAAATTTCATGAGAAATCATGACATGGTTGATGAGGGTGATTTTTCATATAATCTCATTCTTAGTGATTCTAATCATGTGTTAAATGCCCTAAATATTACTTGGCTTAAGGAATAAGTATGGGTCCACCATAAGTTATATTTCACTGATATTCGTGAAACTTATTCAAACGGAATATTCAGACATAATTCTTTTATCATTTAAAATGCTATTTAATTGTATCTAATCAGTATTCTATGGTCCGCGGTCTTAAAGAGATCCATTCATATATACTTAATACGATTTATTCTAAATATGTCATTTAAGTTTATTATGACATCTGGACGTTAATGGAATCAAATCAAGTCTAACATATATATGACAGATTCCCATGTTATGTACATCATTGAAACTTCTCTTGTATTTTTCCTAGAGATATTAAAGATTAGTGGGAGCCTTAAGTGTCTCAATCATAACTTACAAGATTTGCAAGAGGTGGGGGAGTGAAAACTTGATATTATCTCAAATACACCTCTTGTACAAGACATTGCTCCATCATAACACTATTTGATCAAAACTTATCTCTTTAGAATTTACTACTACTCTTACAAAATTTTCATTGTTGCTTAAACGTGGACAAATTCAGATTTCATACTGAATTAATCCTCACCAAGAGAAACCGCAACAACTTATATTATTAACTTGTTTCTCTGTTAGAATCTACCGGTCTTTAAATATTGACCCTAAGCATGCTAATTTCCTAAAGGCTTCTAAGGTCAGTGGGAGCAGTAAAAGTCCTTATAATGACTTGTAAGAAGTACAAGAGGCGGGCGGAAGAGAGTCATTAAATTTTACTCCATATTTAAAGTCCAATTACACCTCTTGTACATCATACTGCACCAACTCTTACATACTTAGAATCCTAAAAATGATAGCAACCTAACTAAGAGCTAATCCATAAAACCGAGACTTTTAAAATTACCCAATAATGAACTTAGGAGGCCATTTAGGTTTTAAAACCTACTGAATTTGATGCTTATGTAACCTCTCTAACTAAAGTTGAATTGGATGTTGGAATGTTTAATGATCATACCCCTTATAATTAAACCACTATCATCAATCATAATTGACTCCATAAGTCGCTAACGTTTTGAGATCTGGTTGAATCACCTAAAGGTGTTCATAACTACACTAAATCCTAACACAAACGTTAAAGACACTAAGAAGCACAATTGATTATTAAAGGTTAGATTAAAAGGGAATAAATCATCAAAGAATCTTATAACCTATATTATAAAACATTTCTTTGAGGATCATCACTGTTCAAGTAGCTTATAATAGTTAAAGAGCTACGTTAGAAGAACATTGAAACAACTTTCCCTAATAACTGACTTACATATCTACATGCTCATAAAACAACCTAAATGTTATAAACTGAAGGTTAATGAACATTTAGTCTATAAGTCAATAAAATCCATATATGGGTTAATGCAAACATCAAAATTTGATGAAATATTTATACAATTATTTTCATCAAAAACCAAGTGGATTAATGTACCTACCTCAAGATGAGTGGGAGTAACTAAAAACAAACTTGTCCTTATATAGATGACATTCTTCTGACAAGTATATGTTACATAAGTCAAAGCATTGTTCATACACTTTGATATGAAAATCTCAAAGATATCCCTTACATAATAGATATCATAACATTAAGAGATAGACCCAAATGGACGTTAGTTTTGTTCTATAAGTTTTATCTTAAATGGGTCCTTACACATGTAACAAACAATATTGCTCTATTTAGAGGATAACAGGATCATTGAGATTATTACCTTATGCTTCATTAAGTAGAAGCCTTATGTAGGTTCAAGTCTATACTCGTTCAGATATTACTCAAAATTGTAACACACTAGATATGCCTAGATTAATGTGAAACATCTAAAAGAGTACTAAGATATCTTTAAAAGAAACGATAGACTTAATTTAAAAGAAGAAGTGAGAATTCAAACTGGTAAATTACTCTAAACTTTGTCATATTCAGAGATAAGAAAATGTAATTTTCGGGATATATTCATATGTCAGTAGATAAATCTATCTCATGGAGGAGTCATAATGAACTGATAACAACAACCTAAGTCATAACAACATAATATGTTGATTAATTACAACGTTGTTGTCAATAAATGTTGTTGAATATTTATTAGTGGACTCGTAAGTTTTATTAAACTCCAAATAACTTATATATTGAAGACTAATTGTGATAACCTTCAGCTACCATGTTTTCTCAAACAGTAACAGTTTGATAGGTGCTGCATTAAATTTTGATAGGAAATTAATTATTCGTTTATGAACGAATTGAGGAATCTAAATTTTCATATCGAATACATTCATGATATGCTTAAGGATCCTATAACTAAAGGTCTATTACCGATAAGTATTATGAAAGCGCTTATAATCATGAGGGTTAAATAATGACCACGTACAACTGCATATCGTACTATGAATGATTAACTATTAAATTTCCTCATCAGTTTTGATTTTGTACGTCTCTTAATATGTTCTGCATGCATAATGACATATAGACGAATTAAATATACAAATCAAATGTTCTGAAGGGCTTACTTGAAAATTTTGATCATAACTATTTAGGTTTTATTTAAGGACTGCAGTATGATTAATGGGGGTCTTGAGCTGATGTTCAATACAATGACTGTATTTCTCTGCTCCAGTTTGAGTTTAAAACTAAAATGAGTGTTAACTCCTGATCAGGCTTATCTAATACTCATAATAAATGATTACTCGGCCAAGTGGGAGAATGTAAGAATAAATATATTTTATATGTTTATTTATATGGCCATCATTATCATTTATATAATAATAGATCAAAATAATTAATTATACCTTATTATATATTAGTTTGGTAATTGTTGATGGCCATATTACTCTTAATAGCTACTAAAGGGTTTCCCCTTGGGTGTATATATAGAGAGAATAAATTAACATCATAACCTAATCTCACACACATAAGTAAATCATGTGTCTCCTCTATCTTCTAAACCGGGTTCCTCTCAAGAACCCTAACCATCCTTAACTATACATCCTAAAGGGAAACTCGATCAAGATGACAAGCATGTGGACTACATCATACCCTGCTGCGGTTACTATTCTTCATGCTGTAACATGTTCATAGGTTTAATATTTATCATGCTTTATATTACTTACATGAAGAACTGATCAACATATACATGCGGACAAACATGTTTCAGACAGTGTTGCTTCAGATGTTCGGTGGCCTCAGCTGATCCATGCACCAACACCTATTATAGAAGATTTTATATATCTAATAATTTGTTATAGTGGTAATTAAATTAAAAAAGAGCGTTCATACAAGTTTCAAGGGAGTAACATGAGAAAGAATTGATCACCATCAGAACGCCCTTCAAAATCCATGTAAACCAATGAACATTTGATTCCGACCTGAAACATAAAAATAATATATATAACTTTTGACCTTTTAAGGTCAAAGCTAGTAGTATATTACAAACTTACAGTGAGCACGGAGGGTACGACTTCCGATGGGGTCGTATCAAGCATCAAACTAGCAGTGTTGTCATCAAGTTTTCTGTCAAGATCTCCACCCATCTGATCTCACCAAAGTATACGTGTATTACAAATACTTCTATAGATAAAAGTATCATGAAATTATATATAACTTACAGGCATAGATCCCATGTCCATATCTTCATCCCTGATTACATAATCATCCGGATTAATGACTTCACCAAAATCATCCCATCCTGAGGTGTTATCATAAAATGGGAACGTTGGGGCCACGCTCGAGGTTGGAACAAATCCATCAATTATTACATCACGATATAATAAGAACAATGGGACGAACAAAAGTCTCTAAAACTGTTCCGTTTAAATGCCTGAAATTAAAATAATTAAATACTCCACGTCGAAATTAAAATAATTAAATATGGATTGGATGCAATTGGTATAGGAAATACCTCTCTTTACGATGATTAAAGTCAACAATACCCTTTCCTTTTACTGATATAAGTAATAAGTTCATTGAATAGATAAGAACATGACGTAAATTAAACTTTAAAAAGTGAATTGGTGAGATAACCAAGGAAAACGCTCACTAGATAAATGACAATTCTGAGAGTAGGTCAATCTTGTCACATTGACAGTAACCGATTCGAGATGGTTAATCTCTCAAAATGGTTAATCTCTCAAGATAGTTAATTCGTTGAGTGGATCAAGCTCCAAAAGAAATAAGAAAAAGAACAAGAGATTTTACTTCATAGTTTTCTGCTTAATTCATTCTTAAACTTGCAATGCCTTTTATAGGCTACATGTGAAAGTAACAAACCGAAAGAAAATATGAACTAAACCACTAACCTAAGATAACTTGTCACTAACATAAAATAAACAAACTAATAAATATATTAAAAAAAAACTAATTAAAACAAGATGTTGCATGGTGAACGTGGGTTGACCAAGGGGTCTTGCATGTTCATGAAGACTTGAACGTGGGATTGTATCACACATTTTGGAAGGCAGAATCAATATCGTCAAGTGTGAACAAATCCAACTCAGATACTTGCTGCAGGAATATGAATATAGTTGGAAACACAGTCATAAAAGAATTCATTAGTAGGGCTGCAAACAAACCGAACGTTCAACGAACACTTTGTGAACCGTTAGGCGGAAAGTTCATTTATGTTTGTTCGTGTTTGTATATTTAAAGGTTTCTGTATTATATATTGTCCTTTTTTGGTTTTAATTTTAAAAAACATGAAACTCAAGTTATAATAATTTTGTCAAGTTTGGATAATTATGTTATTTAATTTTGGTGGATTATGCGTATTGTTTGTGATGTCTAAAATAAAAATCTGTTTTATGTCCGTTAAGTGCTCACGAACATGTTCATTACTTCTTTTCCTTAATGAACGAACATGAACAAAAAATCTCGTTCGATAGGTGTTCGTGAACATGTTCATTTTCTTAAAGAACCAGCACGTTCGTTTGCAGCCCTATGCATCAGTATGAACAATGAAAAAGTAAAGGGACAAATGTTTGACCTTGCGGGAAAGATAGTGATCATACATAGTTTAAGCTCTAATGTGAAGACCGGTTCAGTTGCGTAAACCGGAGCAGAAAGTCCAAATTGGCAAAGGGTAAAGCATCAAGATGTAATGTATCTGAATGTGACAACTGGCAACATAGCATCTATTGTTGAAGCAACTCTAGCGCAAATTAACCATATTATGTTTAAACAACTTGGGGGCAAAAATTCCTTCATACAAGTAGCTATTTATTCAACTTAGGCGTATACATAAGCCAAGCAAAGCCGAGAGCCCAAGCTTGCCTAGGCTCGAGCTCGGCTCGTTTTGACTCATGAGAGCTGAAGCTCGAGCTCAGCTCGTGAGTCGTTTTATCAAACTCGGGCTCGACTCATTTATTATCTATAAATTAATTTATTGTAAGGCCCCGTTATCGGCACCTCATATTTGGACGTTGGATTTACTCATCAACATAGTTCTAATAATCAGAGTTAATTAAAATATACGCGGAATATAAAAACCTTCATAAAATCTGTTAATTTCATGTTTAAGGATTTCGATTCCAAGTTTTTTTTTATGTTTAATTGTTAAAATTTTTGATGATTTTCTTCGTGTTCATCATTATTATCGAAAATTATACACATGTGGGTTCAAAATCTAGATTAAAATTTGTTAATGATTATTTAGGGAAATGTTTTTTCAAATCTTGGACAACTTATAACTTTTAATATTTTCTTAAAAGATTTGAATCCCCTTAAAATAGGAAACAAATATAATTGTTAATATTTAAAAAGATTTGAACCAAATCTTATCATTATTAATTTAGTTAATAAAGATCATGGGTTAAGGGCTTAAACCAGTTTACGGGTTCACGGGCTATTTAAAAATCATGTATTATGGGCTTAAAATAGCTTATGTTTTCTAAGAGTTTATGAGTTTCTAAAATGGTTTGGGGTCATAACCCATAAACCTGAAAACTCACTAAATACCGGAATCAACATTTTCCATAAAATCATGTAAACACCCAAATACTGAAAACCCCACTAAATGCTGGAAACTGGCAATTCTCGGGAACCTAAAATTTCCGAGAACTAATTCCGCAAAATAAGGTCCTTCAGGATACTTAAAAATCCTTACCCTAAACATTTTCCGCTATTAACTAATTAAATATTTTGTAAACCTTAAATATTATAAAATTTTACAAAACATAAAGACTTAACTTGAATGAAATTTTGATGTAACACTTCTGCCCAAAGGTGATGAGTTATATTTACCCTATCATTCAAGTATAACTGAAAAGCTTTTGTTAGTTTTGCCTAACATAATATAAATGTCTCACTTCTGCCCAAAGGTGATTTGTTACATTTTTATTTAGCAAAACTAGCTCATGCATAATTAAAATAATTGTCTCACTTCTGCCCAAAGGTGACGTGTTACAATTGTTTTCCACATATACCTAAATAAATTTTAATTCTGCCCAAAGGTGATTTATTTTTTGTTTAAGTAGAACTATTAATTATAGTAAATTAGTTTGATGTTAATAATAGACATATCACATCTTCAATAAAATATAGTGATCCTCATATTAATGATCCTTCATTAATCTAATGATCATAAACTTTAATCTATATTATTTTAATATCCCATAATATTACTCACTATATTTTCTTCCATAAATAACGATCTCATCCAAATCATCCACTCTAATCTTAAAATACAATTGAATTTTGCCTCATAAAGAGTTTTAATAACATTTAGCTTCTCAATTTTAATTATTCATTAAGACATGATATGGCTATCATACTGCTCTTTCTAATAACAATCATTATATTAAAAACTAGAGCATAACAAGTGGGATGCGTCAATCATAATGTCTCTAATAATAATGATAATCAATAATTTATTTAAATAAATGCTATCACTGGAGTTATTCTTGATTTAGTTTTTCCTAAGACTAATCAAAATAACTCATAAGATGCATACATTCTTTCTTGAAAATTCTAACTATAAGGTTAAATGGCATTACCGAATAAATCATAATGTAAAATACCATGACCCATAAAATTAATGGCTTACACATGGAAATAAGTACATTTTTAGTACATTACATACTAAAATTTACAGCAGTACAATTTGGTGCCTAATGAATCAACTATAACACTCAGAAGTACCAAAGGAAAATGAGTGTGTTGATCAGCAACATATGTACATGAAAAGAAATATCTGGTGCTAGAAATAAGATGTTATTCAACTCACTACCACTAAAACCTAAAAGATGATAATTCTAAGGTTCATAGACAAAATACAAGTATTACTTCCAGCTTTAAGTTTCTTAAGGAGAAGTCCCATTGCAAAAATATGCCATTAGATTAGGCATAGACATTACATGACTATCCATAATTCAAAAGAACAACTGGCTAAAATTGATAGTTGTATAATAATGATATATATGTATGCTAATCCTAATATTCCCATTAATACATGATTTGTTGAGTCTAGTTCTATATGTTTACCCGAAATCAACAAATAACTAACATGAATGTTAGTGACAAATTTAAATGTTAAGGTTATTAGAACCATGATAAACTGTCTTTTAATTACACTTTATGATACCTTAAATATTCTGAAGATTAATCGGAATTTAGTATCAATACTTAAGTTACATTATGACAGTTATAAGCTTTGCGTAGCCAACATAAAGTCACTCTTACCTTAAACTCTTATATTATTTGTTATCAATATCTGGATTGAAACATTTATAATATAAAACTAGATGATAATGTATACTTTCACAACTTTTGTTATAATGCAAATAAAAATTTAACGAAAGACAAATGAGACCAATAATATTCATCTATTAAAACCAAATTTCATGAGAAATCATGACATGGTTGATGAGGGTGATTTTTCATATAATCTCATTCTTAGTGATTTTAAATCATGTGTTAAATGCCCTAAACATTACTTGGCTTAAGGAATAAGTATGGGTCGACCATAAGTTATATTTCACTGACATTCGTGAAACTTATTTAAACGGAATATTCAGATATAATTCTTTTATCATTTAAAATGCTATTTAATTGTATCTAATCAGTATTCTATGGTCCGCGGTCTAAAAGACGTCCGTTCATATATACTTAATACGATTTCTTCTAAATATGTCCTTTAAGTTTATTATGACATCTGGACGTTAATGGAATCAAATCTAGTCTAACATATATATGACAGATTCCCACGTCATGTACATCATTGAAACTTCTCTTGTATTTTTCCTAGAGATATTAAAGATCAGTGGGAGCCTTGTGTCTCAATCATAACTTACAAGATTTGCAAGAGGTGGGGGAGTGAAAACTTGATATTATCTCAAATACACCTCTTGTACAAGACACTGCTCCATCATAACACTATTCCATCAAAACTTATTTCTTTAGAATTTACTACTACTCTTACAAAAGTTTCATTGTTGCTTAAACGTGGATAAATTCAGATTTCTTACTAAATTAATCCTAACCAAGAGAAACTGCAACAACTTATATTATTAACTTGTTTCTCTGTTAGAATTTATTGGTCATTAAATACTCACCCTAAGTATGCTAATTTCCTAAAGGTTTCTAAGGTCAGTGGGAGCAGTAAAAGTCATTATAATGACGTTAGAAGTACAAGAGGCGGGGGAAGAGAGATATTAAATTTTACTCCTATTACACCTCTTGTACACCATACTGCGCCAAATCTTACACACTTTGAATCCTGAAAATGATAGCAACCTAACTAAGAGCTAATCCATAAAACTGAGACTTTTAAAATTACCTAATAATCAACTTATGAGGCAATCTAGGTTTTAAAACCTACTAAATTTGATGCTTATGTAACCTCCCTAACTAAAGTTGAATTGGATGTTGGAAAGTTTAATGATCATACCCCTTATAATTAAACAATTATCATCAATCATAATTGACTCCATAAGTCGCTAACGTTTTGAGATTTGGTTGAATCACCTAAAGGTGTTCATAACTAAACTAAATCCTAACACAAACGTTAAGACACTAAGAAGCATAATTGATTATTAAAGGTTAGATTCAACAGGGAATAAATCATCAAAGAATCTTATAACCTATATTATAAAACATTTCTTTGATGATCATCACTGTTAAAGTAATTTATAATAGTTAAAGAGCTACGTTAGAAGAACGTTAAAACAACTTTCCCTAATAACTGACTTACATATCTACATGCTCATAAAACAACCTAAATGTTATAAACTGAAGGTTAATGAACATTTAGTCTATAAGTCAATAAAATCCATATATGGGTTAATGCAAACATCAAAATTTGATGAAATATTTATACAATTATTTTCATCAAAAACCAAGTGGATTAATGTACCTACCTCAAGATGAGTGGGAGCAACTAAAAACAAACTTGCCCTTATAAAGATGTCATTCTTCTGACAAGTATATGTTACATAAGTCAAAGCATTATTCACACACTTTGATATGAAATATATCTCAGATATCCCTTGCATAATAGATATTATAACATTCTGAGATAGACCCAAAGGGACATTAGTTTTGTTCTATAAGTTTTATCTTAAATGGGTCCTTACACATGTAACAAACAATATTGCTCTATTTAGAGGATAATAGGATCATTGAGATTATTACCTTATGCTTCATTAAGTAGAAGCCTTATGTAGGTTCAAGTCTATACTCGTTCAGATATTACTCAAAATTGTAACACACTAGATATGCCTAGATTAATGTGAAACATCTAAAAGAGTATTAAAATATCTTTATAAGAAACGAAAGACTATAATTTAAAAGAAGAAGTGAGAATTCAAACCGGTATATTACTCTACACTGTCATATTCAAAGATAAGAAAATGTAATTTTTGGGATATATTCTTATGTCAGTAGATAAATCTATCTCATGGAGGAGTCATAATGAACTGATAACAACAACCTAAGTCATAACAACATAATATGTTGATTAATTACAACGTTGTTGTCAATAAATGTTATTGAATATTTATTAGTGGACTCGTAAGTTTTATTAAACTCCAAATAACTTATATATTGAAGACTAATTGTGATAACGTCAGCTAACATGTTTTCTCAAACAGTAACAGTTTGATAGGTGCTGCATTAAATTTTGATATGAAATTAATTATTCGTTTATGAACGAATTAAGGAATCTAAATTTTCATATCGAATACATTCATGATATGCTTAAGGATCCTATAACTCAAGGTCTATTACCCATAAGTATTATAAAACTCTTATAATCATGAGGGTTTATTAATGACCACGTACAACTGCATATCGTACTGTGAATGATTAACTATTAAAGTTCCTCATCAGTTTTGATTTTGTACGTCTCTTAATATGTTCTGCATGCATAATGACATCTAGACGAATTAAATATACAAACCAAACGTTCTGAAGGGCTTACTTGAAAATTTTGATCATAACTATTTAGGTTTTATTTAAGGACTACAGCATGATTAATGGGGGTCTTGAGCTGATGTTCAATTCAATGACTGTATTTCTCTGCTCCAGTTTGAGTTTAAAACTAAAATGAGTGTTAACTTCTGATCAGGCTTATCTAATACTCATAATAAATGATTACTCGGCCAAGTGGGAGAATGTAAGAATAAATATATTTTATATTTTTATTTATTTATATGGCTATCATTATCATTTATCTGATAATAGATCATAATAATTAATTATACCTTATTATATATTGGCTTGGTAATTGTCGATGGGCCATATTACTCTTAATAGCTAATAAAGGGTTTCCCCTTGAGTTTATATATAGAGAGAATAAATTAACATCATAACCTAATCTCACACACATAAGTAATCATGTGTCTCCTCTATCTTCTAAACTTGGTTCCTCTCAAGAACCCTAACCATCCTTAACTATACATCCTAAAGGGGAACTCGATCAAGATGGCAAGCATGTCGACTACATCATACCCTGCTGCGGTTACTACTCTTCATGCTGTAACAGGTTCATAGGTTTAATATTTATCATGCTTTATATTACTTACATGAAGAACTGATCAACCCATTCCGCCCATCAAATAACCGGCTAATTCCATCGCGGAATCAACAGTCTGTGGCAAGTGAGACCTCACCATGTCACGAATATCTCGTGGTAGTCCCCAAATATAACGTGTCACTTTGCTGGATTTAGGAGTAACTAGTTGGGGAACCAATCGACAGTATTCGTGAAATTTCGTGTTGTACTCACGAAGGTTTGTCCCAATGACCTTGTGATTTAGGAATTTGGTTTGGATTTGATCGATCTCGTGCATTGGATAAAACTTTGCCATTAGCAACTCCTTAAACCCGTTCCAAGTTAGATTGTACATCACTTCCCTCCCTTTACTCAGAATCAATGTATTCCACCACTCGAGCGCTTCACCCTTAAACATAAGGGCAGAATATTGGATCTTTTCTTCATCAGAACACTTGCTTGTAATCACAATCATCTCCATCTCTTCAAGCCACCTCACGTTTGTGATGGCTCCCTTGTCTCCATGGAATTCTTTCGGTCCATAGTATTTGAAATCTTTAAACGAACACCCACCGATCCTGAGTTTCTTAAATTCTTGTCTAACACCTCCATCAACATTCGACTCGTGAACACTTTCTTCAATATGAGATGGTTTTGGACGAGACTTAACGGATTTTTGAGAAGGATTAACAGATCGAGAATGTTTGGATGGCCTAGATTGTGACCTAGCTTCGGATTAATCTCTAATAGCCTTTTTAATCATTTGTTGGATTTGATTCATATATTTTTCAAGTATTTGTTCATCTTGTTTGTTTTCGGGGTGTTTCCCCTTGTCTTTTCTTTTCTCGGCTTCTATTCGAGAAGCCTCCAAGTTGTTGATTTGATTAGACATTTTATCTTTTTCAATCTTTTCTTTTTATCTGAAATTTAACAAAATTTCTTTTCTTAAAACACAAGTTTTATTTATTTCACACATACATATACATATCATAAAATGATATGTATATAATTTTACAACATACTTATATATCGTTTAGGCGATATATAAACTTCTGTCCTTATTACATCATATGTTACACATATCACACAGACTATCTTAACACGTAAACTTCATCTCGTGAAAACAAGTCATCAACACCATCATCTCAATCCTTCATGAATTTCTTCACAACCTTGGTTAATTTGTTGCACTTTCGAAGAAGCGTCTCTCATATCTTCTTCTTTTTCTTCTCATCAACAGCTATCTTCTTTCTCAATTCATTCGTCTCATGTAGGGCTCGATCAAGATGCTCCTCCTGTGACTGGGGAATGTCATTGGGATATTGTTGGTGCATTTTGTGACCGTCGCTATGCAATTCAGACCAGCGGAGACGCCATAGGTGAAGTTAGAACAACTTCGCCTTAGGCGAAGTTAGAACAACTTCGCCAACGGCGAAGTTAGGACAACTTCACCTTAGGCGAAGTTATCACAACTTCGCCATAGGTGATGTTATGAACAACTTCGCCTACTGACGCCTACTGAAGTTTATACATATATATATATATATACGTGTGTCTTGTTTAGGTTAAGAAGCCAGTAATTCAGAGAGTTGTGTGTTACAGTTTGAGTGTCGAGAGAGAACAAACAGAGAGAGAGTGTCGTTAGGGACGACCCGAGGTAGAGCTCACCTCGGGTCGGACGTGTTTCTGTTTATGTTACGGTATGTAACGTGTTTGTTTAATTATTATTATAAAGAATCTGCAGATTTGTTTATCCCGTTCTTGTATTTGTTCGTGTACGTGTTTGTGTTCTTCATCTTGTACACCATTAACGAGTCTAGGAGGATTCCGCACTCCTAGACCTCGTGCGGATCTCGTATCGATCGGCGACGCCCCGGGGGGACCTTCATGTGGTATCAGAGCCTTAGGCTCTTATGCTATGGTTCGAGATCTGCGTTTTGGTGTTTCTGGCACGTTTCTGTGCGTTTCTGGCCGAACAGCGCCGCAGGCGAAGTTATTGTTCATCAGGAGAAGTTGCCGTCACTGTTCGTAGGGTTTCAGCGAAGATATAAGGTCTGACGAAGTTATGGACAGGCGAAGTTATAGCCAGGCGAAGTTATGAGCAGGCGAAGTTGACTTTAGGCGAAGTTAAAAAAAAAAAAAAAGAGTATTTTGGTGTTTTCGTCTGTATGACCAGGTGTACACGATTATTGTGAGACCAAAGACGTTGTTCCGTCAACGAGTGAAACTTGTTATCTCTGGGTCTTACGTGTGAACAAATACGTGTCAACTCTGGATATGGAGTTGAGTTTGAGAATGGGATATTGATTGAAACTGGATATTGACACATATTTGGGTGTTTGTGGGCAATGAAATTGTTGTTGTTCGAGGTTGACCAACTGAAGAAAGTCAAATTGAACTGAAGGTTTTCGTCATTACTGGATTGCGGTCAGAGCATATTATTTACGTTATTTTCAAGGCGTTCAAGAATTGGATCCTGAAACGTGATGCTCATTTATTAGAGTGAAAATTCTGGAACAAGTTGGATTTAATCAGGAATTAAAGTGTTTATGTTCTTGATCGTTATCCCTGGTGATTGAAGATGCTTCAGATTAATTAATGGTCATGTGTTAGATTCTGTCAAGGTGGTTTTGTGATGAAATTGATCACTTGATGTTGAGTAGTTGAAGATTAAACCTTATCGTATGCCGACGAGTTGGTGAAGTTGTGGAGGAAGCCCAACTTCACGTGTTGGTGAAGTCAGATGGACTCACGTGATTGGTTGAGATGATCTATTGGCACGAGGATGCATGCATTTCAAAGACCTCAATCATTATAGTCGGAGAAGCTTACACTGAAGGGGAGATCTGATATGGAAGACGCTGGGTGATTGGTAGATTTGTGAAGCTACATGACAGTTTCAGACACGGCTGGTTGAAGGGCAAACAGAAGATCATCAGTTAAGAGGGAGTCTGTTGGTGCATGTTTTTGTAACAGATGATCTTTCGTGTTTGTTAGAATTGAGAGCAACGGTCAAAGGGGAGTCTGTTGGTGCATTTTGTGACCGTCGCTATGCAATTCAGACCAGCGGAGACGCCATAGGTGAAGTTAGAACAACTTCGCCTTAGGCGAAGTTAGAACAACTTCGCCAACGGCGAAGTTAAGACAACTTCACCTTAGGCGAAGTTATCACAACTTCGCCATAGGCGAAGTTATGAACAACTTCGCCTACTGACGCCTACTGAAGTTTATATATATATATATACGTGTGTCTTGTTTAGGTTAAGAAGCCAGTAATTCAGAGAGTTGTGTGTTACAGTTTGAGTGTCGAGAGAGAACAAACAGAGAGAGAGAGTGTCGTTAGGGACGACCCGAGGTAGAGCTCACCTCGGGTCGGACGTGTTTCTGTTTATGTTACGGTATGTAACGTGTTTGTTTAATTATTATTATAAAGAATATGCAGATTTGTTTATCCCGTTCTTATATTTGTTCGTGTATTTGTTCGTGTACGTGTTTGTGTTCTTCATCTTGTACACCATTAACGAGTCTAGGAGGATTCCGCACTCCTAGACCTCGTGCGGATCTCGTATCGATCGGCGACGCCCCGGGGGGAACTACAGATATCCATAGCGGGGTGGTGGATCTCGGTACCCCATCATGACAACGCCGAAATGATTCCTCAGATCCGGGTATGGAGAAGAAGTCACATCGGATTGGTAGTTGAAGAAAGCTTAGGCAGCCTCATTCTGTTCTCGAATTTCATTCGCTTGTTCTTCAACCGATGGGATCTTGCCTGAGTAAGGTGGGAAGCTTGATGATGCTATGCCCTTGAGCTCTTGAAGAAATTGCATGTAGGGATCAACATAACCATAACTTGGGGTTTGCTGAGAGAATCGTTCTTCGATTGGTGTTGTTATCTCATTTAGGTTGTCAGGGTATCCCTCTTCTGATTCTTCTTCCATTTCCTTTTCTGGTACCTCTTCCTCCGGTTCCTCTTCTTCCATTATCTGGGCAGTCTCTTTTGACATCGTAGGCATGTGAAACTTCTCGTATGGCATCATTACCCTCATTTGGGCTTGCGAGATGGTCCCTCATTGTTGAGGCGGGAGTCGGCAGAATCCAAAGTAGAATTTCCGGTATGCCACCTTCGTTGATCTGAGTGGCATTGCATCCAGTCGGATGAGGGAGATCTTGGTTCCTCCTTTATTGGTCGGTTGGAGAGGAAAGCATATGAAGGGTGAGGATTCGGTGGTAAGTGTGATGAATCTCCAGATGGATAATATGGCGGGACCTCAGTTGGTTGATAAGTAGGGATCTCGGAAGGATGATATGTTGATACATCGGATGGTTGGTACATGGGTAAACTTGACGGATAGTAACTTGAGTGCCTTGGTGCTTGGTATACTTGATGTGGAGTATTGTCTAGATGGTAGATTGGACTTTATTGTCAGGATAATGGTATGGCTTGGTTTGATTGTGTTCCTCGTTGAAGAATGCTTCATAATAATCCTTACTCATGACGCCTCTTGGAAATTTGTAGTATTTTCTTGCCCTTCTTGCTTCATTATCATAATATTCCATTAATTTCTCGAAAGACATCTTTATTGTGTGGTTTAGAATGTGGAAAGGGAAAGAAATGGTTACCAGCCAATCTTATCCCTATTCAAATAAACAAACAATAATTTCCTATGCTTGGATCGAAGCTTGGGTATTGTTTTATGATACCCAATTCGCTAAGATCGATGGCTCTGATACCAATCTGTCACACCCCTATCTTAGGCCTAGGAGTGCGATCAACAGTTGGTACCATGTTTGTATTTAAATCAGATTTATGGTTGCTAGCGTAAGTCTTATAAAAACATAAGGATCAATGTTGTAAATATTTACATTACAAAAGATGGAACGAAAGTTCCATATACGTTTACTTGTTTATAGTTTACAAACCACCATATTTAATATTTTAAGTTTAACAAAAATATTCGAGCCATCGGATTCTTGAGCCCTTACTCTTCACAAGCTCTCTTCTTGATTACCTGCAAAATGTTAGAAAATACGTCAGCAACGAATGCTGGTGAATATGCTGACGCTAAAATATTTTCTTTACTTAATTACCCCTCGAGACCACGTAAGTCTCGGCCCATCTTGGCTTAGGAATAATCAAGTTAAACAATATCATTATAAACTCGAGTTTCTACACTAGGTCACCCCAGCAAAACACCGCAGCGTTTCGACATAACTTAGGTACCATAAATATACACATGGTCAGTCTCACTCGAACGTACTTAGGTTCGGCCCATCGTGGCTGGAGGTCGTGACTAAGCGTGGTGCGATGTGCCCACCGCATTTTACCACATATGTAAGGATCCAGTCAAACGTATACTACAACATGAGGGCTAGGCTTATACTCTTATTTACAATGTTTTTAGACACACTTAGTCTCATGTAAAGTTTTACACATAACACATTTGTCTCATTTGAAAACAAGTTTGTAAAAGTGGGGCGTATTCACCTTTTGATTGGGATCGGCTTCAAACACCGTACGTGGGTCTTTTCCTTGCTATCTCGCACCTATAGTACGAGTATAACTTTTGTTAGTCGGATATACAATCCGGCTTAAGACCTTTAGTCTTATTTTTATAATAGCCACCTCGATTATTTATTCTTTACTTTAAAACCTTTAGTTGAAAAGTAGTATTCATAAACCTTTAGTTTATTTATAAAGCCCTACGTTTCTTGTTCTTCAAGAAACGTATTCTTTTCTTTATTATTTAACATTACTCATTATACTTAAATAATATCTATAACAAAGAATTATATATTCACACATATATATCATTCACTTTTCTTTTCTTTTCTTTTCTTTTCTTTGTTATATATATTTCTTTTATTCTCTAGGTATCAAGTATTTACTCGACCTTAGGTTTTAAGCATTTAATATTTTATTATTATTTTATTCAGGAATTATGCCTACCTTTTACTCGGCTTATAAAACCCTAGAAAATCGAGCAGCACTTCAACGCCATTTAACTCCTTTCAACCTTTGCTTGATCAACACTTCTCTTGGGCATGCAAATCGAGACACCAGTTCTTCATGACAAGTACTTCGAGATGATCGTCGGGACGTCGAGATGATATCACCTTCTTGATGCAAATGTCGTTGGGTGGAGGCACTAATATCGAGGTATGGCACGAAAATCAAGGTTCGTTGTTGTGGCACATTTTACGAGGAGATTATAGAGAGAGAGAATATTCTAGAGAGAGATGAGAGTTGTGATTTTGGTGTGGGTTGGAATGAAGGTTGATGGCCTCAATTTATAGGCTGATCCCGGGCCCCGTAGCGTATCGCGACGTAGCTCTGCTGCGTCACAACGTAGGTCGGCCACGTGTCGCCGCGTGGCAGACCTTGCGCCACGTGTTGACACGTGGCGATACGCGTCTGGTGTGCGGCCACGTGGTGACACGTGGTGGGCGTAACACGTGGCATGCCACATGCCCCTGTTTGTACAACAACCCATCGTGGTACGCGGTGGGTGTCTCTTCTGATCCATCGCGTATCGCGATGGGTCAGGAAAACATATTTTATATTTTTAACCCTCGAGTTTGGAAATTGAAAGTTTTGGTCCCTTGACTTTGGATTTTGGCATTTTTGACTCGAATTTTTCCGTGATGTTACAAAAATTTCCTAGGCCAAGAAATTAACCACACGCACATCCAGAGTTTGACAAACAAACTTCAACTTATTATTATTATTATTATTATTTGAAAAAATCCGACTAACAAAAAAAACTTTTCGTCCCCTTTTAATACCACTTGTTGATTCCACCAACCAAAACACAACATCAATGGATTGGATTAAACAGAACCTTCATTAACGAAGAAAACATGATTGACACACAACCAAGAAAAATATAATTCTTTTTCTTCGTCTTCAATCATACATAGCCACAGCAGCCCCTTGCGGGGCTGCTCCCTCTTCTCAAAAAGCGACCCTTAAAACCGCTTTCTCTTTCACGCTTGCCCTCCACCGACGGACACAACCGCCGGCAGAGGCCGCCTCGAATCTTCAAAACCGCTTCCCGGTACGAGCCCTTGGCTCTAATACCACTTGTTAAATATGATGTTGTTTTTAACACAAACATCGCTCTCCCGAATTTTACTCGCCACTTCCTGATGGCACCTCCGGTGTCGTTTATTGGAACCTGCGTTTCGGTTCCGTTGGTTACCTCCCAAAGGTCCTGACCTTGAAGGTATGACATAACACTTGTAGACCAAACCCAGTAATTAGTTTGTTTTAATCGCTTGATTCCAACAACAAACGACGTATCGGCCATCGTTTCCTTCTTCGTCGACTTCTTTTCTCACCACGAGTTTGTTTACGATCTACAGACCCGGATAGTCGCCAAAGGCAATCGTCCGTGAGACTAATCTCTTGGCTGGACTTCGATCGACTAAACTCTATTACGTACGAACTGACCCGGCTTTGATACCACTTGTTAAACTTTTAGCGGATGAATCAAGAACACGAAGACGAGATTTGATCAACACACGATCGACTCTTTTATTTAGAAAACGACAAACGAGAAAAACTTAATAATTATCTTAACACAATGAACCTAGGGTATATATAAACCCACGGTTCTAATCCTATACTAACTCAGACACAATTTTAATCCAAAACAAATAGAATTAAATAAAATAAGACTAACTTATCTTATAATAATAAACTAATTATTATATTAAATATTCTTTGATATTCTAGGAGTCTTTAATCTGGTTTGATGTTGGACACGTGTAACAAGACATTCCTGGTACAACCGACGCAACTTTTGGTACCTCATGCATGGCTAGCTATACGTTAAAACTTAAAATCAATTGTACCTTAGAAATTAACATTTACTAAATTACTTTAAATTATGAAATGTAACAGGAAGGGAAATAGTGAGCTATGAAAAACCTAATCCGGTTATCGGAATCCATCGATACGTGTTCTTACTATTCAAACAGAGAGCAAGGAAATCAGTTAGACCACCTGTTTCCCGAGACTATTTCAATACACGGGTCTTCTGTCAAGAAAATGACTTAGGGTTACCGGTTGCAGCTGTCTACTTTAACGCTCAACGTGAAAATGCCGCACGTAGAAGATAACTCAATTTCATAACATAAGTATACTACTCTGCATTTTGTGCGAATAAAACAATAAAACTTTTAATAGTTTTCATTATGCATTTTTCTTATTTTGATGTGTTTATGTTATGTAATTTGCTTCCATGTTTTAAGTTGATTTGTATTGTATTTATATAAGTTTGGTATGTAATACAGTGATGTTGATTTATTCTAGATAAGGCTCGGTTTTGTGAAAATCGCGATTAAGCGTTGACTAATTGGCGATTAAACGGAAATCGGAGGGCTACAATTCAATTTCACCTAATCGGCCCGTCTAATGTTGGTCAAATTTTGTTCAAAAATGGTCAAATTTCGGTCAGACTTGGTTAAAATCGGTCAAAATCATTTCGGACATGTACCAATCCTTAGGGGTGTGCGTGGTGTGGTTCGGTGCGCTTTAGGCTAAAACCAAACCGAAAACCAAAACTTCGGTTTTTGGAGTTTTTGAAACCGTTCGGTTTTGGTTTTTTCGGTTTCGATTCTTTCAATTTTTGCCATTTAAGCTTTAAAATTTTAGGCCGAAAACAAAGTTGGAAAAAAATAATGAATTTAGGTATATATAATTTTGTTAAATAATAGACCATTATACATTTGATCAAAAATATTGGAGTTACATATTTATTAAATTCTTATAAATTACTTAATATAAAATATAATTCGGTTTTTCAATTTTTTTACATGCAAAACCAAAACCGAACCGTTAGTGCGTATTTTACAAATACATAAAACCAAACCGACGGTTTTTGTTTCGGTTCGGTTTTTTGGGTTTCGGATAGGTTTTTTCGGTTTCTTGCACACCCCCGCCTATCCTGATCCCGAAATTCGGAAATATTTGGTACCTGTACCGGTATCGGTTCGGTACCGTGCAAAATTCGGGTAATACCGGTACCGAAAACTCAAAACTTGGTACCAATTCGGTACCGACGACCAAATCATAAGCCACGCCCTTGGCTCAACTGATCGATAGTCTCATTAATTGTTCACGACGATAAATACAGTTATCGCTAGCAACCAAACTAACTAACTAACTAACTAACTAACTAACTAACTAACTAACTAACTAACTAACTAACTAACTAACTAACCAATTACAAAAGCTACACATTCAGTCCCTCAACTAATTACAAAATTACAACTAAGCAAGCAGATAGGGTTTTTGAAAAGGAGCTTTAGACCTAATTACTACAATTTAGTTAATAATATAAATATATGAAGATAATCAGTTTAAATGATTTGATTTTTGTTACCTAAATTGCAATTTCAAATAAAAGTAAATTGAGTAAGCCTAATTATTTATAAATCAAATTAATTACCTGATAACACTAATTCATTCGTACAGCAACATCGGATCCTTTGTCAACCAACAATGACATGATTCATAATCATACGAGATCTCTGTCTTCTAAGAGAAGAGGATGTCATTTAACTTTTAATCGAACCCGTATTTTGTGTTCATGTTCGTTTATTTAAAAAAAGGAACATGTTCTTATTCGTTTATGTCCGTTTGTTTAACATCTAAATGAACAATTCACGAACATAAGTAAACAATAATAAGCAAACATATATGAACAAATGTAAACGAACACAAATAAATGAATATAAAACCATTAAGAAGATAACTCATGCAGATAAAATTTAATTATTTTCTATTAATACGTAAATGAACATAAATAAACGGGCATAAAAGAAAATAAATAAACGAACGTTAATGAACATAAACTAACACAAATTTTTTGTTCATGTTTGTTCCCTTATTAAATAAACGAACATAGACGAACTTTCCACCGAACAGTTCACCGAACGTTCAGTTCATTTACAGGCCTAGATTTGAAATTAATACATAAAAGTTAAAAAAAGTAAAATTTAAAACGCACAAGGCTCAAGTTCGGCTCGATAATTAAACAAACTTTTTATCAATTCAAGTTTAAGTAGCTCCCGAACAGCTCGAGTCATTTGTACCACTAAGTTTAACACTGTTATATTCATGTTTGAACTTAAAACACGATGACGTGAAACACGTCACGGTTTTAAGCGAGTGTTATAATTAAAAATAAAAAACTAAAAATTTCATACTTCATATTTTGCTCTTGATCTCTTTATTTTGCATATGGGCTTTCTACATTGGGCTAGAAAAGCGGGCTTCTCTTTTTGATCTAATTAAGAGGGTGTTTGGGATTGCATATTTTCACTAACTTATGACTTATTAATTTTTTGAAAAGTTAAAAGGTGTTTGGGATTGCTTATGATGTGAGGGGAAAAGTTTCACAAGTTGCAACTTTGTAACTTATAACTTTTCTATAAGTCATAAGGATGTCAAATAAGGAATTCCAAACACCCCTAAATGTGGTTTCCGGCCTTACACCACCAGTCTTGAAGTTGCATTCTTCAACTCCTCGACGACAGCCCAAGTATCCATCGGTCATAATGTCTAATTAATATCAACTTGTTTCTATATTTTGGTTTGTATTCAATTGGATTCATCAGAGTAATTTAATCCGACAAAATCTTCTTTTTGACAGTGAGTCCGACATACACGAACATGTATATTTGAGTTTGAGTTTAAGTTATCATCTTACCAACCCGTCACGATTGACACCCCTAAATCCCTAATATAGACATGAATGCAACAACCAAATCAATGACTTCACTTAATATCGACCCTCTAACACCTCTTACATTTTAGCAAAAGCTACAAACAGTATTCCAAATTTCTATTGGGTTTTTCCTAACCCCTCCAAAATCACTTTTGGCTAAATTGAATGCCATCATAACTTATGTTTTGAGTCCCACAATCCGACTACAAGATAAAACTTGATTCACAACTTAATTCACCAATCAGGCAATCAACTACTATAATGAATTTAATCATAGTAAAAGTTTCTTACAATCAAAAGCAATTACATTCAAAACACATTTAACATGCATGCATGTCTTTATAATTGTTTCAGTTTGAAAATTTGATTTACTGGTCAGTGTAATTTATGGAAATCTTATTATTACATTTATTTCGTTATTTTTTTTGAACGACCAACTAAGTAACGCCGGGTACTCCGTACGCGGCCCCCATTGGCTAAAGGTAGCCCGAGCCGGCCACTAGTCCGGACAGACGAAGCCCCTAGCGGTCCACTTATTGAGGGATTCACCGGATAAAACTCGACCCCCACACCCGCCAAATGGCACGACAGCGAGGAGCAAGTAAAACCGGTTGAGATCAGAACTCGAACCATGGCAAACCATGATCATCCCTAATAATTTATAGAAATCTTATTATTACATTTATTTCGTTATTAATAGTTACAAATATCTCTATCAATCAATACTTTTAATTAATTACATTATAGTTTTGATTTTTCATCATTATTTTTCCAAAAATGATATTTTTCCTTTCCATATTATATGTATGCATCACATAAACTCTAACAATAATATATCCTCTTAACTTTATGTCTAGTGTTTTTATTTGAACATTTAACCATAAACTTAAAAAAAATTACCCTCACTCACTCTCATATATGGATGCCAAAGTATTCATGAGAATTAAATGTATTACTACATTTACATTACCAATTTCAATACTATTTTTTTTAAGAATAATTCGATGAATTGAATTGAAGTTTTTTTTAGATGACGGACTTCCTTTAATCTTTTTTGTTTGTGGATGAAACAAAAACATCTCCATTCAAATCTAGGTGTTTTAATATTTTGTCTTTGCCAATGGATCACCACTTCATTCATAGCTTGATAAATAGATAGAATACAAAACAAACAGTTAAAACTTTAAGAATAAAAAGAAATATAGTAAACTACTTAGATGCATGGTCAATTGATCATGTCTAAGGCAATGCGTGGTGGAGCGAGAAAACAAGGCGATGGGGGCGATTTTTTTTGAGGAACACCACCCTAGAAGATATTGGGGCGATTTGTGGTAGTGGTGTGGGCGCGAGGGGGGGGGGGGTTGAAAACTTGTCGCCTGTTTTTGTTGATGATGTTGTATTATTATGATAGTTTATGTGTGATATATATGAGGCTACAACACTATTACACCCCTAAAAGAAAAACCTACAATTTGCTGACTGGTTGTCACATGATGCAAGTCGCTCCATTTTGTAGCCCCTTCACTACACATAGCCTAAAACCAAATTAAATTTTATCAAAAAAGTATTTATTGTTTTAAAAATTTATCAAAAAGACAACTAATATACACATTTACATAATATAAAAATAAATTTATAATACTAAAAGAATGTATAATGATATTAAATAAATCCACTAACAATAACAAATAACTAAATAAGGCACAACCCTTGACACTAATACTAGACTCGAATACATGGTTCAACCACTAATCTACTCTTACTGTCGACTAGATCGAACAATTTCTTTAATTCCTAGAACTGTTCGTGACACTAGATCATTTATGGTGCTGATGGTTTCCGTCGTGAGGTTTGGGGTAGCTTGTAATATTTGGTATCCCACAGTCACCATCGATCCACGTTCACCACCCCGTGCACCTATGCCATCTTCACCATAACCCGGGACAATAAATGATGTGGTGTGCGTAGCTTGTATAAAATATGTTAGATTGGATATTTAGCTTTTGCACAAGATCGTGTTTTAAATTTATAAAAGTGATTTCTACAAAGACTAAATACACACAAAATAGGCAAGTGTACCTATCGTATATGTAGAATAGTATTGGTAAGAACCAAGTATCGATCCGTGGACACAAAGGTTTCTAATAATGAATCGTTATTTTGCTTTAATCGGAGGTTTTAGTCATTTTTGGGTTAATTTTGAACTTTTTATAAAATATAAATACTTATATAATATATAGGTGACCAAGACAAGAAATTCTAAACGAGTTGTTCAATTATGCGAAGGTTACCATCTAAGATCAAGAATCCACTCCATTTTAACATTGATAATTAATATTTGAACATGTGATAAACTTGCCATAACAATATATGATAGATAGCTCCTTAAACCTTAAGTGAGCATCTTTGGCACTAAGGAGATAGTATGCGCATTTTAAAGTCCACCATTTCCTAATGTCATACCATCTCAATGATGTCAATTTAAGTTGGCAAGTAGTTTCATAAAGTAGAAAGATTAGGATTGACTTTGATTTCTCAAATACCAATTCTAACAATTTCAGGTGGTTGTAGTTCATCACACAACCTCCCCTTGGTTGATTTATGAAGGTTATAATTACACATTCCGTTAACATATGATTTCTTTAACTAATTTGATATCCTAAGCAAAGCCATTTTCGGATTACCAAAGTTTAGAAAAATACATCATAACTTATATCTCATCATTTCTAAGTACAATATAAGGATCCATGTTTCGATAATGTATCAAAGTATTGCTATCTTTCAAGAACATGAATCGATCATGAACGATTGCCAATGGAATTGACAACCACCAAATTTGAATTAGTGATTTAAGATGGTGAAACATTTCTCGTCAAAAGATAATTGTAATATAACCATGTACTTTACTAGACTACATCACATGTCTTGATTAATTATCAAGTAAAAACAAAGCTTCTTCATAGATTTTAGATGGTAAAAGGAGTTTAGCTCATAATGAGCATGATGATAAACATTAAGATGAATGATGATAACAAATACATGATTAAACTTGGAACAATCTAACCAATTATAGATGAATCTTCCTTCTTAATGATGGTAATGATGATTGATGATGATGGTTGATGGTAATGACCTCCAAGCCTTCAAATTCTTCATTAGATCTTCAAAGTGAGTGTTCGCGTGTGTTTTTATAAGAGAGAACCGAATAGATTTCTTTTCAAGGCACACCAAAAGTGCAACATGAGCCATTATTTATAGGCAATCTGGGTAGTGAGGCACGACCCCGTGCTTGATTAGCACGCCCCCCGTGCATTTTCATGACATGTGCCAGATTTGTTTTGTCTCTTCTGTGAGGTGACGATGGCCCCGTGGTTGGTAGGCACGGCCCCGTGGTTTTTAGTGACATGTGCTCAATTCTTCTTTGTCTTTTCTGTGTTCTCGTCCACGGCCCCGTGCTTTTGCTTCCAGATTTTGTCTTTTCTTGTGTTTAGAAGCATGGGGGCGTTTTTCTTGAGGCATGGGGGCGTGTTTCTTTGTTTTCTTGTGTTTTTCTTCGTCTTTTTGCTTGTTTCTTCGTTTGGGGCTTGGTTTTTCCTGAAATTATGTTTTATTATAATAAGTAGCCTTTTATGCTATGTTATTTGATAGAAATTGCAGTTTTTAGAGATTATTTGATGCCGAAAAGATGTATATTTCTAAGTACATCAAACATCCCCACACTTGAACATTGCTTGTCCTCAAGCAATCTTCTTATAAATATCCTCTAAAAACAGCAGGTTTAGATTATAACCATCCCTTAAGTGAGCTCCAAGAAGATGAAACAAAATAACCAATCTTTATGTTAGTGATAAATACGAAGGAACTTTTGTTTTTGTGAGCTTATGTTTATGCAAAACGTCACGTTCTTACAATGTTCACTCACACTCGGTTTTATATCTGATCATACCTGTGATGTATGTATGTGAACACTCTTAGTCAAAATGCAACCTGTGATAAATAGCTTGTAACAAGTTCAAATCTCAACCTTCAAAGGGTTGCATAGATCAGAAGGTAAAAGGGTTTGGTTCTGTGTGAGTAGGGATTTGGTATTTTGTGGTGATTCAAGGGTTAATGAGGACGGTAAATACAACTTCCACTGATTGTCGGGAGTCTTGAGATGTCTTCAATAGTTAGCTCCTTTTCTCCGAGTTATATATATATATATATATATATATATATATATACACACACCTAATTACTCTTTTAAGGTCAGATCGTCAAGACCAGTTTTATAGAGGATGTGGATCAATTCTTCCTCAATCCTGTTCTGAATATAACTTTCAACTCTAATGGATCGTTCGGCTTTGAGCCTAATAGCCCCCACCCTCATTAGTTCGGTATATTCATGCTGAGACTGAGTTTGACTTTTTCTACATCTTCCTTCGTGGGACCAGTTTCCGTAACCTAAGCATCGTTCATATCTTTTTGCTCTTCTCTTCATTGCATTTTTGGAAAGTAAATTAGTACCTAGCATAATGTCTTTGGCACCCACGGCCATATCCAAACCAACATAAAAACAAACAAACAAGTACGACGGAAAGTAAATTGTTTAAAACATACATAATAAGTTTATAAAATACAACCAACCCATGCTCGTGCCCGACCTACCAGTGCCGCCAGTCATCAGTTACCCGTGTCCGGGTCAAATGGTCCCCACTGCCTGTCCATGCGATAGCCCAATCGTTCAATCTCTCGCCTCCTTTCTTCATACTCGGCTGCTCGCTGTGCATCAGAGGCAGCCATCTGCTCGTTGATCCTGTTAAATGAGGGGGTAGTGTTAGGTGAGAATTGATCGATAAGTCCATATATACCCTCCAAAGAGTATCGGCTGTCGTGTGACGAGCTGGGGCCGGCCCCTGATGAAGATGGGCCTCCTCTCTGATGGTAAGTTCGGCGGCGGCTCTGTCTGTGTGGTGATTGTCGCCTCTCATGCACATCCTGTATCATCATCTCTGCCGGGTCTTCCGGATCCCAAACTTGGTTGTTCTTATCACAAAACCTCCACACATTCGGGATGATTTGCTGGATTAGTTGCATGCTTTCATAGTAATCAAGGTTGAGAGCTATCGGGTCTGGGCTTCGAGTTCCTTCTGTATCTGCACCATAGGCCTTGTAAAGGTTGTAGATCCAAGGACCACCGAAGATCGGGGTATTTCCTCGAGCACTTGCATTTGTTATGAAAAGTTTGCAGAATAGCATCGTGATATTGCATGCTAGGTCGTTTTTCATGCAGTATAATGCCCAAATATCCCTCAGGTTGATAACCCCTTCACTCTATCCTCGAGCTGTGACGGTGTGACTGAGCAAATGGTGGATGTACCTCATGAGTGGGTCACTCAGTGTTGTGCTTTTTGAAACGCTCGGTCTATACTCTGTTGTCCCATGACTCAACTGTTCCCAAGCTTCTTCCCTTATGACACCTGCTTCAGCTTCATCATCATCACCTTTATCTGTATATGTTGTTTTAGCCTCGAACAAGATGTTTGAATCGGTTTCCTCGGTCGTGTAAATTCCTAAATCAACTCCTAGTTGGGTGACAGAAGTTTTACGCCATATACCCCCACATCAGAACTCGATTGCCTCTTCATCCCACATATCAAACTCTTTCTTTTTCATAGTGATCGAGGCCAGGAATTCCTTTGTTAGTTCTGTCACTGCTTCCCCTGTTTGATTAAAAACCCGTCTCCAAGGTCCCCTCACAATGTTCTCATAACGGTTCCATTGGTTGACGTGTCTTAGAGTGTCTTCACAAGCATAAAAGTTGGCTTCTGTATATTGAGATAAGTTAATCTCGTGTTTGCTTGTCGGTCCTTTGCTTTGAGGTTTGGGAAAACTAGGAATGTGTGAACTTCTTCTCCATACTCGGCCATTTGCAATTTACACCAAAATTAGTCAAAACTCGTGAAAAATTTTCAATTTGCTGAAACAGAGAGCAAAGCACAGCGGCGTGCTTTCAGAAACACGACCCCGTGCTGTTGCCTCTGGTCCAGTTTCCTTTGATGTTTGACTCTTGGTTGACCACGACTCGTGTTGTTTTGGGCGCGGCTCGTGTTTCTAATATTGATTAGGTTATATCAAACTAGGTTTAACCGAACCCTCGTTTCCAACCGGTTATATCAATTAGGTTTAATGGTGTGTCGGGTATTTTATGCCAATACCCAAAACCCGAATTGTCCCTTTCAATTAAACCCTAACCATCAAACATTCAATAATCTATTCATTATATGCAAGCAAAATAACCCATATCCTCTTCGGGTTTTGACCCGATTTGGTTTAATTGAGTGATTTTAGGGATAAACTAAACCTAAAATGACGAATTTGAACAATGCAATTGTTAAATCAACATACCTTAGGTTTAGAATTGAAGATTTGATGAAGAAATTAGCGAAATATTGGATGGTCGGCGGTTTTCGGTTCAGAACGCAGTGATTGTTAGGGTTGGTGGTTGGAAAAAGTTATTTTATTAAGTTAAAACTCGTAACTGATCTGTGACCAAAAACACGGCCCCGTGCTTTTTGAGGCACGGTACCGTGCTGCTTAGTG
The DNA here is from genome assembly GCF_021521415.1 of Bidens hawaiensis. Lineage (NCBI taxonomy): Eukaryota > Viridiplantae > Streptophyta > Magnoliopsida > Asterales > Asteraceae > Bidens > Bidens hawaiensis. The sequence continues at coordinate 224,611 of NW_027493290.1, forward strand.
CAGACAATATTGTTTTAAAGTTTTGTTTTATTTGTCAAACTGGTTTGTTTTTAACTGGGTTTTATTTTCTGGTTAGTTTAACATGGTAATTAAAAATCCTAGACTCCATTAAAATTAAAGACATAACTAAACATAGATAAAATGAAAAGTATAACAACAAGTCTCGGATCCTAACACATAGTACTAGCGGGAACACCTTTAAAACGAAACATAGTCAGAACTTTAACGGCCACCATTTCCGAACAAGTCCTGGATGTGTGGTGGTGCTCGTTTGGCTTCCAAAAGTTCTTCAAGCTTTTTGTTGAGCGTAACGATTTCTCGATTGAGAAAGTTAAGTTTGGAAGTCACATCTTTGTGGTGGCCGTCCATAACATGGAAGTTCTCGAACCTAAGCAGGTCGACTTTGTTAATTAACTCGACTACTCGAGCTTCGGTTTGCATGTTGCTCCCAACTTGATCTCTTATGATGCATTGGAGTCTCATGACCTCCTCCTCAAGGTATGAGGAGGATTCATGTTGTTTCCCCTTTTTCACTGGCCTCCATTCAACCCGTTTTCCTTCCATTTAGGTGAGTTGTGTTTGGTGTGACTGGAATAGTGAGTTTATGCATGCATTATATAGAGACTGGGAAGTTGAACACGTCACCGTGCTTTCAAAAGCACGGCCCCGTGCTGCTAGAGGAATAAATGTTTCTGAGTCAGAGAATTGTACGGAATCAGCGCGTATCATGCTGAAGAATCTGGGGTGACCACGGCCTCGTGCTTAGGAAAGCACGGCCCATGCTTTTTTGTCACAATGAATTCTTTGTAATTTTTCAATACGATGCAGGATCTGGAATTCTTAGAATGACGTTTATTATGATAATTTGGATGTTTGGTCATCTAAAAATTACTTTTCATTAAATAAAAGTCCTAGAACAATTACGGGATAATCCCGGTTTCCTAAGAATATAAAATAATCGGGTTAAGCCCGAAGTCCTAACACATTGTGCTTAATGCACTTGTTTACACATAAAAACGGGAAATTAAGTTTCTTAGAGTTCCCCGAAAGGCTCTCCTCCTCCGAATGGTCCTGGTGGTGGAAAACAAGTGAAACTAAGAACTTGAAACTGGAGTTGTTCATTGATGTCTTGGAGTTCCATTTTCATGTTTTCCACTGATTCGGTGAGTTGCAAGAGACGCATCTCAGCAAGGAGATTCATTTCGATGAGTTCTTTCACGAGTTCTTGAAGTTTCAAGTGAAGCTCGGTTTTGGAAACATGGCGGGCATCGTTTCTCGGATGTCGGGAAACGGGGATTGCTTCACTCATCTCAGTTGGCATGCTGAATTTTCAGAGGTTATTGGTTTTGGTTTTGGATTTTGCAAGGAATGCAATGACACAAGGTGCCTTTTATAACCAACCAGTAAGCCGAGCACGGTACCGTGCTTTTGAAAGCACGCCCCCGTGTTTTTGCTCTGACAATTCTGTTACAAGCCAGTCTGACTGAGATTTTTGCAGCGAAGATGCCGGTCCGCATTTCTAGGCACGGGACCGTGATTTTGAAAGCACGCCCTCGTGGTTTTCAGTTTCATTTTATTATTTTTATTATTACTTTTTTTTATTTACAATGCCTAGTTTAATCAGGGTCTTGGCCAGACCCTACTTCTAATTTGTTCATTAGTTCTGGTGGAGGATTAATACCTCCGAGACGGTCTCGAATGGTCCATCGATGTATGGCTTTAATCGATGTCCATTAACTTTGAACTTGTGGCCATTAGAATTTGAAATCTCAACTGCCACATAGTCAAAAACTGATTCAATTATGTGTGGACCTGTCCAACGAGATTTCAGTTTTCCTGGGAAAAGACGTAAACGTGTATTATATAACAGTACACGGTCGCCAACTTGAAATTTCTTGTTTCCTTTTAAATGGGCGTCGTGTAAACATTTAGTCTTTTCTTTGTAAGACCAGGAATTTTCATATGCTAGTGTTCTTAGTTCTTCGAGCTCACGAATTTGATCTTCCCGGTTTACTCCGGCGGACGTTAGATCAAAATTCACTGCTTTGAGGGCCCAGTAAGCTTTGTGTTTTAACTCTACTGGCAGATGACATGCCTTCCCGTAAACGAGCTTGAAGGGTGTCGTTCCAATGGGAGTTTTGTAGGCCGTCCTGAGGGCCCACAAAGCGTCATCTAACTTTTCTGCCCAGTTTTTTCGATTCATTCCTACAGTTTTTTCTAAAATTCTCTTAATTCCTCGATTTGAGACCTCCACCTGCCAACTAGTCTGAGGGTGATATGGCGTTGCCAGTCGGTGGTGAACCCCATATCGTGCTAAGACTTTGTCCATCAGAGCGTTACAGAAGTGGGTACCTCTGTCACTGATTAGGGATTTCGGAGTACCGAATCGTGAAAATAACTTTTTTAGAAATCATACAACTACTCAAGTATCGTTAGTGAGAAGAGCTTGTGCTTCTACCCATTTAGATACGTAATCAACTGCTACGAGGATGTATTTATTTCCGAATGAGTTAGGAAATGGGCCCATGAAGTCTATTCCCCATACATCAAAGATCTCACAAATTTGAATGCCCTTCTGAGCCATCTCATTTTTTGATGAGATGCTCCCGGCTCTATGACAAGCATCGCATGCTTGGATCAAAGTATGTGTGTCTTTATATATGGTGGGCCAGAAAAATCCTGCATCAAACACTTTCCTGACTGTAGTGGTGGTACCCTGGTGTCCACCTGTTGGTCCTTCATGACAGTGTTTGAGAATGTCTAAGGCCTCCTTGCCTGCTACGCACCTACGAATAACTTGATCCGCACCTATTCTAAATACGTGCGGATCTTCCCAGAAGTAATACTTAAGATCGGAGAAGAATTTCTTCCGCTGTTGATGGGTAAGCCCTTTTCTTAGGATTCTACAAGCTAGGTAATTTGCGAAGTCGGCATACCAAGGACTTTCGTCTTTTTCTTCTATGACTGCTTGAGTACGCATGAGAATTTCATGTGGGAACTTTTCATTGATAATTTCTTTGTGAAGTTCTTCAGGAGTTGGACATTCTAAGCGTGAAAGGTGGTCGGCGGCGACATTCTCTACCCCCCTTTTGTCCTTGACCTCGATGTCAAATTCTTGGAGTAGTAGGATCCATCGGATGAGTCTGGGTTTGGCATCTTGTTTGTTGAAGAGGTAACGTATTGCGGCATGGTCGGTGTAAACTATGGTTTTGGAAAGAACTAGATATGATCTAAATTTTTCAAAGGAAAATACTACTGCTAGTAACTCTTTTTCTGTTGTGGTGTAATTTTTTGTGCATCGTTCAGAGTTTTACTTGCATAGTAAATTGGGTGAAAGTGTTTTTCTTTGCGTTGTCCGAGTATGGCTCCAACTGTAAAGTCACTTGATCGCACATGATTTCGAATGGAAGGGTCCAATCGGGTGTGGTCATGATTGGTGCGTTGACAAGTTTGTCTTTTAATGTATTGAATGATTCAACACATTCCTTAGAGAAGACAAATGGTGCGTCTTTCTCCAGAAGTTTAGTCATAGGTCTTGAGATTTTTGAGAAGTCTTTTATGAAGCGGCGGTAGAAACCTGCGTGACCTAGAAAACTTCTAATGGCTTTGACTGAAGTTGGCGGTGGAAGTTTGGATATGGTTTCTATTTTGGCCTTATCAACTTCTAGTCCGTCTTGAGAAATCTTGTGACCGAGAACAATGCCTTCCTTTACCATAAAGTGGCATTTTTCCCAGTTGAGCACTAAATTTACTTCTTCACACCCAGGTAACATTTTGTCTAGGTTTTTCAGACAATGATCGAACGAGTCTCCAAAGACTGAGAAGTCGTCCATGAAAACTTCCATAAAGTTTTCGATCATTTCATGAAAGATGGCCACCATGCAACGCTGGAAGGTGGCTGGAGCATTACATAGTCAAAGTGGCATTCTTCGGTAGGTGAAGGTTCCGTATGGACATGTAAAAGTGGTTTTCTCCTGATCCTCAGGAGCAATGGGAATTTGAAAATATCCGGAAAATCCGTCAAGAAAACAGTAGAACATTTTTCCAGATAATCGCTCAAGCATTTGATCTATGAAAGGAAGTGGAAAATGATCTTTTCTTGTGGCGTCATTAAGCTTCCGGTAATCAATGCAAACTCTCCAGCCTGTGATGGTTCTCATTGGTATTAGTTCGTCCTTCTTGTTCATTACGGCCGTCATTCCTCCCTTCGTGGGTACTACTTGAACGGGACTAACCCAAGGTGAATCCGAGATCTGGTAGATTATTCCGGCATCAAGCAGTTTGATTACTTCCTTCTTCACCACATCTTGCATGTTGGGATTGAGACGTCTTTGATGTTGGACCACGGGTTTGTATTCTTTTTCCATGAGGATTTTGTGAGTACAAAAAGAAGGACTGATGCCCTTGATATCAATGATCTTCCATGCGATAGCCTTCTTATGGTTTTTAAGAACCTTAAGAAGTTCATCTTTCTCTTCTTTAGAAAGGTGAGATAAAATAATTACTGGGAGTTGAGAATCTTTTTCTAAAAAGGCGTATTCGAGATGTTTTGGTAGTTCTTTTAACTCTAAGGATGGTGGTTCTTCAATTGATGGTTTTGATTTGTCATTGTTTTCAATGATTTCATATATCATTTATGATTCTTCGTGGTAGTCATTATTGAGATTTTCGTTTTCTAAAATGGGTTTGTTGAGTGTTTTGTCTAAGACTTGTGTTTCTAGGGGAGTATTGATGGAGGAATCTCGCATATAGCAACTTACGATGGAATCTCTGATGCCAACACAATATAATGTGTCATCGTGCTGTTGCGGGTATTGCATAGATTTTCCAATATCAATAGTGATTGCCTCGTCATTGACCCTGAGAGTGAGTTTGCCGGTGCAAACATCAATGATAGCCTTTGCGGTGGCTAAAAAGGGTCTTCCTAAAATCAGAGGTACACTTTTGTCTTCCTCCATGTCTAGAATTACAAAATCTACTGGGAAAACAAACTTGTCAATTTTGACAAGCATGTTTTCAACAATGCCCCGAGGATATTTAACGGATCGGTCAGCTAACTGAATGCTCATGCGGGTGGGTTTTGGTTCTCCTATCTCTAGTTTTGCAAAATCGCAAAAGGCATTAAATTAATACTAGCTCCTAGGTCAGCTAGGGCATTGTTAACAGATAAATTTCCTATGAGATAAGGGATAATAAAACTCCCTTGATCGGTCATCTTTGTCGGTAGCTTGCTTTGGAGGACAGCTGAACTTTCTTCACTTAGGGTGACGTGCGAGAGCTCCTCCAGCTTTCTTTTGTTTGTCAGCACTTCTTTGAGAAACTTGGCAAATTTTGGCATCTGAGCAATAGCCTCGACAAAAGGGATGTTGATATGGAGTTGCTTAAAGAGTTCTAGAAACTTCCCATACTGAGCTTCCAATCGTTCCTGCTTCAGTCTTCCGGGGTATGGAATAGGTGGAACATAAGTTCGGACTTGCTCCTTAGGCTGTACTGTGCTTGTTGGAGTCAGCCTTTCCTGTGTTTCATCAGGAAATTTCTTTTCCATAACTGTTTCTGAAGTTGGTGAGACAACAGTGGTCGTACCACTCCTGAGTGTAACGGTGTTAGCTGTTGCATTCGGGTTGGTGATTGTGTTGCTTGGAAGAGTGCCAGGTGGTCTTTCGGATAATTGTCGGGCAATTTTTCCGATCTTGGTTTCTAGGTTCTTAAGTGATGCTTGTTGACTTTTGAGATCGGCTTCATGTTTTAATAATACTCCGCTAATATCAACAGCTCTTGAGTCAGCCTTCTTCTCTGCTTCATTTGTTTTGGTCATCAGTTGGATTAGCATTTCTTCGATCTTAGAGTAGCTTGGGTTTTGATGGCTACTAGAACTCTGATCTTGAAATTGGGGTTTAGGATGGAAGGGTTGATTCATCGGTCTTTTTTTGAATCCGGGTAAAGGTTGAGTGTTACCTCCGTCTTTCCAGCTGAAATTCGAGTGGTTTCTCCATCCTGGATTGTAGTTATTGATGAAAGAGTTGTTCAGTCGAGCGATGAAATCGACTTCTTCCATGGCCATAATGACTTGTTTACAGTCACTCGTCTTATGATTTCCTCCACAAGTGTCACAGGTGAGTCTGGTTTTTGATAGCTCGGCTTGAAGTTGTTCGAATTTTTTAGAAAGGGCTTCAAGCTGTGCTGTGACAAGAGTGTTGGCATCAACGTGGTGTATTCCTTTATGGGTAGGTGTAGATCTTGGTGGGTTGTAAGCGAAACTCTTCTTTGCGGCCGTCTCCAGGACTTCGAATGCTTCGTTAGGTGATTTGGATCCCAGGTCTCCACCTGCGATTTGGTCGATGGCCTGTTTGTTTTGATTGGATTGTGCGTCAAAGAAAGTTTGTACTTGTAACCATACACTCAGTCCATGGTGTGGACATCTTCTTAGAAGACTTTTGTATCTTTCCCATGCTGCGTGTAGCGATTCATCATCATCGGTCCGGAATCCGGTAATGCTGGCTTGGTATTTGGCAGTTTTATCGGGCGGAAAATATTTGAGGAGAAACTGTTCAACCATTTGGTCCCAAGTGGTGATGGAACCAGAGGAAATAGATTCTATCCATTCTAGGGCTTGACCCCTTAGAGAGAAAGGAAAGAGTTTGAGTTTGATTTGATCGTCTGAACAGTTTTGGATTTTAAAGGTTCCGCAGATTCGTAAGAATCGAGATATGTGAGAAAGAGGGTCTTCGTCGAGGAGACCATGAAATTGAACTGAATTTTCCACCATATGAATCGTGCTTGATTTGATTTCTAAAATTTTGGTGATTTCGGGTGGAGCCACTCCGTTGTCGTAGCCTTCGAGAATTGGCTTGGCATATTGGCTCATGTTCGGCTCATTATTCTGGGCCGCCATCATTTCTTTGGTTTGATTTTCTCTTGATGTGGCGGTGTCTACTGATTCGTCTTTGATTGCTTCGGCAGTTTCTACTGTCCGTTTACGTGCTCGTCGACGAAAGAGTCGTTCCGGTTCAGAAATTGGGGAAACAAGCTCAGGCTCAAAAGCAGAGGACATACATGAGACTAAATCAAAATTAAACACTAAAGTAAAAGTTAGCTAAAGTTAGTCTAAATTAAACTATGAGTTAAGCTAAGTTATTTGAACTAAACTAAGGTCTAAATTAATTAAGCTAAAGTAAAGATAAAAAGTAGGCTAGCTGTAAAATTATATATTCTAATATTTAGTAAAAAAATAAAGATAGAATAAAATAGAAGTTAAAAAATTTGTACAGTTATAGACAATGATTAAATTAAAACTTGGATCGTTCTTAGAAACGTACCGTGTTCCCCGGCAACGGCGCCAAAAACTTGATGTGGTGTGCGTAGCTTGTATAAAATATGATAGATTGGATATTTAGATTTTTCACAAGATCGTGTTTTAAATTTATAAAAGTGATTTCTACAAAGATTAAACACACACAAAATAGGCAAGTGTACCTATTGTATATGTAGAATAGTATTGGTAAGAACCAAGTATCGATCTGTGGACACAATAGTTTCTAATAATGAATCGTTGTTTTGCTTTAATCGAAGGTTTTAGTCATTTTAGGGTTAATTTTGAACTTTTTATAAAATATAAATACTTATATAATATATAGGTGACCAAGACAAGAAATTCTAAACGAGTTGTTCAATTATGTGAAGGTTACCATCTAAGATCAAGAATCCACTCCATTTTAACATTGATAAATAATATTTGGACATGTTATAAACTTGCCATAGCAATATATGATAGATAGCTCCTTAAACCTTAAGTGAGCATCTTTGGCACTAAGGAGATAGCATGCGCATTTTAAAGTCCATCCTTTCCTAATGTCATACCATCTCAATGATGTAAATTTAAGTTGTCAAGTAGTTTCATAAAGTAGAAAGATTAGGATTGACTTCGATTTCTCAAATACCAATTCTAACAACTTTGGGTGGTTGTAGTTTATCACACAACCTCCCCTTGGTTGATTTATGTAGGTTATAATTACACATTCCGTTAACATATGATTTCTTTAACTAATTTGATATCCTAAGCAAAGCCATTTTCGGATTACCAAAGTTTAGAAAAATAAATCATAACTTATATCTCATCATTTCTAAGTACAATATAAGGATCCATGTTTCGATAATGTATCAAAGTATTTCTATCTTTCAAGAACATGAATCGATCATGAACGATTGCCAATGGAATTGACAACCACCAACTTTGAATTAGTGATTTAAGATGGTGAAACATTTCTCATCAAAAGATAATTGTAATATAACCATGTACTTTTCTAGACTACATCACATGTCTTGATTAATTATCAAGTAAAACAAAGCTTTTTCATAGATTTTAGATGGTAAAAGGAGTTTAGCTCATAATGAGCATGATGATAAACATTAAGATGAATGATGATAACAAATACATGATTAAACTTGGAACAATCTAACCAATTATAGATGAATCTTCCTTCTTAATGATGGTAATGATGGTTGATGATGATGGTTGATGGTAATGACCTCCAATCCTTCAAACTCTTCACTAAATCTTCAAAGTGAGTGTTAGTGTGTGTTTTTATATGAGAGAACCGAGTAGATTTCTTTTCAAGGCACACCAAATGAGTGCAACATGAGCCACTATTTATAGGCAATCTGGGTAGTGAGGCACGACCCCGTGCTTGATGAGCACGCCCCCGTGCATTTTCATGACATGTGCCAGATTTGTTTTGTCTTTTCTCTGAGGTGGCGACGGTCCCGGGGGTAGTACACGAGCCGGAATAAAATCTGAGTATGGGTGGAACCCCTGAATCGGATCATAAATTCGGTCATGGAGACAGTCATACCATATTTTGTGACGCTAAGAAAAAATCGAATCAATAATTATGCCCTCACGCCACCCCGTGGCCAGTTAGAAATTTTGCCAGTATTGCCAAAGGGGGTAGTACACGAGCCGGAGGAAAAACTGAGTATGGGTCGAACCACTGAATCGAATCATAAATTCGGTCATGAAGACTGTCATACCATATTTTGTGGCCCTAAAAAAAATCGGATCAATAATTATGCCCTCACGTCACCCCGTGGCCCGTTCGAAATTTTGTCAGTATTGCCAAAGGGGGTAGTACACGAGCCGGAGGAAAAACTGAGTATGGGTCGAACCAATGAATCGAATCATAAATTGGGTCATGAAGACTGCCATAACATATTTCGTGACCCTAAGAAATAATCGAATCAATATTTATGCACTGACGCCACCCCGTGGCCCGTTTGAAATTTTGCAGTATTGCCAAAAGGGGTAGTACACGAGTCAGAAGAAAAACTGAGTATGGGTCGAAACACTTAATCAGATCATAAATTCAGTCGTGGAGACTACCATACCATATTTTGTGACCCTAAGAAAGAATTAGATTAATAATTATGTCCTCATGCCACCCCGTGGCCCGTTCAAAATTTTGCCAGTATTGCCAAAGGGACGGAGGAAAAACTGAATATGGGTGGAACTGTAGGTTCCCGGACGGATCTTACACGGGATATCGCTATCTACGTAGGTGCGGAATCCCTGCGTAGGTAGTTACGAGCGTAGAATACGTAAAACAATCACACGTGATACAAACGAACACGTTATATATTATAACTTGAAACACGTCTATTACAGACTCTCGACACGTTCACTGAGCTTCTGAATTACACGTGACTAACCAAAAACTATCTCTCTTCAACCGTAAACCCGTAGGTTATATAAATACACGACAACTTCGCCACAGGCGAAGTTGTCAGTAACTTCGCTCGTTGAACAAGTTCGCCTAGGCGAACTTGTCGACAACTTTGCTTGTTCAACAAGTTCGCCTAAGCGAACTTGTTGACAACTTCGCTTACATACATAAACATAAACTTAAACATAATTACATTACAGACTCGATTACAAACGCTAGACTATGAACTACTGACATTTATGTACCAACAGACTCCCCCTTGGCAGTAGCTTCATATCTTGATCTTCAAAGCTTGTGTCTTGTAATCTCTCGTCTTCTCTCTTCATCTCTTCAAGCATGCACTCCCTGTCTAACACACACAGAAACCAACTTCTGGTACTTCTTAGCTTCCTCTTTCCAAGCAGGAATGTAGAAAATCTTCTTAGCATGTAGTACCTGCAAGTCAGCTTGAGACAGATTGACTAAGTGCATAGGATCATACACTCTCATGATCTCTTGCTCATCTTCATCCTCCATGACCGCTTCAGCAGTTTCACAATCCACGTACCACAACTTCAAGTCTTTCAAGACGTTCTTGGGCATCACCTTCATCGGCACTTCTTTTAAATGACGGACTGGTTTATACTTCATAACCATCCATGGTTTGCCATCTGCCCTCATCCCTCTATCTTTGTCTTCTACTAATTTCCCTTTCTGAGGCTTCAGAAGTTCAAACTTTTTATCTTTAATGGCCTCCTTCCAAACAATTTTCCCAATTACTCTCGCCATGTTATCATCACTTCTGTTTATCAGCCCCAGTCTTGCTAAGTCTTTCACCTCACACTCCGGTAAGGTATTCAGGGATCTTAACATCTTCTTGAAGTACTGAATGCCGTCGTTACGTTTGATCACAAATAGTTTCAACTCTTCATCGTACAACCAGCATATGATTCCCTTCTTTGATTCTGCATATCCCTTTATATTATACGACTTTTTGAACATCGTCGGTACTGCTGGCTTCTTCGTCTTTACAAACCACTGAGCGCAGCCTTCCTTCCAGTTTGGCTGATCTTCCCACTCAGTGTTGTCAACCACAGCATCTTCACATATAGTCGACTGTTCAACCACAGGGATCTCATGCTCTACATTTTCTTCAACAATCTCTCCTTCTTCTATCACATTCTCAACCACAATTTCTGCACCAATCTTTTCAATCTCATCGATTGGCAGAACATCATCTTCATTTATCAACTCATCATCCTCTAACATATCATCTATCTCTTTCAGCGCATCAATCATATCATCAACAATCTCAACATCTTCAACCACATCCACATCATCACCAGCTGTAGACTCCCCCTCAGCTGTGGAAGCCCCAAGAGCTATAGTAGTTCTTGGCAACTCACCACCTGCACCTTCCGGTGCATTGGGATCATCGTCTTGATCTTCTCTTCTTTTGGTCCTCAGCTCATCTCCTCTACAGCTCATCTCCCCCTGAGATGCCAAGAACACCTTCAAGGCATCTATAACTTTCCCGTGCTCAACCAGGAGGGATGCCTGCAGTTGATTTGCTTCCACTAGGCTTTGAATAGTCTTGGACTGCTCAGCTACAATCCGCTCTAGTGAAGCTATTCGTTCCGAGTCTGAAGTGGGCGTGACCGCAGGTGGTACCGTACCCGATAACCCTGCAGTAGTGGTGACCGTAGACTCGACAAATCGTGCTACTACCACCGATGGAGTAAGCGTTTAAGGTGGTAGAGACACAATTGCTGGAGTCGACGTCTGGACGGCCGTGATCGATGGAATGTCAGCCGACGATGTAGCCACTACGGGAACAACCGTAGCGCTTGTACTCGATACCTGCACAGAGGTAGGAACAAAGGACATACCAGATAGGGCAGGTGGAGCAAAACGTACCAACCGTGAAGTCTCTCCAGCTCCTACACCCATACCTGTCCTTTCCCTTCGTGAACGCTTTCTCACCAGCTGCACAGCTTCTTCTTCATCATCTTCCTCGTCGTCGTCGTCAACAGTTCTCTTTTGTTTCCCAACTGTTCTCTCATGCGTTACCATCATCCTTCTAGCCTCTTCCATCACATCATCAAAATCAGCTTGTGGACCCGAGACTTGAATATTCTCTTGTGGATCAACTCGGTCCATATCAAACAATCCTTGCCCGCCGAACATGGCGTCCAGGTCAATCTCTGTAGTTGACACAGCAGCAGATACAGCAGGCGCAGCTGATACAGCCTGGGTTGCTGCCGCCTGTTGTGGTCTTGGGTCTCTGAACTCGTCCCCTGCCGCAGGCACATATTCCGGGTTTATAAGGTACCCAAAGAGCGGAGTATGCCTGGGACGCAGCTCAGGCTTGCTTCGTGCGCTGGAAGTGCGACACTGTGCAAAGATACGTTTTGTCACACTTTCCACGTATCGAATAGGGCGTCGTTGAGGCAGCGTCGGAGCCACATGATTGAAAATCATCTGTAGGAATCGTGGATACATTGTAAACCGCTCACGCGCCACAGCCCTTCGTTGCCTATCGATCTCGTAAAAGATCATCTGGCTGAAAGAATATCTTTTATTATAGGTCAACGCAGTCATAGCAGACTGCATTGTTGCACCCATACCATCAGTGCCTGCCTTCCGTCCTGACATACATACGATCATGACGTGCATAAGGAAGCGCCACTGATCTAAAAGGAATCCCTTCCTCCGTTGAGTGTCCCCTTGGAGACCAGAATACCCCATCCTGAGGAACGCCCCATCACGGAATGGCGCAACAAACTCCGTTGGGTCATCCCTCGTCTCTTCACCAAACTGCAACGCCACCCGTATTTGTTCAGAAGAAAACTGAACAACTTGACCGTTTACGGTGGCTCGCATAACCGGGGGCTCAACCCGGCAATCGTACTCTACCGTCTGCCAAAAGTCTTCAATATTCGGTAGGGAAATAGGCAGGGTAGTGGTTATTGCATGATATATCCTTGAGCGCAGGAGAAAAGTAATTATCTCCCTGTAGTCCTCCACGCCCTTTGCATCTGGGTCAAGTGTTATGAACTGGTTATGAGCTGGGAAGAATTGTCTTTGATCATCACCGTCATCACCTGCACCTCCTGCACTTCCAACAGCAGCCATATCTGCACTAAACGAACCAAATTAGATAAACGTTAAAGTGTTACACAAGTTCGCTTGATTACCAGGAGCGAAGTTGTGATCAAACCTGTATAAGCGAAGTTAAAGGTGAGGCGAAGTTGGGAACAACTTCGCTTCATCTTTAAGTTCGTCTAATTAATTTTAAGTAAAAAGGTCTAGGCGAAGTTAAAGTTAACTTCGCCTCATCATAACATCGCCTCAGGCGAAGATAATGGTTAGGCGAAATTAAGTCTCAGGCGAAGTTGCGGATAACTTCGCCTCAGGCGAAATTAATCGTCAGGCGAAGTTGCGGATAACTTCGCCGAAACCCTAACTTCGCCTGCATCAGAATAGGCGACTGTTAGGATTCTAACAGCCGGAATCCGATGATTCGGCAAAGTTTGACGATCCAGGAGACTCTAACACATGATATTACGGATGGATAGATGAAAAGATCGTTCATGAACACGTAATACAAGTTTCTAAATCTCGGTTTTGAAAGGTCACCGGACCGAGGTCACGAAACCGTTCAAAACGACTTATGAAAAGCATCACTGTCTTTGGATATACGGTTAATCGATAACACACACCTTGAATCTATGAACGAAACTGAGAAAAAGGATCGAAATCGGAAACGAATCAAGTTAGCCGGATAATAGTTAAGTTCGCCGGGTTTCTCGGAACAACTTCGCTGATATTTTGAAATAATGAATATTTTACTGTTTGAAATCCTTATATAGGGTCAGAGTTGGTCAGGCGAAGTTACGGATAACTTCGCCTAGGCGAAGTTATCCACAAGTTCGCCTGATTCAACAACTTCGCCTATATTTTCATAACCAAACCTTATAATTTTGAACAATTTGAATTAACTCTTGAAAACTTCACTTTAAGAAATAAACGACATGATCAATTCTAAGTAACCAGTTAAAAAATCATAAAGCTATCTAAGTACAAAAACGTAAAAAATTTAAAGTATAAGGGATCAAATTTCAGTCTCGATAGGGACTGCTACGTTTTAGAAAAGATCCGAACAGGAATCATACTAACTACGTGACTGTCACATAGATCCGTGTTTAGCTGTATTATGACATATAAAGACAGGTTGTGAGCAGGTAATATACTTAAGATGGTTTTCATCATTTCTGTGATACGAGTTAGGTTCAGTTAATCCTTAAAATTTAAGTGGGCAACTACTCAGAAATATTGATTCCTCCTATCTATCCTCAAAGCGTATTTGGCTTTCCCCAAGTCACCCCGAATTGACTTCGACCCATAGTGTCTGATTAACTTGTAAGTATTCTTTGTCTGCTTCCCGTACTCATTCTTACTCCATGATTGAGAAGTCTCGATATCTTGAACTCTCGAATGTTACAATAACTCATAAGTCCTAAATTTTTTTTTTTTTTTTTTTTTTAACAAACATACTTATAGACTTCAGAGTAATAAACAACTGCAAGTCCCGAATCTGGATCACTGCAGTGTCTTGAAACGCCTTCTTCACGGGAATCAGAACACTTACGGGCTCGTGTATGACTGGGTAATCACTTTTCTGCCTATCATGCGGAAAGATATAAACGAAGACATGAAAAACACTTAAGTAGTTTTCACGTAAAATCAAGTATATTTAGTTTGTATCACATATACTTTTACACACCATTAAGAATTTACCTTGACATACAATGACTGTTCTAATGCCTTTTAAGCTTAAGAACTTCACTAGTTAAGCACACAAAATTAGTATAAACATCATTTTCCAAGGTTGGATCAATTTCCTGTTAAACATAGCAAATGAACTTCTTACGAAGTATTAGACTTGAAAAGTAATTTCATTTCCCAAAAAAAAAATTTTGACTTCAATCGCCCCGATCACGTCAAAGTCTTCAGGTAAACGGCAATCCTGAAGATCCAATGGATCAACTGGACCGACCACATACAAGTATGTGTCCTTCTAACTAAGTATGAACGACTAATTTTCAGCGACAGAAAGAAAACACATCATAACCGCCCCGGTCACTTTCAGTCATCTGGTTAATGGTGACCCTCATTCTCTACAAGTAGAAACGAGGACCAAAACATATTCGAGGATATGTCCATCAAACTGAGGTAACCGACTAATTTTAAGCAATAGTGACGTTTTTTTTTTTTTTTTTTTTTTTTTTTTAAATAAACACAAAAAACATGGTTACTCGGGATTGATCATCCCGTTCAGCTCAATTAGGTTTTGAAATCTGGATTTATCAAACGCTTTTGTAAATAAATCAGCGAAATTTTCTAGCGTATCGACCTTTTCGACCTTAATCAGTTTCTTCTCAGCACAATCCCGTATGAAATGATGACGAATGTCAATATGTTTAGTTTTACTATGTTTCACGGGATTGTTAATTACTGAGATGGCAGCAGTGTTATCAATAAAAATAGGAGTGAGTAAGAAATTCAGACCATAGTCGCGCAATTGTTGCTGAATCCACAAAACCTGAGAGCAGCAGTTGGATGCTGCCATATATTCAGCTTCGCACGTAGAGATTGCGACTGATGTCTGTTTCTTGCACTGCCAGGAAACTAATCTTCCACCGAGAAACTGACATCGTCCTGTTGTCGACTTCCGACTCTGATTGCACCCTCCATAATCAGAATCCGTATAAGCAACCAGTTCCACGTCTCCTCCCTTCGGGTACCACAACCCTAGCTTCGGCTTGCCTTTGAGATACCGCAGAATCCTCTTCACACCCTTCATGTGAGATTCCTTTGGGTTTGCCTGAAAACGAGCACAAAGACAAACAGCAAACATTATATCAGGCCTAGAAGCAGTCAAATACATCAAAGAACCTATTATAGCCCGATACTGAGTTGGGTCCACATCTGCGTCACCGTCTATTTCAGCTCCCAACTTGTGGTTGACGCAAATTGGAGTGTCAAATGGAGAAGAGTCCTCCATCTTGAAGCGCTTGAGGACATCATGAACATATTTTGTTTGATGAACGAACATCCCATCCTTCTTTTGATAAACCTGCAATCCTAAAAAGAACGTTAGTTCACCCATAGCACTCATCTCAAATCTTTTCTTCATGACGGCCTCAAATTCCTGACACATGGAGACTCTTGATGCAGCAAATATGATGTCATCCACGTAGACTTGAACTAGCAGGAAGTCACTTCCATCTCTCTTCACAAACAGTGTGCTGTCAATCAAACCCCTTTCAAAACCATTCTCTAGCAAGTAGTCCGATAACGTTGAATACCAGGCACGAGGTGCCTGATGTAATCCATACAGCGCCTTGCTCAACTTGTACACGTGATCAGGAAAGTCTGGGTCAGGAAAACCCGGAGGTTGCTCAACATACACAACCTCATCAACTTTCCCATTGAGGAACGCACTATTTGCGTCCAACTGAAACACTTTCATCTTCTTAAAAGCAGCAAACGCCAAAAACAATCTTATCGCTTCCAACCTGGCCACCGGAGCGAACACTTCATTATAATCTATCCCCTCTTGCTGATTAAAACCTTTAACGACCAGCCTCGCCTTGTTTCTTATAATAATCCCCTTTTCATCTCTCTTGCACTTAAACACCCATTTTGTGCCTATCGCATGCACATTCCTTGGTTTTTCAACCAAGGTCCAAACTTCCATCTTCTTAAATTGAGCTAACTCTTCTTGCATGGCCTCGACCCACGAGCTGTCCTTAAGAGCCATTTGATAATTTTTCGGTTCAATCTGGCTAATAAAGCATGAGTACAAACATTCGTTCATTATACCCGTTTCCTTAATGCTTGTATAAACACTGGTGTGCTCATTCAAGCTACTTCTGGTTTGTACACCGGAGGACACATCACCTATAACATTCTCCAAAGGGTGATCTATGTGAATTCTCGTGGTCGGAACAGCACCGACATGCAAATTATCTTCTAAATTAGAAGAGAGCTCATCAATGGTTGTTTCTGGCTGAGAGTGAAATGGATTGATAAACTCTTCTTCAGGAGAGACAGCAGAGGAACCGATAGAATTTGATGAGGAAGGTTGACAATCGTCAAATAGTTGTCTATGTGCCAAATTTTCCTCCTCATCTAGAATCATCTTCGTAGCAACACGTTCTTCTTCTTCTGTACAAAACAAATCAGGTATGTTAAAAGACTTGAAGATCCTATCATAGTCGAAAATCCCAGGAGGTCCGATGCTCGGTCTTGGCGATCTGTAACTCGTAATGTCGGTGTTACATACCACCTCAACCTTGCCGTTCGTTGTATTAAAGACACGCCTGTTGGGAGTCCCAACTTCATAGCCGACTAAGATTCCTTCATCGGCTGCTTCACCAAACTTTGAATGTGCCTTTAAAATTGAACACGGGGACCCGAAAGCTTCAAGTCCACACAAATTGGGCTTTCTCCCATGCATAAGCTCGTAGCATGTTTTATTAAGTCTTTTTACCGTTAAAACTCTATTCAGTACATAGCAAACTGTAGAAACAGCTTCAGCCCAGAACACCACCGGAAGCTTCGAATCAGCCAGCATAGTTCTGGCTCCTTCAATTAAAGTTCTATTCTTCCTTTCAGCCACTCCATTCTGTTGCGGAGTATACGGAGCGCTGAATTGGTGTTCAATCCCTCTTGACAGACAGAAGATGTCCATTTCAAAATTTTTAAACTCGGAACCATTGTCACTTCTGATGAACTTCACTCGTTTATTCATAATGTTCTCAACTTTGGTAATCAGATTCTTCACCATTTGAGCCGTTTCGTCCTTTGATTTCAGGAAGTATACCCACGAGTATCGTGAGTAGTCATCAGTGATCACCAAGCAATAAGTTGTACCACCTAGACTTCTTACATTCACAGGACCGAAGAGATCCATGTGAAGCAGCTCTAGTGTACTAGCAATTGAATTTACTTTCTTGGTGAGATGGGACTTCTTGTGCTGCTTTCCCTTTTTGAACGCAAGACATTTGTCTTCAAAATTGAAACTTTTTAAGGGAACACCCAACACAAGCCCATGTCTGACAATATGGTTCATCTTCCGAAGATGAATGTGCCCCATTCTCCTGTGCCACAGTTCAGTTTCCGATTCGCTTGCTTTCGTCAAAAGGCACGATTCTTCCGTTGACATTTCAGTTGAACTTAAATCCATCATATACGTATTTCGATCACGTGGAGCCTTCATTACTATCCACTCATCTGGTATTTGAAAACCAGGCTTCAACACAATCGCATCAGACTTCGTGAAGTGTACGGTATAATCTTTATCACAAATCTGCGACACACTCAGCAGATTGTGCTTCAGTTCTTCAACAAAGTTCACATTTTCTAACGTCATCTTCCCGTTAGTTACCGTACCCCTTCCTGTTATTTTGCCTCCACTCTCACCGGCAAAACTGACTCTCGCTCCTTGAACAGGTTTTAAATCTTGTAACAAATTCTTGTTACCAGTCATGTGCCGGGAACATCCGCTGTCCACAACCCAAAGATTATTGGACGCCCTGTTCAACTGTTCCTGCACAAACAAAAGAGATTATTAAAATTTGGGGACCCAAGACCTCTTGGTATTGGGTCGATTAACCTTCTTAACAGAACTCACACACCTTGGCTGACCAAAGTTAGCATTAGAAAAATTTCCACGAGTCCTAACAGGATACCTCCTTGGAGACTGATAGTGAGGCCAACCAAACCGACGAACATTAAGAGAATCAAAAGAATTATAGCATTTGGTTTGGTTATTAGTAGTGTAAAAACGAGATGTGTTTCTTTGAAAACCTGTATTATCTCTCAAATTTGAATGGTTTTCATTTTTAACATTTAAACGATTACCAAAAACCTTAGTCTCAGTTTTCGAGGGCCTCACCTCTCTTAAACGCTGCTTCAGAGGGCAATCAGCAACAAGGTGCCCTGTTTGATTACATCTAAAACAACACCTATGTTCAGCTTTCTTTTCAGCAGATGTTTTAGATGTGGAGGCAGTATTACCAACCGTACGTCTCACATAAGGTGGGACATATGGGTTGAGTGGAGTACTCCTTTTAGTTGATTTAACTTTTTCTCCACTAGTGGGTAATACTTCCTTTTCTTTTGTCTTACCCGACTCGGATGACTTATCCGAATCAGATGAGACTTGACTTGAAATAGAAATTTTAACTTTTGAGATAGGCGAACTTGTTTCGCCTTTACTAACTTCCGGTACTTTACCAGTTTCCTTAGCAGGACCTGTCTGATCAGCTACAAAATTAACAGATTCATGAACACTAGGATTGAAAGTATAATTATGGTTATAAGGTGGTGGAACCTCATGGTAACCAATTCCTCCCCTCTTAGGTGAGGAACCTTGATCACTAACGAGGTGATCAAGAATAGCAGAGGAATTCCGGAATTGCTCCAGTTTCCTATCTAGTTTCACCACTTTTACCTGGTGATCAGCAATCTGTTTTTCTTTCTCAGCGATTAACTTGGTTTTCTCTTCTAAAACCTCGTAGCTTAGATCGATCACATCAATTTTCTCAGATAATTTTGTTTTCAAACTTTTAACGTCTTTTTCACAAGCTTTAATTTTTATTTTATAATTATTTTCTCTTGTCTTTGTGAAGTGATGATCTTCTTTCAAGGTTTTAAATTCGGCATCCAACTTAACATACTGATCAGTAATTGTAGCAAGCTGTTCAGACAAGTTCTCACATTTAGTACAGATAGGTTTAGTACATACCTCGGAGTTCTGGTCATTAGCCATGAAAGCTTTTTCATTTTCAGCAGCTTTCATACATTCTTCAGCTGCAACCTTCGCCATGTGTGCCTGCTCAAAGAGTTCTCCAGAGAACATGTTCCAGTTGTATTCACCAGCATCAGACATCATGGCATTATTCCCATTGTTATTTCCACTTTGCTGTGTAGTCCTCCCCTGACTACGTTCTACACGTGCATTAGTGCACTCCTTTGCAAAGTGTCCATTTTGTTGACAATTGTAACACCTCACCCTTGACTTATCAAATCCTGGCTTCCCACCTACGAACTTTCTGCCAGTCTTCTTCATGAAACGCTTCACTCTTCTGACTATCATCGCCATCTGCCACTGCAGATCCATCTCCTCCAGATCATCAGGATCGATCTGGTCATAGTCTTCATCCAAAGCAGCAGGGTCCACAATCTTCCCTTGTATGTAGTTCTCGTAAGAAGCAATAAAAGATGCATAGAGTGCAAACTGCTCTTCAGCAGATTTAACACTCATTGGCATCTTAGAGTAGTTATTGCTTGAAGCACTGGGAGAGAAACTACTCTTGGATGCTTGAGGTTTCGAAGCACTTGATCCTCCAGCAACAAAGCAAACATCACCGTTCATGTTTACTGACACATTTCCTTCATGAGAAGAGTTAGAATCTGACTCTCCTTTGGAGTAGTAAGCAGCAGATTCAGACTTCGAACTTGAGCCTGAGTTAACTTTGGCACCATACATACCAGGGTCTTGAACCTGATCCGTTGGTGTCTCTTTACGAACCATATTAAGCTCAAAGGTTCTGAGCTTGTTTACTGCTGTCTCCAAATCATAATTAGGAAAGTCTTTGTCTTCCCTCATTAGAACAGTGTACATTTCCCACTTTGGTGGGAGAGCATCGAGAAGCTTCTCAACTATTTCCTCCTCTCTGTAAGCAATAGAATAGTTGTTCAGCTCTGTCATTAGATGATAATATCGGGTGATAATATCATCGAGCGATTCGTTCTTCAAATACTTGAAGACAGAGAACTGGGTCTTTAACAGCTTAATCTTCGAGGCACGAATACCCACGTTCCCTTCGAATCTATTCTCAAGAGCATCCCAAAGCTCTCGTGCAGAAGTGTACTTTCGGAATGTATGGAGAATCTCTTGAGGAAGAGCCATAGTAATTGCAGCATGGGCCTTGCTCTCGGCCTCATACATCTTCTTCTCTTCTTCCTCCATCTTGCTGTACTTCTTTATCACATCCCGACCTTCGTATTCCATTGTCGGTGGAATATATCCATCCTGGATGCACACCCACATCTTTGCATCCTGGTATTTAATATACTGAATGAACCTATCCTTCCACGCCACAAAGTCGGTTCCTTTCATCAACCTTGGGGCCTTAGTAGCCGACCCCGCTTCAACTTCCATTTTGACTAACTCTGAGATGTTAATCGGCGACATCTTCTCGAAAACAAGAAAAACCCGAAAAAAAACAAAAATTCTTCCAAACAGTACTATAGGCGAAGTTAAGGATAACTTCGCTTAAGTGTTAACTTCGCTGGAAAATCCTTAAATTCGCGTGACTTGGCGAAGTTGTGAATAACTTCGCTTAAGGCAAGCGAACTTAGGAGGTAAGCGAAGTTGAGGATAACTTCGCTTAGGCGAACTTATGAGGTAGGCGAAGTTGTGGATAACTTCGCTCAACCTTATATCTTCGCCGAAACCCTACTTCCAGCGTCGGCAACTTCGCCTGAAGAACAACAACTTCGCCCGAAGAACACTGAAAATATTCAGATCTGTTTTCGACGATTTAGCAGTTTCCGGTCGGTGTGACGGCTTGAATATGACTGTATAAGGTGAGTATAACACAATATCAACGAAAACGCGTCCCGCGAATAGGTCAAACGAGACGTTTTCTACACCTGCGTGAAATCCCGAACCACACAATCGAGCCAAAGTTCTGATACCAATTGTAGGTTCCCGGACGGATCTTACACGGGATATCGCTATCGACGTAGGTGCGGAATCCCTGCGTAGGTAGTTACGAGCGTAGAATACGTAAAACAATCACACGTGATACAAACGAACACGTTATATATTATAACTTGAAACACGTCTATTACAGACTCTCGACACGTTCACTGAGCTTCTGAATTACACGTGACTAACCAAAAACTATCTCTCTTCAACCGTAAACCCTTAGGTTATATAAATACACGACAACTTCGCCACAGGCGATGTTGTCAGTAACTTCGCTCGTTGAACAAGTTCGCCTAGGCGAACTTGTCGACAACTTCGCTTGTTCAACAAGTTCGCCTAAGCGAACTTGTTGACAACTTCGCTTACATACATAAACATAAACTTAAACATAATTACATTACAGACTCGATTACAAACGCTAGACTATGAACTACTGACATTTATGTACCAACAGGAACCACTGAATCGGATCATAAATTCGGTCATGGAGACTGCCATACCATATTTTGTGACCCTAAGAAATAATCGGATCAATAATTATACCCTCACGTCCCCCGTGGCCCGTTCGAAATTTTGCCAGTATTGCCAAAAGGGGGTCGTACTCGAGTCGGAGGAAAAACTGAGTATGGGTTGAACCTCTGAATCGGATCATAAATTCGGTCATGGAGACTGCCATACCATATTTTCTGACCCTAAGAAAATATCAGATAAATAATTATGCCCTCACGCCACCCCGTGGCCCGTTCAAAATTTTGCCAGTATTGCCAAAGGGAGTAGTACACGAGACAGAGGAAACATTGAATATGGGTGGAACCACTGAATCGGATCATAATTTCGGTCATGGAGACAGCCATACCATATTTTGTGACCCTAAGAAAGAATCGGATCAAAAATAATGCCCTCACGCCACCCCGTGGCCAGTTCGAAATTTTTCCAGTATTGCCAAAGGGGTGGTACACGAGTCGGAAGAAAATCTGAGTATGGGTCAAACCACTGAATCGGATCAAAAATTCGGTCATAGAGAATGCCGTACCATATTTTGTGACCCTAATAAAGAATCAGATAAACAATTATGCCCTCACGCCACCCCGTGGCCCGTTCAAAATTTTGCCAGTATTGCCAAAGGGGGTAGTAAACGAGACAGAGGAAACACTGAATCGGATTATAATTTCGGTCATGGAGACAGCCGTACCATATTTTGTGACCCTAAGAAAGAACCGGATCAATAATTATGCCCTCACGCCAACCCGTGGCCAGTTCGAAATTTTGCCAGTATTGCCAAAGGGGGTAGTACACGAGCCGGAGGAAAAACTCAGTATGGGTCTAACCACTAAATCGGATCATAAATTCGGTCATGGAGACTGTCATACCATATTTTAAGACCCTAAGAAACAATCGGATCAATTATTATGCCCTCACGCCACTCCGTGGCCCGTTCGAAATTTTGTCAGTATTGCCAAAGGAGGTAGTACACGAGCCGGAGGAAAAAACCGCGTATGGGTCGAACCACTGAATCGGATCATAAATTCGGTCATGGAGACTGCCATACCATATTATGTGACCCTAAGAAAGAATCAGATAAATAATTATGCCCTCACGCCACCCCGTGGCCCTTTCGTAATTTTGACAGTATTGCCAAAGGGGGGGTACACGAGTCGGAGGAAAATCTGAGTATGGGTCGAACCACTGAATCGGATCATAAATTCGGTCATGGAGACTGCCATACCATATTTTGTGACCCTAAGATAGAATCGGATACATAATTATGTCCTCACGCCACCCTGTGGCCCGTTCAAAATTTTGCCAGTATTGCCAAAGGGGGTAGTACACGAGACGGAGGAAAATCTGAGTATGGGTCGAACCACTGAATTGGATCATAAATTTGGTCATGGAGACTGCCATATCTTATTTTTTGACCCTAAGAAAGAATTAGATCAGAACTATGACCTCACGCCAACCCGTGGCCCGTTCGAAATTTTTCAAGTATCGCCAAAGGGGGTAGTACACGAGTCGGAGGAAAAACTGAGTATGGGTCGAACCACTGAATCGGATCATAAATTCGGTCATGGAGAATGCCATACCATATTATGTGACCCTAAGAAAGAATCAGATAAATAATTATGCCCTCACGCCACCCCGAGGCCCGTTCAACATTTTGCCAGTAATGCCAAAGGGGGTAGTACACGAGACAGAGGAAACACTGAGTATGGGTGGAACCACTGAATCGGATCATAATTTCGGTCATGAAGACAGCCATACCATATTTTATGACCCAAAGAAAGAATCGGATCAATAATTATGCCCTAACGCCACCCCGTGGCCAGTTCGAAATTTTGCCAGTGTTGCCAATGGGGGTAGTACACGAGCCGGAGGAAAAGCTCAGTATGGGTCTAACCACTGAATCGGATCATAAATTCGGTCATGGAGACTGCCATACCATATTTTAAGACCCTAAGAAAGAATCGGATCAATAACTATGCTATCACGCCACCTCGTGGCCAGTTCGAAATTTTGCCAGTATTGCCAAAGGGGGTAGTACACGAGCCGGAGGAAAAACTTAGTATGGGTCTAACCAATGTATCGGATCATAAATTCGGTCACGGAGACTGCCATACCATATTTTAAGACCCTAAAAAAGAATCGGATCAATTATTATGCCCTCACGCCACCCCGTGGCCCGTTCAAAATTTTGTCAGTATTGCCAAAGGGGGTAGTACACGAGACCGAGGAAACACTGAGTATGGGTGGAACCACTAAATCGGATCATAATTTCGGTCATGGAGACAGCCATACAATATTTAATTACTCTAAGAAAGAATCGATTCAATAATTATGCCCTCACGCCACCCCGTGGCCAGTTCGAAATTTTGCCAGTATTGCCAAAGGGGTAGAAAACGAGCCGGAGGAAAAACTCAGTATGGGTCTAACCACTGAATCGGTTCATAAATTCGGTCATGGAGACTGCCATACCATATTTTAAGACCCTAAGAATGAATCGGATCAATTATTGTGCCCTCACGCCACCCCGTGGCCCGTTCGAAATTTTGTCAGTATTGTCAAAGGAGGTAGTACACGAGCCAGAGGAAAAACCGCGTATGGTTCGAACCACTGAATCGGATCATAAATTCGGTCATGGAGACTGCCATACCATATTATGTGACCCAAAGAAAGAATCAGATAAATAACTATGCCCTCACGCCACCCCGTGGCCCGTTCGTAATTTTGACAGTATTGCCAAAGGGGTGGTACACGAGTCGGAGGAAATTCGGTCATGGAGAATGTCATACCATATTTTGTGACCCTAAGAAAGAATCTGATAAATAATTATGCCCTCACGCCTCCCTGTGGCCCGTTCAAAATTTTGCAAGTATTGCCAAAGGAGTAGTGCACGAGACGGAGGAAAATCTGAGTATGGGTCGAACCACTGAATTGGATCATAAATTCGATCATGGAGACTGCCATACCATATTTTTTGACCCTAATAAAGAATCAGATCAATAACTATGATCTCACACCAACCGTGGCCCGTTCGAAATTTTTCTATTATCGCCAAAGGGGGTAGTACACGAGTAGGAGGAAAAACTGAGTATGGGTCAAACCATTGAATCGGATCATAAATTCGGTCATGAAGACTGTCATACCTTATATTAAGACCCTAAGAAAGAATCGGATCGATTATTATGCCCTCACACCACCCAGTGGTCCGTTCGAAATTTTGTCAGCATTGCCAAAGGAGGTAGTACACGAGCCGGAGGAAAAACAGCGTATGGGTCGAACCACTGAATCGGATCATAAATTCGGTCATGGAGACTGCCTTACCATATTTTGTGACCCTATGAAAGAAGCAGATCAATAATTATGCCCTCACGCCACCTCGTGGCCCGTTCGTAATTTTGACAGTATTGCCAAAGGGGTGGTACACGAGTCGGAGGAAAATCTGCGTATGTGTCGAACCACTGAATCAGATCATAAATTCTGTCAAGGAGACAGCCATACCATATTTTGTGACCCTAAGAAAGAATCGGATAAATAATTATGTCCTCACGCCACCCTGTGGCCCGTTCTAAATTTTGCCAGTATTGCCAAAGAGGGTAGTACACGAGACGGAGGAAAATTTGAGTATGAGTCGAACCACTGAATTGGATCATAAATTCGTTCATGGAGACAGCCATACTATATTTTTTGACCCTATGAAAGAATCAGATCAATAACTATGACCTTACGCCAACCCGTGGCCCGTTCAAAATTTTTCTAGTATCGCCAAAGGGGGTAGTACACGAGCCGGAGGAAAAACTGAGTATGGGTCGAACCACTGAATCGGATCATAAATTCGGTCATGGAGAATGCCATACCATATTATGTGACCCTAAGAAAGAATCAGATAAATAATTATGCCCTCACGCCACCCCATGGCCCGTTCAACATTTTGCCAGTATCGCCAAAGGGGGTAGTACGCGAGACAGTGGAAACACTGAGTATGGGTGGAACCACTGAATCGGATCACAATTTCGGTCATGGAGACTTCCATACCATATTTTTTGACCCTAAGAAAGAATCAGATAAAAAATTATGCCATTACGCCACACCGTGGCCCGTTCAACATTTTGCCAGTATTGCCAAAGGGGGTAGTACACGAGGCGGAGGAAAATCTGAGTATGGGTCGAACCACTGAATTGGATCATAAATTCGGTCATGGAGACTGCCATACCAAATTTTTTGACCCTAAGAAAGAATCAGATCAATAACTATGCCCTCACGCCACCCCGTGGCCCGTTCGAAATTTTGCCCGTATTGCCAAAGGGGGTAGTACACGAGGTGGAGGAAAAACTGAGTATGGGTCGAACTACTGAATCGGATCATAAATTCGGTCATGTAGAATGCCATACCATATTATGTGACCCTAAGAAAGAATCAGATAAATAATTATGCCCTCATGCCACCCCGAGGCCCGTTCAAAATTTTGCCAGTATTGCCAATGGGGGTAATAAACGAGACAGAGGAAACACTAAGTATAGGTCAAACCACTGAATCGGATCATAAAATCGGTCATGGAGACTGCCATACCATATATTTAGACCCTAAGAAAGAATCGGATCAATTATGATGCCCTCACACCACCCCGTGGTCCGTTCGAAATTTTGTCAGCATTGCCAAAGGAGGTAGTACACGAGCCGGAGGAAAAACCGCGTATGGGTCGAACCACTGAATCGGATCATAAATTCGGTCATGGAGACTGCCTACCATATTTTGTGACCCTAAGAACGAAGCAGATCAATAATTATGCCCTCACGCCATCCCGTGGCCCGTTCGTAATTTTGACAGTATTGCCAAAGGGGTGGTACACGAGTCGTAGAAAAATCTGAGTATGGGTCGAACCACTGAATCGGATTATAAATTCGGTCATGGAGACTGCCATACCATATTTTAAGACCCTAAGAAAGAATCGGATCAATTAATATGCCCTCACGCCACCCCGTGGCCCGTTCAAAATTTTGTCAGTATTGCCAAAGGGGGTAGTACACGAGACAGAGGAAACATTGAGTATGGGTGGAACCACTAAATCGGATCATAATTTCGGTCATGGAAACACCCATACAATATTTTGTGACCCTAAGAAAGAATCGGATCAATAATTATGCCCTCATGCCACCCCGTGGCCAGTTCGAAATTTTGCCAGTATTGCCAAAGAGGGTAGTACACGAGCCGGAGGTAAAACTCAGTATGGGTCTAACCACTGAATCAGATCATAAATTTGGTCATGGAGACTGCCATACCATATTTTAAGACCCTAAGAAAGAATCAGATCAATAACTATGCCCTCACGCCACCCCATGGCCCGTTCGAAATTTTGCCAGTATTGCCAAAGGGGGTAGTACACGTGACGGAGGAAAAACAGAGTTTGGGTCGAACCACTGAATCAGATCATAAATTTGGTCATGGAGAATGCCATACCATATTTTGTGACCCTAAGAAAGAATAGGATCAATATTTATGCCCTCACGCCACCCCGTGGCCATTTCAAAATTTTGCCAGTATTGCCAAAGGGGGTAGTACACGAGCCGGAGGAAAAACTCAGTATGGGTCTAACCACTGAATCGGATCATAAATTCGGTCATGGAGACTGCCATACCATATTTTAAGACCCTAAGAAAGAATTGTATCAATAACTATGCCCTCACGCCACCCCGTGGCCCGTTCGAAATTTTGCCAGTATTGCCAAAGGGGGTTACACGTGACGGAATAAAAACTGAGTATGGGTCGAACCACTGAATCGGATCATAAATTCGGTCATGGATAATGCCATACCATATTTTGTGATCCTAAGAAAGAATATGATCAATAATTATGCCCTCACGCCACCCCGTGGCCAGTTCGAAATTTTGCCAGTATTGCCAAAGGGGGTCGTACACGAGCCGGAGGAAAAACTCAGTGTGTGTCTAACCACTGAATCGGATCATAAATTCGGTCATGGAGACTGCCATACCATATTTTAAGACCCTAAGAAAGAATCGGATCAATTATTATGCCCTCACGCCACCCCGTGGCCCGTTCAAAATTTTGTCCGTATTGCCAAAGGAGGTAGTGCACAAGACAGAGGAAACACTGAGTATGGGTGGAACCACTAAATCGGATCATAATTTCTGTCATGGAGAGAACCATACAATATTTTGTGACCCTAAAAAAGAATCGGATCAATAATTATGCCCTCACGCCACCCTGTGGCCAGTTCGAAATTTTGCCAGTATTGCGAAAGGGGGCAGCACACGAGCCGGATGAAAAACTCAGTATGGGTCTAACCACTGAATCGGATCATAAATTCGGTCATGGAGACTGCCATACCATATTTTAAGACCCTAAGAAAGAATAGGATCAATTATTATGCCCTCACTCCACCCCGTGGCCCGTTCGAAATTTTGCCAGTATTGCCAAAGGAGGTAGTACACGAGCCGGAGGAAAACCGCGTATGGGTCGAACCACTGAATCAGATCATAAATTCGGTTATGGAGACTGCCATACCATATTTTGTGACCCTAAGAAAGAATAGGATAAATAATTATGTCCTCACGCCACCCTGTGGCCCGTTCGAAATTTTGTCAGTATTGCCAAAGGAGGTAGTACACGAGCCGGAGGAAAAACCGCGTATGGGTCGAACCACGGAATCGGATCATAAATTCGGTCATGGAGACTGCCATACCATATTTGGTGACCCTTAGAAAGAAGCAGATCAATAATTATGCCCTCACGCCACCCCGTGGCCCGTTCGTAATTTTGACAGTATTGCCAAAGGTGTGGTACACGAGTCGGAGGAAAATCTGAGTATGGGTCGAACCACTGAATCGGATCATAAATTCGGTCATGGAGACTGCCATACAATATTTTGTGACCCTAAGAAAGAATCGGATAAATAATTATGTCCTCACGCCATCCTGTGGCCCGTTCAATATTTTGCCAGTATTGCCAAAGGGGGTAGTACACGAGACGGAGGAAAATTTCAGTATGGGTCAAACCACTGAATTGGATCATAAATTCGGTCATGGAGACTGCCATACCATATTTTTTGACCCTAATAAAGAATCTGACCAATAACTATGACCTCACTCCAACCCGTGGCCCGTTCGAAATTTTCTAGTATCGCCAAAAGGGGTAGTACACGAGTCGGAGGAAAAACTGAGTATGGGTCGAACCACTGAATAGGATCATAAATTCGGTCATGGAGAATGCCATACCATATTATGTGACCCTAAGAAAGAATCAGATAAATAATTATGTCCTCACGCCACCCTGTGGCCCATTCAAAATTTTTCCAGTATTGCCGAAGGGGGTATTACACGAGACGGAGGAAAATCTGAGTATGGGTCGAACCACTGAATTGGATCATAAATTCGGTCATGGAGACTGCCATACTATATTTTTTGACCCTAAGAAAGAATCAGATCAATAACTAAAATCACCCGCCAACCCGTGGCCCGTTCGAAATTTTTCTAGTATCGCCAAAGGGGGTAGTACACGAGTCGGAGGAAAAACTGAGTATGGGTCGAACCATTGAATCTGATTATAAATTCGGTCTTGGAGAATGCCATACCATATTATGTGACCCTAAGAAAGAATCAGATAAATAATTATGCCCTCACGCTACCCCGTGGCCCGTTCAACATTTTGCCAGTATTGCCAAAGGGGGTAGTGCACGAGGCGGAGGAAAATCTGAGTATGGTTCGAACCACTGAATTGGATCATAAATTCGGTCATGGAGACTGCCATACTATATTTTTTGACCCTATGAAAAAATCAGATAAATTTTGACAGTATTGCCAAAGGCGGTGATACACGAGTCGGAGGAAAAACTGAGTATGGGTCAAACTACTGAATCGGATCATAAATTCGGTCATGGAGAATGCCATTCCATATTTTGTGATCCTAAGACAGAATCTGATAAATAATTATGCCCTCACGCCACCCCGTGGCCCGTTCAAAATTTTGCCAGTATTGCCAAAGGGGTTAGTACACGAGACAGAGGAAACACTAAGTATGGGTGGAACCACTGAATCGGATCATAATTTCGGTCATGGTGACAACCATACAATATTTTGTGACCCTAAGAAAGAATCGGATCAATAATTATGCCCTCACGCCACCCCGTGGCCAGTTCGAAATTTTGCCCGTATTGCGAAAGGGGGTAGTACACGAGCCGAAGGAAAAACTCAGTATGGGTCTAACCACTGAATCAGATCATAAATTCGGTCATGGAGACTGCCATACCATATTTTAAGACCCTAAGAAAGAATAGGATCAATTATTATGCCCTCACGCCACCCCGTGGCCCGTTCGAAATTTTGTCAGTATTGCCAAAGGAGGTAGTACGCGAGCCGGAGGAAAAACCGCGTCTGGGTCGAACCACTGAATCGGATCATAAATTCGGTCATGGAGACTGCCATACCATATTTGGTGACCCTAAGAAAGAAGCAGATCAATAATTATGCCCTCACGCCACCCCGTGGCCCGTTCGTTATTTTGACAGTATTGCCAAAGGGGTGGTACACGAGTCTGAGGAAAACCTGAGTATGGGTCGAACCACTGGATCGGATCATAAATTCGGTCATGGAGACTGCCATACCATATTTTGTGACCCTAAGAAATAATTGGATAAATAATTATGTCCTCACGCCACCTTGTGGCCCGTTCAAAATTTTGCCAGTATTGCCAAAGGGGGTAGAACACGAGACGGAGGAAAATCTGAGTATGGGTCGAACCACTTAATTGGATCATAAATTCGATCATGGAGACTGCCATACCATATTTTTTGTCCCTAATAAAGAATCAGATCAATAACTCTGACCTCATGCCAACCCGTGGCCCGTTCGAAATTTTTCTAGTATCGCCAAAGGGGGTAGTACACGAGTAGGAGGAAAAACTGAGTATGGGTCGAACCACTGAATCAGATAATAAATTCGTTCATGGAGAATGCCATACCATATTATGTGACCCTAAGAAAGAATCAGATAAATAATTATGCCCTCACGCCACCACGTGGCCCGTTCAACATTACGCCAGTATTGCCATAGGGTACCGGTAGTACACGAGACATAGGAAACACTTAGTATGGGTGGAACCACTGAATCGGATCATAATTTCGGTCATGGAGACAGCCATACCATATTTTATGACCCTAAGAAAGAATCGGATCAATAATTATGCCCTCACGCCACCCCGTGGCCCGTTCGTAATTTTGACAGTATTGCCAAAGGGATGGTACACGAGCCGGAGGAAAAACTCAGTATGGGTCTAACCACTGAATCAGATCATAAATTCGGTCATGGAGACTGCCATACCATATTTTAAGACCCTAAGAAAGAATCGGATCAATAACTATGCCCTCTTGCCATCCCGTGGCCCATTCGAAATTTTGCCTGTATTGCCAAAGGTGGTAGAACACGTGACGGAGGAAAAACTGAGTATGGGTCGAACTACTGAATCGGATCATAAATTCGGTCATGGAGAATGCCATACCATATTTTGTGACCCTAAGAAAGAATAGGATTAATAATTATGCCCTCACGCCACCCCGTGGCAGTTCAAAATTTTGCCTGTATTGCCAAAGCGGGTAGTACACGAGCCAGTGGAAAAACTCAGTATGGGTCTAACCACTGAATCAGATCATAAATTCGGTCATGGAGACTGCCATACCATATTTTAAGACCCTAAGAAAGAATCGGGTCAATAACTATGCCCTCACGCCACCCCGTGGCCCGTTCGAAATTTTGCCAGTATTGCCAAAGGGGGTAGTACACGTGACGGAGGAAAAACGGATTATTGGTCGAACCAGTGAATCGGATCATAAATTCGGTCATGGATAATGCCAGACCATATTTTGTAACCCTAAGAAAGAATAGGATCAATAATTATGCCCTCACTCCACCCTGTGGCCAGTTCGAAATTTTGCCAGTATTGCCAAAGAGGGTAGTACACGAGCCGGAGGAAAAACTCAGCATGGGTCTAACCACTGAATCGGATCATAAATTCGGTCATGGAGACTGCCATACCATATTTGGTGACCCTAAGAAAGAAGCAGATCAATAATTATGCCCTCACGCCACCCCGTGGCCCGTTCGTAATTTTGACAGTATTGCCAAAGGGATGGTACACGAGTCTGAGGAAAACCTGAGTATGGGTCGAACCACTGGATCGGATCATAAATTCGGTCATGGAGACTGCCATACCATATTTTGTGACCCTAAGAAATAATCTGATAAATAATTATGTCCTCACGCCACCCTGTGGCCCGTTCAAAATTTTGCCAGTATTGCCAAAGGGGGTAGTACACGAGACGGAGGAAAATCTGAGTATGGGTCGAACCACTTAATTGGATCATAAATTCGATCATGGAGACTGCCATACCATATTTTTTGTACCTAATAAAGAATCAGATCAATTACTCTGACCTCACGCCAACCCGTGGCCCGTTCGAAATTTTTCTAGTATCGCCAGAGGGGGTAGTACACGAGTAGGAGGAAAAACTGAGTATGGGTCGAACCACTGAATCAGATCATAAATTCGTTGATGGAGAATGCCATACCATATTATGTGACCCTAAGAAAGAATCAGATAAATAATTATGCCCTCACGCCACCCCGTGGCCCGTTCAAAATTTTGCCAGTATTGCCAAAGGATACCGGTAGTACACGAGACATAGGAAACACTTAGTATGGGTGGAACCACTTAATCGGATCATAATTTCGGTCATGGAGACAGCCATA
This sequence comes from Bidens hawaiensis, assembly GCF_021521415.1. Lineage (NCBI taxonomy): Eukaryota > Viridiplantae > Streptophyta > Magnoliopsida > Asterales > Asteraceae > Bidens > Bidens hawaiensis. The sequence continues at coordinate 257,346 of NW_027493290.1, forward strand.
CCATATTTTATGACCCTAAGAAAGAATCGAAACAATAATTATGCCCTCACGCCACCCCGTGGCCAGTTCGAAATTTTGCCAGTATTGCCAAAGGGGGTAGTACACGAGCCGTAGGAAAAACTCAGTATGGGTCTAACCACTGAATCAGATCATAAATTCGGTCATGGAGACTGCCATACCATATTTTAAGACCCTAAGAAAGAATCGGATCAATAACTATGCCCTCTTGCCACCCCGTGGCCCTTTCGAAATTTTGCCAGTATTGCCAAATGGGGTAGAACACGTGACGGAGGAAAAACTGAGTATGGGTCGAACCACTGAATCGGATCATAAATTCGGTCATGGATATTGCCATACCATATTTTGTGACCCTAAGAAAGAATAGGATCAATAATTATGCACTCACGCCACCCCGTGGCCAGTTCGAAATTTTGCTAGTATTGCCAAAATGGGTAGTACACGAGCCGGAGGAAAAACTCAGTATGGGTCTAACCACTGAATCGGATCATAAATTCGGTCATGGACACTGCCATACCATATTTTAAGACCCTAAGAAAGAATCGGATCAATAACTATGCCCACACGCCACCCCGTGGCCCGTTCGAAATTTTGCAAGTATTACCAAAGGGGGTAGTACACGTGACGGAGGAAAAACTGAGTATGGGTCGAACCACTGAATCGGATCATAAATTCGTTCATGGATAATGCCAGACCATATTTTGTGACCCTAAGAAAGAACAGGATCAATAATTATGCCCTCACTCCAGCCCGTGGCCAGTTCGAAATTTTGCCAGTATTACCAAAGAGAGTAGTACACGAGCCGGAGGAAAAACTCAGTATGGGTCTAACCACTGAATCGGATCATAAATTCGGTTATGGAGACTGCCATACCATATTTTAAGATCCTAAGAAAGAATCGAATCAATTATTATGCCCTCACGCCACCCCGTGGCCCGTTCAAAATTTTGTCAGTATTGCCAAAGGAGGTAGTACACGAGACAGAGGAAACACTGAGTATTGGTGGAACCACTAAATCGGATCATGATTTCTGTCATGGAGACAACCATACAATATTTTGTGACCCTAAGAAAGAATCGGATCAATAATTATGCCCTCACGCCACCCCGTGGCCAGTTCGAAATTTTGCCAGTATTGCGAAAGGGGGTAGTTCACGAGCCGGAGGAAAAATTCAGTATGGGTCTAACCACTAAATCGGATCATAAATTCGGTCATGGGGACTGCCATACCATATTTTAAGACCCTAAGAAAGAATCGGATCAATAACTATGCCCTCTTGCCACCCCGTGGCCCGTTCGAAATTTTGACAGTATTGCCAAAGGGGGTAGAACACGTGATGGAGGAAAAACTGAGTATGGGTCGAACCACTGAATCGGATCATAAATTCGGTTATGGATACTGCCATACCATATTTTTTGACCCAAAGAAACAATAGGATCAATAATTATGCCCTCACGCCACCCCGTGGCCAGTTCAAAATTTTGCCAGTATTGCGAAAGGGGGTCGTACACGAGCCGGAGGAAAAACTTAGTATGGGTCTAACCACTGAATCGGATCATAAATTCGGTCAGGGAGACTGCCATACCATATTTTAAGACCCTAAGAAAGAATCGAATCAATAACTATGCCCTCACGCCACACCGTGGCTCGTTCGAAATTTTGCCTGTATTGCCAAAGGGGGTAGTACACGTGACGGAGGAAAAACTGAGTATGGGTCGAACCACTGAATCGGATCATAAATTCGGTCATGGATAATGCCAGACCATATTTTGTGACCCTAAGAAAGAATAGGATCAATAATTATGCCCTCACGCCACCCCGTGGCCAGTTCGAAATTTTGCCAGTATTGCCAAAGAGGGGTACACGAGCCGGAGGAAAAACTCAGTATGGGTCTAACCACTGAATCGGATCATAAATTCGGTCATGGAGACAGCCATACCATATTTTAAGACCCTAAGAAAGAATCGAATCGATTATTATCCCCTCACGCCACCTCATGGCCCCGTTCAAAATTTTGTCAGTATTACCAAAGGAGGTAGTACACGAGACAGAGGAAACACTGAGTATGGGTGGAACCACTAAATCGGATCATGATTTCTGTCATGGAGACAACCATACAATATTTTGTGACCCTAAGAAAGAATCAGATCAATAATTATGCCCTCACGCCATCCCGTGGCCAGTTCGAAATTTTGCCAGTATTGCGAAAGGGGTTAGTACACGAGCCGAAGGAAAAACTCAGTATGGGTCTAACCACTGAATCGGATCATAAATTCGGTCATGGAGACTGCCATACCATATTTTAAGACCCTAAGAAAGAATCGGATCAATAACTATGCCCTCTTGCCACCCTGTGGCCCGTTCGAAATTTTGCCAGTATTGCCAAAGGGGGAAGAACACGTGACGGAGGAAAAACTGAGTATGGGTCGAACCACTAAATGGGATCATAAATTCGGTCATGGATATTGCCATACCATATTTTGTGACCCTAAGAAAGAATAGGATCAATAATTATGCACGCACGCCACCCCGTGGCCAGTTCGAAATTTTGCGAGTATTGCCAAAATGGGTAGTACACGAGCCGGAGGAAAAACTCAGTATGGGTCTAACCACTGAATCGGATCATAAATTCGGTCATGGACACTGCCATACCATATTTTAAGACCCTAAGAAAGAATCGGATCAATAACTATGCCCACACGCCACCCCGTGGCCCGTTCGAAATTTTGCAAGTATTACCAAAGGGGGTAGTACACGTGACGGAGGAAAAACTGAGTATGGGTCGAACCACTGAATCGGATCATAAATTCGTTCATGGATAATGCCAGACCATATTTTGTGACCCTAAGAACGAAGTAGATCAATAGTTATGCCTTCACGCCACCCCGTGGCCCGTTCGTAATTTTGACAGTATTGCCAAAGGGGTGGTACACGTGACGGAGGAAAAACTGAGTATGGGTCGAACCACTGAATCGGATCATAAATTCGGTCATGTATAATGCCAGACCATATTTTGTGACCCTAAGAAAGAACAGGATCAATAATTATGCCCTCACTCCAGCCCGTGGCCAGTTCGAAATTTTGCCAGTATTACCAAAGAGAGTAGTACACGAGCCGGAGGAAAAACTCAGTATGGGTCTAACCACTGAATCAGATCATAAATTCGGTTATGGAGACTGCCATACCATATTTTAAGATCCTAAGAAAGAATCGAATCAATTATTATGCCCTCACGCCACCCCGTGGCCCGTTCAAAATTTTGTCAGTATTGCCAAAGGAGGTAGTACACGAGACAGAGGAAACACTGAGTATTGGTGGAACCACTAAATCGGATCATGATTTCTGTCATGGAGACAACCATACAATATTTTGTGACCCTAAGAAAGAATCGGATCAATAATTATGCCCTCACGCCACCCCGTGGCCAGTTCGAAATTTTGCCAGTATTGCGAAAGGGGGTAGTTCACGAGCCGGAGGAAAAATTCAGTATGGGTCTAACCACTAAATCGGATCATAAATTCGGTCATGGAGACTGCCATACCATATTTTAAGACCCTAAGAAAGAATCGGATCAATAACTATGCCCTCTTGCCACCCCGTGGCCCGTTCGAAATTTTGCCAGTATTGCCAAAGGGGGTAGAACACGTGACGGAGGAAAAACTGAGTATGGGTCGAACCACTGAATCGGATCATAAATTCGGTTATGGATACTGCCATACCATATTTTTTGACCCAAAGAAACAATAGGATCAATAATTATGCCCTCACGCCACCCCGTGGCCAGTTCAAAATTTTGCCAGTATTGCGAAAGGGGGTCGTACACGAGCCGGAGGAAAAACTTAGTATGGGTCTAACCACTGAATCGGATCATAAATTCGGTCAGGGAGACTGCCATACCATATTTTAAGACCCTAAGAAAGAATCGAATCAATAACTATGCCCTCACGCCACCCCGTGGCTCGTTCGAAATTTTGCCTGTATTGCCAAAGGGGGTAGTACACGTGACGGAGGAAAAACTGAGTATGGGTCGAACCACTGAATCGGATCATAAATTCGGTCATGGATAATGCCAGACCATATTTTGTGACCCTAAGAAAGAATAGGATCAATAATTATGCCCTCACGCCACCCCGTGGCCAGTTCGAAATTTTGCCAGTATTGCCAAAGAGGGTAGTACACGAGCCGGAGGAAAAACTCAGTATGGGTCTAACCACTGAATCGGATCATAAATTCGGTCATGGAGACTGCCATACCATATTTTAAGAGCCTAAGAAAGAATCGAATCGATTATTATCCCCTCACGCCACCTCATGGCCCCGTTCAAAATTTTGTCAGTATTACCAAAGGAGGTAGTACACGAGACAGAGGAAACACTGAGTATGGGTGGAACCACTAAATCGGATCATGATTTCTGTCATGGAGACAACCATACAATATTTTGTGACCCTAAGAAAGAATCAGATCAATAATTATGCCCTCACGCCATCCCGTGGCCAGTTCGAAATTTTGCCAGTATTGCGAAAGGGGTTAGTACACGAGCCGAAGGAAAAACTCAGTGTGGGTCTAACCACTGAATCGGATCATAAATTCGGTCATGGAGACTGCCATACCATATTTTAAGACCCTAAGAAAGAATCGGATCAATAACTATGCCCTCTTGCCACCCTGTGGCCCGTTCGAAATTTTGCCAGTATTGCCAAAGGGGGAAGAACACGTGACGGAGGAAAAACTGAGTATGGGTCGAACCATTAAATGGGATCATAAATTCGGTCATGGATAATGCCATACCATATTTTTTGACCCTAAGAAAGAATATGATCAATAATTATGCCCTCACGCCACCCCGTGGCCAGTTAGAAATTTTGCCAGTATTGCGAAAGGGAGTAGTACACGAGTCGGAGGAAAAACTCAGTATGGGTCAAACCACTGAATCGGATCATAAATTCGGTCATGGAAACTGCTATACCATATTTTAAAACCCTAAGAAAGAATAGGATCAAATATTATGCCCTCACGCCACCCCGTGTCCCGTTCGAAATTTTGTCAGTATTGCCAAAGGAGGTAGTACACGAGCCGGAGGAAAACCGCGTATGGGTCGAACCACTGAATCGGATCATAAATTCGGTCATGGAGACTGCCATACCATATTTTGTGACCCTAAGAACGAAGTAGATCAATAGTTATGCCTTCACGCCACCCCGTGGCCCGTTCGTAATTTTGACAGTATTGCCAAAGGGGTGGTACACGAGTCGGAGGAAAATCTGAGTATAGGTCGAATCACTGAATCAGATCATAAATTCGGTCATGGAGACTGCCATACCATATTTTGTGACCCTATGAAAGAATCAGATAAATAATTATGTCCTCACGCCACCCTGTGGCCCGTTCAAAATTTTACTAGTATTGCCAAAGGAGGTAGTACACGAGACGGAGGAAATTCTCAGTATGGGTCGAACCACTGAAATGGATCATAAATTCGGTCATGGAGACTGTCATACCATATTTTTTGACCCTAAGAAAGAATCTGACCAATAACTATGACCTCACGCCAACCCGTGGCCCGTTCGAAATTTTTCTAGTATCGCCAAAATGGGTAGTACACGAGTCAGAGGAAAAACTGAGTATGGGTCGAACCACTGAATCAGATCATAAATTCGGTCATGGAGAATGCCATACCATATTATGTGACCCTAAGAAAGAATCTGATAAATAATTATGCCATCACGCCACCCCATGGCCCGTTCAACATTTTTTGCCAGTATCGCCAAAGGGGGTAGTACACGAGACAGAGGAAACACTGAGTATGGGTGGAACCATTGAATCGGATCATAATTTCTGTCATGGAGACTGCCATACTATATTTTTTGACCCTAAGAAAGAATCAGATCAATAACTGTGACCTCACGCCAACCCGTGGCCCGTTCGAAATTTTTCTAGTATAGCCAAAAGGGGTAGTACACGAGTCGGAGGAAAAACTGAGTATGGGTCGAACCACTGAATCGGATCATAAATTCGGTCATGGAGAATGCCATACCATATTATGTGACCCTAAGAAAGAATCAGATAAATAATTATGCCCTCACGCCACCCTGTGGCCCATTCAAAATTTTGCCAGTATTGCCAAAGAGGGTAGTACACGAGACGGAGGAAAATCTGAGTATGGGTCGAACCACTGAATTGGATCATAAATTCGGTCATGGAGACTGCCATACTATATTTTTTGACCCTAAGAAAGAATCAGATCAATAACTATGACCTCACGCCAACCCGTGGCCCGTTCGAAATTTTTAAAGTATTGCCAAAGGGGGTAGTATACGAGTCGGAGGAAAAACTGAGTATGGGTCAAACCACTGAATCGGATTATAAATTCGGTCATGGAGAATGCCATACCATATTATGTGACCCTAAGAAAGAATCAGTTAAATAACTATGCCCTCACGCCACCGCGTGGCCCGTTCGAAATTTTGCCAGTATTGCCAAAAGGGGTAGTACACGAGAAAGGAAAAACATAGTATGGGTCGAACTACTGAATCGGATCATAAATTCGGTCATGGAGAATGCCATACCATAATTTTTGACCCTAAGAAAGAATGTGATAAATAATTATGCCCTCACGCCACCCCGTGGCCCGTTCAAAATTTTGCCAGTATTGCCAAAGGGGGTAGTACACGAGCCGGAAGAAAAATTCAGTATGGGTCTAACCACTGAATCGGATCATAAATTCGGTCATGGAAACTTCCATACCATATTTTAAGCCCTAAGAAAAAATCTGATCAATAACTATGCCCTCACGCCACCCCGTGGCCCGTTCGAAATTTTGCCAGTATTGCCAAAGGGGGAAGAACACGTGATGGAGGAAAAACTGAGTATGGGTCGAACCACTAAATGGGATCATAAATTCGGTCATGGATAATGCCATACCATATTTTTTGACCCTAAGAAAGAATATGATCAATAATTATGCCCTCACGCCAGCCCGTGGCCAGTTAGAAATTTTGCCAGTATTGCGAAAGGGAGTAGTACACGAGCCGGAGGAAAAACTCAGTATGGGTCAAACCACTGAATCGGATCATAAATTCGGTCATGGAAACTGCTATACCATATTTTAAAACCCTAAGAAAGAATAGGATCAATTATTATGCCCTCACGCCACCCCGTGTCCCGTTCGAAATTTTGTCAGTATTGCCAAAGGAGGTAGTACACGAGCCGGAGGAAAACCGCGGATAGGTCGAACCACTGAATCGGATCATAAATTCGGTCATGGAGACTGCCATACCATATTTTGTGACCCTAAGAACGATGTAGATCAATAGTTATGCCCTCACGCTACCCCGTGGCCCGTTCGTAATTTTGACAGTATTGCCAAAGGGGTGGTACACGAGTCGGAGGAAAATCTGAGTATAGGTCGAACCACTGAATCAGATCATAAATTCGGTCATGGAGACTGCCATACCATATTTTGTGACCCTATGAAAGAATCAGATAAATAATTATGTCCTCACGCCACCCTGTGGCCCGTTCAAAATTTTACTAGTATTGCCTAAGGAGGTAGTACACGAGACGGAGGAAATTCTCAGTATGGGTCGAACCACTGAAATGGATCATAAATTCGGTCATGGAGATTGTCATACCATATTTTTTGACCCTAAGAAAGAATCTGACCAATAACTATGACCTCACGCCAACCCGAGGCCCGTTCGAAATTTTTCTAGTATCGCCAAAATGGGTAGTACACGAGTCAGAGGAAAAACTGAGTATGGGTCGAACCACTGAATCAGATCATAAATTCGGTCATGGAGAATGCCATACCATATTATGTGACCCTAAGAAAGAATCAGATAAATAATTATGCCCTCACGCCACCCCATGGCCCGTTCAACATTTTTTGCCAGTATCGCCAAAGGGGGTAGTACACGAGACAGAGGAAACACTGAGTATGGGTGGAACCATTGAATCGGATCATAATTTCTGTCATGGAGACTGCCATACTATATTTTTTGACCCTAAGAAAGAATCAGATCAATAACTGTGACCTCACGCCAACCCGTGGCCCGTTCGAAATTTTTCTTGTATAGCCAAAAGGGGTAGTACACGAGTCGGAGGAAAAACTGAGTATGGGTCGAACCACTGAATCGGATCATAAATTCGGTCATGGAGAATGCCATACCATATTATGTGACCCTAAGAAAGAATCAGATAAATAATTATGTCCTCACGCCACCCTGTGGCCCATTCAAAATTTTGCCAGTATTGCCAAATAGGGTAGTACACGAGACGGAGGAAAATCTGAGTATGGGTCGAACCACTGAATTGGATCATAAATTCGGTCATGGGGACTGCCATACTATATTTTTTGACCCTAAGAAAGAATCAGATCAATAACTATGACCTCACGCCAACCCGTGGCCCGTTCGAAATTTTTAAAGTATTGCCAAAGGGGGTGGTATACGAGTCGGAGGAAAAACTGAGTATGGGTCAAACCACTGAATCGGATTATAAATTCGGTCATGGAGAATGCCATACCATATTATGTGACCCTAAGAAAGAATCAGTTAAATAACTATGCCCTCACGCCACCGCGTGGCCCGTTCGAAATTTTGCCAGTATTGCCAAAAGGGGTAGTACACGAGAAAGGAAAAACATAGTATGGGTCGAACTACTGAATCGGATCATAAATTCGGTCATGGAGAATGCCATACCATATTTTTTGACCCTAACAAAGAATGTGATAAATAATTATGCCCTCACGCCACCCCGTGGCCCGTTCAAAATTTTGCCAGTTTCGCCGAAGGGGGTAGTACACGAGCCGGAGGAAAAATTCAGTATGGGTCTAACCACTGAATCGGATCATAAATTCGGTCATGGACACTGCCATACCATATTTTAAGCCCTAAGAAAGAATCGGATCAATAACTATGCCCTCACGCCACCCCGTGGCCCGTTCGAAATTTTGCCAGTATTGCCAAAGGGGGTAGTACACGTGACGGAGGAAAATCTGAGTATGGGTCGAACCACTGAATCGGATCATAAATTCGGTCATGAATAATGCCAGACCATATTTTGTGACCCTAAGAAAGAACAGGATCAATAATTATGCCCTCGCTCCACCCCGTGGCCAGTTCGAAATTTTCCCAGTATTGCCAAAGAGGGTAGTACACGAGCCAGAGGAAAAACTCATTATGGGTCTAACCACTGAATCGGATCATAAATTCGGTTATGGAGACTTCCATACCATATTTTAAGATCCTAAGAAAGAATCGAATCAATTATTATGCCCTCACGCCACCCCGTGGGCCGTTCAAAATTTTGTCAGTATTGCCAAAGGTGGTATTACACGAGACAGAGGAAACACTGAGTATGGGTGGAACCACTAAATCGGATCATGATTTCTGTCATGGAGACAACCATACAATATTTTCTGACTCTAAAAAAGAATCGGATCAATAATTATGCCCTCACGCCACCCCGTGGCCAGTTCGAAATTTTACCAGTATTGCGAAAGGGGGTAGTACACGAGCCGGAGGAAAAACTTAGTATGGGTCTAACCACTTAATCGGATCATAAATTCGGTCATGGAAACTGCTATACCATATTTTAAAACCCTAAGAAAGAATAGGATCAATTATTATGCACTCACGCCACCCCGTGTCCCGTTCGAAATTTTGCCAGTATTGCCAAAGGAGGTAGTACACGAGCCGGAGGAAAACCGCGTATGGGTCGAACCACTGAATCGGATCATAAATTCGGTCATGGAGACTGCCATACCATATTTTGTGACCCTAAGAACGAAGTAGATCAATAATTATGCCCTCACGCCTCCCCGTGGCCTGTTCGTAATTTTGACAGTATTGCCAAAGGGGTGGTACACGAGTCGGAGGAAAATCTGAGTATAGGTCGAACCACTGAATCAGATCATAAATTCGGTCATGGAGACTGCCATACCATATTTTGTGACCCTATGAAAGAATCAGATAAATAATTTTGTCCTCACGCCACCCTGTGGCCCGTTCGAAATTTTGCCAGCATTGCCAAAGGGGGTAGTACACGTGACGGAGGAAAAACTGAGTATGGGTCGAACCACTGAATCGGATTATAAATTCGGTCATGGATAATGCCAGACCATATTTTGTGACCCTAAGAAAGAATAGGATCAATAATTATGCCCTCACGCCACCCCGTGGCCAGTTCGAAATTTTGCCAGTATTGCCAAAAGGGATAGTCAACGAGCCGGAGGAAAAACTCAGTATGGGTCTAACCACTGAATCGGATCATAAATTCGGTCATGGACACTGCCATACCATATTTTAAGACCCTAAGAAAGAATCGGATCAATAACTATGCCCTCACGCCAACCCGTGGCCCGTTCGAAAGTTTGCCAGTATTGCCAAAGGGGGTAGTACACGTGACGGAGGAAAAACTGAGTATGGGTCGAACCACTGAATCGGATCATAAATTCGGTAATGGATAATGCCAGACCATATTTTGTGACCCTAAGAAAGAATAGGATCAATAATTATGCCCTCACTCCACCCCGTGGCCAGTTCTAAATTTTGCCAGTATTGCCAAAGAGGGTAGTACACGAGTCGGAGGAAAAACTCAGTATGGGTCTAACCACTGAATCGGATCATAAATTCGGTTATGGAGACTGCCATACCATATTTTAAGATCCTAAGAAAGAATCGAATCAATTATTATGCCCTCACGCCACCCCGTGTACCGTTCAAAATTTTGTCAGTATTGTCAAAGGAGGTATTACACGAGACAGAGGAAACACTGAGTATGGTTGGAACCACTAAATCGGATCATGATTTCTGTCATGGAGACAACCATACAATATTTTGTGACCCTAAGAAAGAATCGGATCAATAATTATGCCCTCACGCCACCCCGTGGCCAGTTCGAAATTTTGCCAGTATTGCGAAAGGGGGTAGTACACGAGCCGGAGGAAAAACTCAGTATGGGTCTAACCACTGAATCGGATCATAAATTCGGTCATGGAGACTGCCATACCATATTTTAAGACCCTAAGAAAGAATCGGATCAATAACTACGCCCTCTTGCCACCCCGTGGCCCGTTCGAAATTTTGCCAGTATTGCCAAAGGGGGTAGAACACGTGACGGAGGAAAAACTGAGTATGGGTCAAACTACTGAATCGGATCATAAATTCGGTTATGGATACTGCCATACCATATTTTGTGACCCTAAGAAAGAATAGGATCAATAATTATGCCCTCACGCCTCCCCGTGGCCAGTTCAAAATTTTGCCAGTATTGCGATAGGGGGTAGTACACGAGCCGGAGGAAAAACTCAGTATGGGTCTAACCACTGAATCGGATCATAAATTCGGTCATGGAGACTGCCATACCATATTTTAAGACCCTAAGAAAGAATCGGATCAATAAGTATGCCCTCACGCCACCCCGTGGCCCGTTCGAAATTTTGCCAGTATTGCCAAAGGGGGTAGTACACCTGGCGGAGGAAAAACTGAGTATGGGTCGAACCACTGAATCGGATCATAAATTCGGTCATGGATAATGCCAGACCATATTTTGTGACCCTAAGAAAGAATAGGATCAATAATTATGCCCTCACGCCACCCAGTGGCCATTTCGAAATTTTGCCAGTATTGCCAAAGAGGGTAGTACACGAGCCGGAGGAAAAACTCAGTATGGCTCTAACCACTGAATCGGATCATAAATTTGGTCATGGAGATTGCCATACCATATTTTAAGACCCTAAGAAAGAATCGAATCAATTATTATCCCCTCAATCCACCCCGTGGCCCGTTCAAAATTTTGTCAGTATTACCAAAGGAGGTAGTACACGAGACAGAGGAAACACTGAGTATGGGTGGAACCACTAAATCGGATCACGATTTCTGTCATGGAGACAACCATACAATATTTTGTGACCCTAAGAAAGAATCAGATCAATAATTATGCCCTCACGACACCCCGTGGCCAGTTCGAAATTTTGCCAGTATTGCGAAAGGGGGTAGTACACGAGCTGGAGGAAAAACTCAGTATGGGTCTAACCACTGAATCGGATCATAAATTCGGTCATGGAGACTGCGATACCATATTTTAAGACCCTAAGAAATAATCGGATCAATAATTATGCCCTCTTGCCACCCCGTGGCCCGTTCGAAATTTTGCCAGTATTGCCAAAGGGAGTAGAACACGTGACGGAGGAAAAATTGAATATGGGTCGAACCACTAAATCGGATCATAAATTCGGTCATAGATAATGCCATACCATATTTTGTGACCCTAAGAAAGAATAGGATCAATAATTATGCCCACACGCCACCCCGTGGCCAGTTCGAAATTTTGCCAGTATTGCGAAAAAGTGTAGGACACGAGCCGGAGGAAAAACTCAGTATGGGTCTAACCACTGAATCGGATCATAAATTCGGTCATGGACACTGCCATACCATATTTTAAGACCCTAAGAAAGAATCGGATCAATAACTATGCCCTCACGCCAACCCGTGGCCCGTTCGAAAGTTTGCCAGTATTGCTAAAGGGGGTAGTACACGTGACGGAGGAAAAACTGAGTATGGGTCGAACCACTGAATCGGATCATAAATTCGGTCATGGATAATGCCAGACCATATTTTGTGACCCTAAGAAAGAATAGGATCAATAATTATGACCTCACTCCACCCCGTGGCCAGTTCGAAATTTTGCCAGTATTGCCAAAGAGGGTAGTACACGAGCCGGAGGAAAAACTCAGTATTGGTCTAACCACTGAATCGGATCATAAATTCGGTTATGGAGACTGCCATACCATATTTTAAGATCCTAAGAAAGAATCGAATCAATTATTATGCCCTCACGCCACCCCGTGTCCCGTTCAAAATTTTGTCAGTATTGCCAAAGGAGGTATTACACGAGACAGAGGAAACACTGAGTATGGGTGGAACCACTAAATCGGATCATGATTTCTGTCATGGAGACAACCATACAATATTTTGTGACCCTAAGAAAGAATCGGATCAATAATTATGCCCTCACGCCACCCCGTGGCCAGTTCGAAATTTTGCCAGTATTGCGAAAGGGTGTAGTACACGTGCCGGAGGAAAAACTCAGTATGGGTCTAACCACTGAATCGGATCATAAATTCGGTCATTGACACTGCCATACCATATTTTAAGACCCTAAGAAAGAATCGGATCAATAACTACGCCCTCTTGCCACCCCGTGGCCCGTTCGAAATTTTGCCAGTATTGCCAAAGGGGGTAGAACACGTGACGGAGGAAAAACTGAGTATGGGTCAAACTACTGAATCGGATCATAAATTCGGTTATGGATACTGCCATACTATATTTTGTGACCCTAAGAAAGAATAGGATCAATAATTATGCCCTCACGCCTCCCCGTGGCCAGTTCAAAATTTTGCCAGTATTGCGATAGGGATTAGTACACGAGCCGGAGGAAAAACTCATTATGGGTCTAACCACTGAATCGGATCATAAATTCGGTCATGGAGACTGCCATACCATATTTTAAGACCCTAAGAAAGAATCGGATCAATAAGTATGCCCTCACGCCACCCCGTGGCCCGTTCGAAATTTTGCCAGTATTGCCAAAGGGGGTAGTACACCTGGCGGAGGAAAAACTGAGTATGGGTCGAATCACTGAATCGGATCATAAATTCGGTCATGGATAATGCCAGACCATATTTTGTGACCCTAAGAAAGAATAGGATCAATAATTATGCCCTCACGCCACCCCGTGGCCAATTCGAAATTTTGCCAGTATTGCCAAAGAGGGTAGTACACGAGCCGGAGGAAAAACTCAGTATGGCTCTAACCACTGAATCGGATCATAAATTTGGTCATGGAGATTGCCATACCATATTTTAAGACCCTAAGAAAGAATCGAATCAATTATTATCCCCTCAATCCACCCCGTGGCCCGTTCAAAATTTTGTCAGTATTACCAAAGGAGGTAGTACACGAGACAGAGGAAACACTGAGTATGGGTGGAACCACTAAATCGGATCACGACTTCTGTCATGGAGACAACCATACAATATTTTGTGACCCTAAGAAAGAATCAGATCAATAATTATGCCCTCACGACACCCCGTGGCCAGTTCGAAATTTTGCCAGTATTGCGAAAGGGGGTAGTACACGAGCTGGAGGAAAAACTCAGTATGGGTCTAACCACTGAATCGGATCATAAATTCGGTCATGGAGACTGCCATACCATATTTTAAGACCCTAAGAAATAATCGGATCAATAACTATGCCCTCTTGCCACCCCGTGGCCCGTTCGAAATTTTGCCAGTATTGCCAAAGGGGGTAGAACACGTGACGGAGGAAAAATTGAATATGGGTCGAACCACTAAATCGGATCATAAATTCGGTCATGGATAATGCCATACCATATTTTGTGACCCTAAGAAAGAATAGGATCAATAATTATGCCCTCACGCCACCCCGTGGCCAGTTCGAAATTTTGCCTGTATTGCGAAAAAGAGTAGTACACGAGCCGGAGGAAAAACTCAGTATGGGTCTAACCACTGAATCGGATCATAAATTCGGTCATGGACACTGCCATACAATATTTTAAGACCCTAAGAAAGAATCGGATCAATAACTATGCCCTCACGCCAACCCGTGGCCCGTTCGAAAGTTTGCCAGTATTGCCAAAGGGGGTAGTACACGTGACGGAGGAAAAACTGAGTATGGGTCGAACCACTGAATCGGATCATAAATTCGGTCATGGATAATGCCAGACCATATTTTGTGACCCTAAGAAAGAATAGGATCAATAATTATGCCCTCACTCCACCCCGTGGCCAGTTCGAAATTTTGCCAGTATTGCCAAAGTGGGTAGTACACGAGCCGGAGGAAAAACTCAGTATGGGTCTAACCACTGAATCGGATCATAAATTCGGTTATGGAGACTGCCATACCATATATTAAGATCCTAAGAAAGAATCGAATCAATTATTATGCCCTCACGCCACCCCGTGTCCCGTTCAAAATTTTGTCAGTATAGCCAAAGGAGGTATTACACGAGACAGAGGAAACACTGAGTATGGGTGGAACCACTAAATCGGATCATGATTTCTGTCATGGAGACAACCATACAATATTTTGTGACCCTAAGAAAGAATCGGATCAATAATTATGCCCTCACACCACCCCGTGGCCAGTTCGAAATTTTGCCAGTATTGCGAAAGGGGGTAGTACACGAGCCGGAGGAAAAACTCAGTATGGGTCTAACCACTGAATCGGATCATAAATTCGGTCATGGAGACTGCCATACCATATTTTAAGACCCTAAGAAAGAATCGGATCAATAACTACGCCCTCTTGCCACCCCGTGGCCCGTTCGAAATTTTGCCAGTATTGCCAAAGGGGGTAGAACACGTGACGGAGGAAAAACTGAGTATGGGTCAAACCACTGAATCGGATCATAAATTCGGTTATGGATACTGCCATACCATATTTTGTGACCTTAAGAAAGAATAGGATCAATAATTATGCCCTCACGCCTCCCCGTGGCCAGTTCAAAATTTTGCCAGTATTGCGATAGGGGGTAGTACACGAGCCGGAGGAAAAACTCAGTATGGGTCTAACCACTGAATCGGATCATAAATTCGGTCATGGAGACTGCCATACCATATTTTAAGACCCTAAGAAAGAATCGGATCAATAAGTATGCCCTCACGCCACCCCGTGGCCCGTTCGAAATTTTGCCAGTATTGCCAAAGGGGGTAGTACACCTGGCGGAGGAAAAACTGAGTATGGGTCGAACCACTGAATCGGATCATAAATTCGGTCATGGATAATGCCAGACCATATTTTGTGACCCTAAGAAAGAATAGGATCAATAATTATGCCCTCACGCCACCCCGTGGCCAATTCGAAATTTTGCCAGTATTGCCAAAGAGGGTAGTACACGAGCCGGAGGAAAAACTCAGTATGGCTCTAACCACTGAATCGGATCATAAATTTGGTCATGGAGATTGCCATACCATATTTTAAGACCCTTAGAAAGAATCGAATCAATTATTATCCCCTCAATCCACCCCGTGGCCCATTCAAAATTTTGTCAGTATTACCAAAGGAGGCAGTACACGAGACAGAGGAAACACTGAGTATGAGTGGAACCACTAAATCAGATCACGATTTCTGTCATGGAGACAACCATACAATATTTTGTGACCCTAAGAAAGAATCAGATCAATAATTATGCCATCACGACACCCCGTGGCCAGTTCGAAATTTTGCCAGTATTGCGAAAGGGGGTAGTACACGAGCTGGAGGAAAAACTCAGTATGGGTCTAACCACTGAATCGGATCATTAATTCGGTCATGGAGACTGCCATACCATATTTTAAGACCCTAAGAAATAATCGGATCAATAACTATGCCCTCTTGCCACCCCGTGGCCCGTTCGAAATTTTGCCAGTATTGCCAAAGGGGGTAGAACACGTGACGGAGGAAAAATTGAATATGGGTCGAACCACTAAATCGGATCATAAATTCGGTCATGGATAAAGCCATACCATATTTTGTGACCCTAAGAAAGAATATGATCAATAATTATGCCCTCACGCCACCCCGTGGCCAGTTCGAAATTTTGCCAGTATTGCGAAAAAGAGTAGTACACGAGCCGGAGGAAAAACTCAGTATGGGTCTAACCACTGAATCGGATCATAAATTCGGTCATGGAAACTGCTATACCATATTTTAAAACCCTAAGAAAGAATAGGATCAATTATTATGCCCTCACGCCACCCCGTGTCACGTTCGAAATTTTGTCAGTATTGCCAAAGGAGGTAGTACACGAGCCGGAGGAAAACCGCGTATGGGTCGAACCACTGAATCGGATCATAAACTCGGTCATGGAGACTGCCATACCATATTTTGTGACCCTAAGAACGAAGTAGATCAATAATTATGCCCTCACGCCACCCCGTGGCCCGTTCGTAATTTTGACAGTATTGCCAAAGGGGTGGTACACGAGTCGGAGGAAAATCTGAGTATAGGTCGAACCACTGAATCAGATCATAAATTCGGTCATTGAGACTGCCATACCATATTTTGTGACCCTATGAAAGAATCAGGTAAATAATTTTGTCCTCACGCCACCCTGTGGCTCGTTCAAAATTTTACCAGTATTGCCAAAGGGGGTAGTACACGAGACGGAGGAAAATCTCAGTATGGGTCGAACCACTGAATTGGATCATAAATTCGGTCATGGAGACTGCCATACCATATTTTTTGACCCTATGAAAGAATCTGACCAATAACTATGACCTCACGCCAACCCGTGGCCCGTTCGAAATTTTTCTAGTATCGCCAAAAGGGGTAGTACACGAGTCAGAGGAAAAACTGAGTATGGGTCGAACCACTGAATCGGATCATAAATTCGGTTATGGAGACTGCCATACCATATTTTAAGACCCTAAGAATGAATCGGATCAATAATTATGCCCTCACGCCACCCCGTGGCCCGTTCGAAATTTTGCCAGTATTGCCAAAGGGGGTAGTACACCTGGCGGAGGAAAAACTGAGTATGGGTCGAACCACTGAATCGGATCATAAATTCGGTCATGGATAATGCCAGACCATATTTTGTGACCCTAAGAAAGAATAGGATCAATAATTATGCCCTCACGCCACCCCGTGGCCAATTCGAAATTTTGCCAGTATTGCCAAAGAGGGTAGTACACGAGCCGGAGGAAAAACTCAGTATGGCTCTAACCACTGAATCGGATCATAAATTTGGTCATGGAGATTGCCATACCATATTTTAAGACCCTAAGAAAGAATCGAATCAATTATTATCCCCTCAATCCACCCCGTGGCCCGTTCAAAATTTTGTCAGTATTACCAAAGGAGGTAGTACACGAGACAGAGGAAACACTGAGTATGGGTGGAACCACTAAATCGGATCACGATTTCTGTCATGGAGACAACCATACAATATTTTGTGACCCTAAGAAAGAATCAGATCAATAATTATGCCCTCACGACACCCCGTGGCCAGTTCGAAATTTTGCCAGTATTGCGAAAGGGGGTAGTACACGAGCTGGATGAAAAACTCAGTATGGGTCTAACCACTGAATCGGATCATAAATTCGGTCATGGAGACTGCCATACCATATTTTAAGACCCTAAGAAATAATCGGATCAATAACTATGCCCTCTTGCCACCCCGTGGCCCGTTCGAAATTTTGCCAGTATTGCCAAAGGGGGTAGAACACGTGACGGAGGAAAAATTAAATATGGGTCGAACCACTAAATCGGATCATAAATTCGGTCATGGATAATGCCATACCATATTTCGTGACCCTAAGAAAGAATAGGATCAATAATTATGCCCTCACGCCACCCCGTGGCCAGTTCGAAATTTTGCCAGTATTGCGAAAAAGAGTAGCACACGAGCCGGAGGAAAAACTCAGTATGGGTCTAACCACTGAATCGGATCATAAATTCGGTC
The DNA here is from genome assembly GCF_021521415.1 of Bidens hawaiensis. Lineage (NCBI taxonomy): Eukaryota > Viridiplantae > Streptophyta > Magnoliopsida > Asterales > Asteraceae > Bidens > Bidens hawaiensis. Next base: position 275,832 of record NW_027493290.1, read on the forward strand.
ATGGAAACTGCTATACCTTATTTTAAAACCCTAAGAAAGAATAGAATCAATTATTATGCCCTCACGCCACCCCGTGTCACGTTCGAAATTTTGTCAGTATTGCCAAAAGAGGTAGTACACGAGCCGGAGGAAAACCGCGTATGGGTCGAACCACTGAATCGGATCATAAATTCGGTCATGGAGACTGCCATACCATATTTTGTAACCCTAAGAACGAAGTAGATCAATAATTATGCCCTCACGCCACCCCGTGGCCCGTTCGTAATTTTGACAGTATTGCCAAAGGGGTGGTACACGAGTCGGAGGAAAATCTGAGTATAGGTCGAACCACTGAATCACATCATAAATTCAGTCATGGAGACTGCCATACCATATTTTGTGACCCTATGAAAGAATCAGATAAATAATTTTGTCCTCACGCCACCCTGTGGCCCGTTCAAAATTTTACCAGTATTGCCAAAGGGGGTAGTACACGAGACGGAGGAAAATCTCAGTATGGGTCGAACCACTGAATTGGATCATAAATTCGGTCATGGAGACTGCCATACCATATTTTTTTACCCTAAGAAAGAATCTGACCAATAACTATGACCTCACGCCAACCCGTGGCCCGTTCGAAATTTTTCTAGTATCGCCAAAAGGGGTAGTACACGAGTCAGAGGAAAAACTGAGTATGGGTCGAACCACTGAATCGGATCATAAATTCGGTCATGGAGACTGCCATACCATATTTTAAGACCCTAAAAAAGAATCGGATCAATAAGTATGCCCTCACGCCACCTCGTTTGCCCGTTCGAAATTTTGCCAGTATTGCCAAAGGGGGTAGTACACCTGGCGGAGGAAAAACTGAGTATGGGTCGAACCACTGAATCGGATCATAAATTCGGTCATGGATAATGCCAGACCATATTTTGTGACCCTAAGAAAAAATAGGATCAATAATTATGCCCTCACGCCACCCCGTGGCCAATTCGAAATTTTGCCTGTATTGCCAAAGAGGGTAGTGCACGAGCCGGAGGAAAAACTCAGTATGGCTCTAACCACTGAACCGGATCATAAATTTGGTCATGGAGATTGCCATACCATATTTTAAGACCCTAAAAAAGAATCGAATCAATTATAATCCCCTCAATCCACCCCGTGGCCCGTTCAAAATTTTGTTAGTATTACCAAAGGAGGTAGTACACGAGACAGAGGAAACACTGAGTATGGGTGGAACCACTAAATCGGATCACGATTTCTGTCATGGAGACAACCATACAATATTTTGTGACCCTAAGAAAGAATCAGATCAATAATTATGCCCTCACGACACCCCGTGGCCAGTTCGAAATTTTGCCAGTATTGCGAAAGGGGGTAGTACACGAGCTGGAGGAAAAACTCAGTATGGGTCTAACCACTGAATCGGATCATAAATTCGGTCATGGAGACTGCCATACCATATTTTAAGACCCTAAGAAATAATCGGATCAATAACTATGCCCTCTTGCCACCCCGTGGCCCGTTCGAAATTTTGCCAGTATTGCCAAAGGGGGTAGAACACGTGACGAAGGAAAAATTGAATATGGGTCGAACCACTAAATCGGATCATAAATTCGGTTATGGATAATGCCATACCATATTTTGTGACCCTAAGAAAGAATAGGATCAATAATTATGCCCTCACGCCACCTCGTGGCCAGTTCGAAATTTTGCCAGTATTGCGAAAAAGAGTAGTACACGAGCCGGAGGAAAAACTCAGTATGGGTCTAACCACTGAATCGGATCATAAATTCGGTCATGGAAACTGCTATACCATATTTTAAAACCCTAAGAAAGAATAGGATCAATTATTATGCCCTCACGCCACCCCGTGTCACGTTCGAAATTTTGTCAGTATTGCCAAAAGAGGTAGTACACGTGCCGGAGGAAAACCGCGTATGGGTCGAACCACTGAATCGGATCATAAATTCGGTCATGGAGACTGCCATACCATATTTTGTGACCTTAAGAACGAAGTAGATCAATAATTATGCCCTCACGCCACCCCGTGGCCCGTTCGTAATTTTGACAGTATTGCCAAAGGGGTGGTACACGAGTCGGAGGAAAATCTGAGTATAGGTCGAACCACTGAATCGGATCATAAATTCGGTCATGGAGACTGCCATACCATATTTTGTGACCCTATGAAAGAATCAGATAAATAATTTTGTCCTCACGCCACCCTGTGGCCCGTTCAAAATTTTACCAGTATTGCCAAAGGGGGTAGTACACGAGACGGAGGAAAATCTCAGTAAGGGTCGAACCACTGAATTGGATGATAAATTCGGTCATGGAGACTGCCATACCATATTTTTTGACCCTAAGAAAGAATCAGACCAATAACTATGACCCCACTTGCCACCCCGTGGCAAGTTCAAAATTTTGCCAGTATTGCCAAAGGGGGTAGTACACGAGCCGGAGGAAAAACTGAGTACGGGTCGAACCACTGAATCGGATCATAAATTCGGTCATGGAGAATGCTATACCATATTATGTGACCCTAAGAAATAATCAGATCAATAATTATGCCCTCACGCCACCCCGTGGCCCGTTCGAAATTTTGCCAGTATTGCCAAAGAGGGTAGTACACAAGGCGGAGGAATATCTGAGTATGGGTCGAACCACTGAATCGGATCATAAATTCGGTCATGGAGACTGCCACACCATATTTTAAGACCCTATGAAAGAATCGGATCAATTACTCTGCCCTCACGCCACCCCGTGGCCCGTTCGAAATTTTGTCAGTATTGCCAAAGGTGGTAGTAAACGAGCCGGAGGAAAAACTAAGTATGGGTCGAACCACTAAATCGAATCATAAATTCGGTCATGAAGACTGCCATACCATATTTTGTGACCCTAAGAAATAATCGGATTAATAATTATCCCCTGACGCCTCCCCGTGGCGCGTTTTAAATTTTGTCAGTATTGCCAAATGGGGTGGTACACGAGACGGCGGAAAAACTGAGTATGGATGGAACCACTGAATCGGATCATAAATTCGGTCATGGAGACTGCCATACCATATTTTGTGACCCTAAGAAATAATCAGATCAATAATTATGCCCTCACGCCACCCCGTGGCTCGTTCAAAATTTTGACAGTATTGCCAAAGGGGGTAGTACACGAGTCGGAGGAAAAACTGAGTATGGGTCGAACCACTGAATCGAATCATAAATTCGATCACAAAGAGTGCCATACCATATTTTGTGACAGTAAGAAATAATCAGATCAATAATTATGCCCTCACGCCACCCCGTGGCCCGTTCGAAATTTTGTCAGTATTGCCAAAGGGGGTCGTACACGAGTCGGAGGAAAAACTGAGTATGGGTCGAACCACTGAATCGGATCATAAATTCGGTCATGGAGACTGCCACACCATATTTTAAGACCCTAAGAAAGAATCGGATCGATTATTATGCCCTCACGCCACCCCGTGGGCCGTTCGAAATTTTTTCAGTATTGCCAAAGTGGTAGTACACGAGCCGGAGGAAAAACTGAGTATGGGTCGAACCACTGAATCGAATCATAAATTCGGTCATGATGACTGCCATACCATATTTTGTGACCCTAAGAAATAATCGGATTAATAATTATCCCCTGACGCCACCCCGTGGCCAATTTTAAATTTTGCCAGTATTGCCAAAGGGGGTGGTACACGAGACGGAGGAAAAACTGAGTATGGATGGTAACACTGAATCGGATCATAAATTTTGTCATGGGGACTGCCATACCATATTTTGTTACCCAAAGAAATAATCAGATCAATAATTATGCCCTCACGCCACCCCGTGGCTCGTTCGAAATTTTGCCAATATTGACAAAGAGGGTAGTACACGAGTCAAAAGAAAAACTTAGTATGGGTCAAACCACTGAATCGAATCATAAATTCGGTCATGAAGACTGCCATACTATATTTTGTGACCTTAAGAAAGAATCGGATCAATAATTATGCCCTCACGTCACCCCGTGGCCCGTTCGAAAATTTGTCAATATTGCCAAAGGTGGTAGTACCCGAGCCGGAGGAAAAACTGAGTATGGGTCGAACCACTGAATCGAATCATAAATTCGGTCATGGAAACTTCCATACCATATTTTGTGACCCTAAGAAATAATCAGATCAATAATTATGCCCTCACGCCACCCCGTGGCCTGTTCTAAATTTTGCCAGTATTGCCAAAGGGGGTCGTACACGAGTCGGAGGTAAAACTGAGTATGGGTCGAACCACTGAATCGGATCATAAATTCGGTCATGGAGACCGCCAAACCATACAATAAGACCCTATGAAAGAATCGGATCAATTATTATGCCCTCACGCCATCCCGTGGCCTGTTCGAAATTTTGTCAGTATTGCCAAAGGTGGTAGTACACGAGCCGGAGGAAAAACTGAGTATGGGTCGAACCACTGAATCGAATCATAAATTCGGTCAAGAAGACTGCCATACCATATTTTGTGACCCTAAGAAATAATCGGATTAATAATTATCCCCTGACGCCACCCCGTGGCCCGTTTTAAAATTTGTCAGTATTGCCAAAGGGGGTGTTACACGAGACGGAGGAAAAACTGAGTATGGATGGAACCACTGAATCGGATCATAAATTCGGTCATGGAGACTTCCATACCATATTTTGTGACCCTAAGAAATAATCAGATCAATAATTATGCCTTCACGCCACCCCGTGGCTCGTTCAAAATTTTGACAGTATTGCCAAAGGGGGTAGTACACGAGTTGGAGGAAAAACTGAGTATGGGTCGAACCACTGAATCGAATCATAAATTCGGTCATGAAGACTGCCATACCATATTTTGTGACCCTAAGAAATAATCAAATTAATAATTATCCCCTGACGCCACCCCGTGGCCCGTTTTAAATTTTGTCAGTATTGCCAAAGGGGGTGGTACACGAGAAGTAGGAAAAACTTAGTATGGATGGAACCACTGAATCGGATCATAAATTCGGTCACGGAGACTGTCATACCATATTTTGTGACCCAAAGAACGAATCGGATAAATAATTATGCCATCACGCCACCCCGTGGCCCGTTAAAAATATTGACAGTATTGCCAAAGGGGGTGGTACACGAGACGGAGGAAAAACTAAGTATGGGTGGAACCACTGAATCGGATCATAAATTCGGTCAGGGAGACTGCCATACCATATTTTGTGACCCTAAGAAATAATCAGATCAATAATTTTGCCCTCACGCCACCCCGTGGCCCGTTCGAAATTTTGCCAGTATTGCCAAAGGGGTCGTACACGAGTTGGAGGAAAAACTGAGTATGGGTCGAACCACTGAATCGGATCATAATCTCGGTCATGGAGACTGCCACACCATATTTTAAGACCTTACGAAAGAATCGGATCGATTATTATGCCCCCACGCCACCCCGTGGCCCGTTCGAAATTTTGTCAGTATTGCCAAAGGGGGTAGTACACGAGCCGGAGGAAAAACTGAGTATGGGTCGAACCACTGAATCGAATCATAAATTCGGTCATGATGACTGCCATACCATATTTTGTGACCCAAAGAAATAATCGGATTAATAATTATCCCCTGACGCCACCCCGTGGCCCGTTTTAAATTTATTCAGTATTGCCAAAGGGGGTGGTACACGAGACGGAGGAAAAACTGAGTATGGATGGAACCACTGAATCGGATCAAAAATTCGGTCATGGAGACTTCCATACCATATTTTGTGACCCTAAGAAATAATCAGATTAATAATTATGCCCTCACGCCACCCCGTGGCTCGTTCAAAATTTTGACAGTATTGCCAAAGGGGTTGTACACGAGTTGGAGGAAAAACTGAGTATGGGTCGAACCACTGAATCGAATCATAAATTCGGTCATGAAGAGTGCCATACCATATTTTGTGACCGTAAGAAATAATCAGATCAATAATTATGCCCTCACGCCACCCCGTGGCCCGTTCGAAATTTTGCCAGTATTGCCAAAGGGGGTCGTACATGAGTCGGAGGAAAAACTGAGTTTGGGTCGAACCACTGAATCGGATCATAAATTCGGTCCGGGAGACTGCCAACACCATATTTTAAGACCCTAAGAAAGAATCGGATCGATTATTATGCCCTCACGCCACCCCCGTGGCCAGTTTGAAATTTTGTCAGTATTGCCAAAGTGGTAGTACACGAGCCGGAGGAAAACTTGGGTATGGGTCGAACCACTGAATCGAATCATAAATTCGGTCATGATGACTGCCATACCATATTTTGTGACCCTAAGAAATAATCGGATCATTAATTATCCCCTAACGCCACCCCCGTGGCCCGTTTTAAATTTTGACAGTATTGCCAAAGGGGGTGGTACACGAGATGGAGGAAAAACTGAGTATGGATGGTACCACTGAATCGGATCATAAATTCGGTCATGGAGACTGTCGGCCATATTTTGTTACCCAAAGAAATAATCAGATCAATAATTATGCCCTCACGCCACCCCGTGGCTCGTTCTAAATTTTGCCAATATTGACAAAGAGGGTAGTACACGAGTCGGAAGAAAAACTTAGTATGGGTCAAACCACTGAATCGAATCATAAATTCGGTCATGAAGACTGCCATACCATATTTTGTGACCCTAAGAAAGAATCGGATCAATAATTATGCCCTCACGTCACCCCGTGGCCCGTTCGAAATTTTGTCAGTATTGCCAAAGGGGGTCGTACACGAGTCGGAGGTAAAACTGAGTATGGGTCGAACCACTGAATCGGATCATAAATTCGGTCATGGAGACTGCCAAACCATACAATAAGACCCTACGAAAGAATCGGATCAATTATTATGCCCTCACGCCATCCCTTGGCCTGTTCGAAATTTTGTCAGTATTGCCAAAGGTGGTAGTACAAGAGCCGGAGGAAAAACTGAGTATGGGTCGAACCACTGAATCGAATCATAAATTCGGTCATGAAGACTGCCATACCATATTTTGTGACCCTAAGAAATAATCGGATTAATAATTATCCCCTGACGCCACCCCGTGGCCTGTTTTAAAATTTTGACAGTATTGCCAAACGGGGTGGTACACGAGACGGAGGAAAAACTGAGAATGGATGGAACCACTGAATCGGATCATAAATTCGGTCATGGAGACTTCCATACCATATTTTGTGTCCCTAAGAAAAAATCAGATCAATAATTATGCCTTCACGCCACCCCGTGGCTCGTTCAAAATTTTGACAGTATTACACGAGATGGAGGAAAAACTGAGTATGGGTCGAACCACTGAATCGAATCATAAATTCGGTCATGAAGACTGCCATACCATATTTTGTGACCCTAAGAAATAATCAGATTAATAATTATCCCCTAACGCCATCCCGTTGGGTCCGTTTTAAATTTTGTCAGTATTGCCAAAGGGAGTGGTACACGAGAAGGAGGAAAAACTTAGTATGGATGGAACCACTGAATCGGATCATAAATTCGGTCACGGAGACTGTCATACCATATTTTGTGACCCTAAGAAAGAATCGGATAAATAATTATGCCATCACGCCACTCCGTGGCCCGTTAAAAATTTTGACAGTATTGCCAAAGGGGGTGGTACACGAGACGGAGGAAAAACTAAGTATGGGTTGAACCACTGAATCGGATCATAAATTCGGTCAGGGTGACTGCTATACCATATTTTGTGACCCTAAGAAATAATCAGATCAATAATTTTGCCCACACGCCACCCCGTGGCCCGTTCGAAATTTTGCCTGTATTGCCAAAGGGGGTCGTACACGAGTCGGAGGAAAAACTGAGTATGGGTGGAACCACTGAATCAGATCATAAATTCGGACATGGAGACTGCCATACCATATTTTGTGATCCTAAGAAATAATCAGATCAATAATTATGCCCTCACGCCACCCCGTGGCTCTTTCAAAATTTTGACAGTATTGCCAAAGGGGGTAGTACACGAGTCGGAGGAAAAACTGAGTATGGGTCGAACCACTGAATCGAATCATAAATTCGGTCATGAAGACTGCCATATCTTATTTTGTGACCCTAACAAATAATCAGATCACTAATTATGCCCTCACGCCACCCCGTGGCTCGTTCGAAATTTTGCCAGTATTTCCATAGGGGGTCGTACACGAGTCGGAGGAAAAACTGAGTATGGGTCAAACCATTGAATCGGATCATAAATTCGGTCATGGAGACTGCCATACCATATTTTAAGACCCTAAGAAAGAATCGGATCATTTATTATGCCCTCACTTCACCTCGTGGCTCGTTCAAAATTTTGCCAGTATTGCCATAGGAGGTAGTACACGAGCCGGAGGAAAAACCGCGTATGGTTCGAACCACTTAATCGGATCATAAATTCGGTCATGGAAACTGCCATACCATATTTAGTGACCCTAAGAAAGAATCAGATCAATAATTATGCCCTTACGCCACCCTGTGGCCCGTTCGTAATTTTGCCAGTATTGCCAAAGGTGGTGGTACACGAGTCAGAGGAAAATCTAAGTATGGGTCGAACCACTGAATCGGATCATAAATTCGGTCATGGAGAATGTCATACCATATTTTGTGACCCTAAGAAAGAATCGGATAAATAATTATGCCATCACGCCACCCCGTGGCCCGTTAAAAATTTTGTCAGTAATGCCAAAGGGGGTAGTACCCGAGACGGAGGAAAAACTGAGTATGGGTGGAACCACTGAATCGGATCATAAATTCGGTCATGGAGACTGCCATACCATATTTTCTGACCCTAAGAAATAATCATATCAATAATTATGCCCTCACGCCACCCCGTGGCTCGTTCAAAATTTTGACAGTATTGCCAAAGGGGGTAGTACACGAGTCGGAGGAAAAACTGAGTATAGGTCGAACCACTGAGTCGGATCATAAATTCGGTCATGAAGACTGCCATACCATATTTTGTGACCCTAAGAAAGAATCGGATCAATTATTATGCCCTCACACCACCCCGTGGCCCGTTCGTAATTTTGCCAGTATTGCCAAAGAGGGTGGTACACGAGTCAGAGGAAAATCTAAGTATGGGTTGAACCACTGAATAGGATCATAAATTCGGTCATGGAGACTGTCATACCATATTTTGTGACCCTAAGAAAGAATCGGATAAATAATTATGCCATCACGCCACCCCGTGGCCCGTTAAATATTTTGACAGTATTGCCAAAAGGGGTCGTACACGAGACGGAGGAAAAACTGAGTATGGGTGGAACCACTGAATCGGATCATAAATTCGGTCATGGAGACTGCCATACCATATTTTGTGACCCTAAGAAATAATAAGATCAATAATTATGCCCTCACGCCACCCCGTGGCCAGTTCAAAATTTTGCCAGTATTGCCAAAGGGGGTAGTACACGAGCCGGAGGAAAAACTCAGTATGGGTCTAACCACAGAATCGGATCATAAATTCGGTCATGGTGATTGCCATTCCATATTTTAAGACCCTAAGAAAGAATCGGATCAATTATTATGCCCACACACCACCCCGTGGCCCGTTCGAAAATTTACCAGTCTTGCCACAGGGGGTCGTACACGAGTCAGAGGAAAAACTGAGTATGGGTCGAACCACTGAATCAGATCATAAATTCGGTTATAGAGACTGCCACACCATATTTTAAGATCCTAAGAAAGAATCGGATCAATTATTATGCCCTCACGCCACCGCGTGGCCCGTTCGAAATTTTGTCAGTATTGCCAAAGGTGGTAGTACACGAGCCGGAGGAAAAACTTAGTATGGGTCTAACCACTGAATCGAATCATAAATTCGGTCATGAAGACTACCATACCATATTTTGTGACACTAAGAAATAATCGGATTAATAATTATCCCCTGACGCCACCCCGTGGCCCGTTTTAAATTTTGTCAGTATTGCCAAAGGGGGTGGTACACGAGACGGAGGAAAAACTGAGTATGGATGGAACCACTGAATTGGATCAAAAATTCGGTCAGGGAGACTGTCATACCGTATTTTGTGACCCTAAGAAAGAATCGGATAAATAATTATGCCATCACGCCACCCCTTGGCCCGTTAAAAATTTTGACAGTATTCCCAAAGGGGGTGGTACACGAGCCGGAGGAAAAACTGAGTATGGGTCGAACCACTGAATCGGATCATAAATTCGGTCATGGAGACTGCCATACCATATTTTGTGACCCTAAGAAATAATCAGATCAATAATTATGCCCTCACGCCACCCCGTGGCCCGTTCGAAATTTTGCCTGTATGGCCAAAGGGGGTAGTACACGAGCCGGAGGAAAAACTCAGTATGGGTATAACAACAGAATCGGATCATAAATTCGGTCATGGTAACTACCACACCATACTTTAAGACCCTATGAAAGAATCGGATCAATTATTATGCCCACACACCACCCTTGGCCAGTTCGAAATTTTGCCAGTCTAGCCAAAGGTGGTAGTACACGAGCCGGAGGAAAAACTGAGTATAGGTCGAACCACTGAATCGGATCATAAATTCGGTCATAAAGACTGCCATACCATATTTTGTGACCCTAAGAAACAATCGGATCAATTATTATGCCCTTACGCCACCCCGTGGCCCGTTCGAAATTTTGTCAGTATTGCCAAAGGGGGTGATACACGAGACGGAGGTAAAACTGAGTATGGATGGAACCACTGAATCGGATCATCAATTCGGTCATGGAGACTTCCATACCATATTTTGTGACCATAAGAAATAATCAGATCAATAATTATGCCCTCACGCCACCCCGTGGCTAGTTCAAAATTTTGACAGTATTGCCAGGGGGGTGGTACACGAGACGGAGGAAAAACTGAGTATGGATGGAACCACTGAATAGGATCATAAATTCGGTCATGGAGACTGTCATACCATATTTTGTGACCCTAAGAAAGAATCGGATAAATAATTATGCCATCACGCCACCCCGTGGCCCGTTAAAAATTTTGATAGTATTGCCAAAGGGGGTGGTACACGAGACGGAGGAAAAACTGAGTTTGAGTGGAACCACTGAATCGGATCATAAATTCGTTCATGGAGTCTGCCATACCATATTTTGTGATCCTCAGAAATAACAAGATCAATAATTATGCCCTCACGCCACCCCGTGGCCCGTTCAAATTTTTGACAGTATTGCCAAAGGGGGTAGTACACGAGTCGGAGGAAAAACTGAGAATGGGTCGAAACACTGAATCGAATCATAAATTCGGTCATGAAGACTGCCATACCTTATTTTGTGACCCTAAGAAATAATCAAATCAATAATTATGCCCTCACGCCACCCCGTGGCTCGTTCGAAATTTTGCCAGTATTGCCATAGGGGGTCGTACACGAGTCGGAGGAAAAACTGAGTATGGGTCAAACCATTGAATCGGATAATAAATTCGGTCATGGAGACTGCCATACCATATTTTAAGACCCTAAGAAAGAATCGGAGATTTATTATGCCCTCACTTCACCCCGTGGCCAGTTCGAAATTTTGCAAGTATTGCCAGAGGAGGTAGTACACGAGCCGGAGGGAAAACCGCGTATGGGTCGAACCACTAAATCGGATCATAAATTCGGTCATGGAGATTGTCATACCATATTTTGTGACCCTAAGAAAGAATCGGATCAATAATTATGCCATCACGCCACCCCGTGGCCCGTTAAAAATTTTGTCAGTACTGCCAAAGGGGGTAGTACACGAGACGGAGGAAAAACTGAGTATGGGTGGAACCACTGAATCGGATCATAAATTCGGTCATGGAGACTGCCATACCATATTTTCTGACCCTAAGAAATAATCATATCAATAATTATGCCCTCAAGCCACCCCGTGGCTAGTTCAAAATTTTGACAGTATTGCCAAATGGGGTAGTACACGAGTCGGAGGAAAAACTGAGTATGGGTCGAACCACCGAATCGGATAATAAATTCGGTCATGAAGACTGCCATACCATATTTTGTGACCCTAAGAAAGAATCGGATCAATTATTATGCCCTCACACCACCCCGTGGCCCGTTCGAAATTTTGCCAGTATTGCCAAAGGAGGTAGTACACGAGCCGGAGGAAAAACCGCGTATGGGTCGAACCACTTAATCGGATCATATATTCGGTCATGGACACTGCCATACCATATTTAGTGACCCTAAGAAAGAATCAGATCAATAATTATGCCCTTACGCCACCCCGTGGCCCGTTCGTAATTTTACCAGTATTGCCAAAGAGGGTGGTACACGAGTCAGAGGAAAATCTAAGTATGGGTCGAACCACTGAATCGGATCATAAATTCGGTCATGGAGAGTATTATACCATATTTTGTGACCCGAAGAAAGAAATCGGATAAATAATTATGCCATCACGCCACCCCCGTGGCCCGTTAAATATTTTGACAGTATTGCCAAAGGGGGTCGTACACGAGACGGAGGAAAAACTGAGTATGGGTGGAACCACTGAATCGGATCATAAATTCGGTATGGAGAGTGTCATACCATATTTTGTGACCCTAAGAAATAATAAGATCAATAATTATGCCTTCACGCCACCCCGTGGCTAGTTCAAAATTTTGCCAGTATTGCCAAAGGGGGTAGTACACGAGCCGGAGGAAAAACTCAGTATTGGTCTAACCACATAATCGGATCATAAATTCGGTCATGGTGATTGCCATTCCATATTTTAAGACCCTAAGAAAGAATCGGATCAATTATTATGCCCACACACCACCCCGTGGCCCGTTCGAAATTTTACCAGTCTTGCCAAAGGGGGTCGTACACGAGTCGGAGGAAAAACTGAGTATGGGTCGAACCACTAAATCAGATCATAAATTCGGTTATAGAGACTGCCACACCATATTTTAAGATCCAAAGAAAGAATCGGATCAATTATTATGCCCTCACGCCACCGCCTGGCCCGTTCGAAATTTTGTCAGTATTGCCAAAGGTGGTAGTACACGAGCCGGAGGAAAAACTTAGTATGGGTCGAACCACTGAATCGAATCATAAATTCGGTCATGAAGACTACCATACCAAATTTTGTGACCCTAAGAAATAATCGGATTAATAATTATCCCCTGACGCCACCCCCGTGGCCCGTTTTAAATTTTGTCAGTATTGCCAAAGGGGGTGGTACACGAGACGGAAGAAAAACTGAGTATGGATGGAACCACTGACTCGGATCATAAATTCGGTCATGGAGACTGCCATACCATATTTTGTGACCATAAGAAATAATCAGATTAATAATTATGCCCTCACGCCACCCCGTGGATCGTTCAAAATTTTGCCAGTATTGCCAAAGGCGGTCGTACACGTGTCGGAAGAAAAACTGAGTATGGGTCGAACCATTGAATCGGATCATAAATTCGGTCATGGAGACTGCCATACCATATTTTAAGACCCTAAGAAAGAATCGGATCAATTATTATGCCCTCACGCCACCCCGTGGCCCGTTCGAAATTTTGCCAGTATTGCCAGAGGAGGTAGTACAAGAGCCGGAGGAAAAACCGCGTATCGGTCGAACCACTTAATCGGATCATAAATTCGGTCATGGAAACTGCCATACCATATTTAGTGACCCTAAGAAAGAATCTGATCAATAATTATGCCCTTACGCCACCCCGTGGCCCGTTCGTAATTTTGCCAGTATTGCCAAAGGTGGTGGTACACGAGTCAGAGGAAAATCTAAGTATGGGTCGAACCACTAAATCGGATCATAAATTCGGTCATGGAGATTGTCATACCATATTTTGTGACCCTAAGAAAGAATCGGATAAATAATTATGCCATCACGCCACCCCGTGGCCCGTTAAAAATTTTGTCAGTACTGCCAAAGGGGATAGTACACGAGACGGAGGAAAAACTGAGTATGGGTGGAACCACTGAATCGGATCATAAATTCGGTCATGGAAACTGCCATACCATATTTTCTAACCCTAAGAAATAATCATATCAATAATTATGCCCTCAAGCCACCCCGTGGCTCGTTCAAAATTTGGACAGTATTGCCAAATGGGGTAGTACACGAGTCGGAGGAAAAACTGAGTATGGGTCGAACCACCGAATCGGATAATAAATTCGGTCATGAAGACTGCCATACCATATTTTGTGACCCTAATAAAGAATCGGATCAATTATTATGCCCTCACACCACCCCGTGGCCCGTTCGAAATTTTGCCAGTATTGCCAAAGGAGGTAGTACACGAGCCGGAGGAAAAACCTCGTATGGGTCGAACCACTTAATCGGATCATATATTCGGTCATGGACACTGCCATACCATATTTAGTGACCCTAAGAAAGAATCAGATCAATAATTATGCCCTTACGCCACCCCGTGGCCCGTTCGTAATTTTGCCAGTATTGCCAAAGAGGGTCGTACACGAGTCAGAGGAAAATCTAAGTATGGGTCGAACCACTGAATCGGATCATAAATTCGGTCATGGAGACTATTATACCATATTTTGTGACCCTAAGAAAGAAATCGGATAAATAATTATGCCATCACGCCACCCCGTGGCCTGTTAAATATTTTGACAGTATTGCCAAAGGGGGTCGTACACGAGACGGAGGAAAAACTGAGTATGGGTGGAACCACTGAATCGGATCATAAATTCGGTATGGAGAGTGTCATACCATATTTTGTGACCCTAAGAAATAATAAGATCAATAATTATGCCTTCACGCCACCCCGTGGCTAGTTCAAAATTTTGCCAGTATTGCCAAAGGGGGTAGTACACGAGCCGGAGGAAAAACTCAGTATTGGTCTAACCACATAATCGGATCATAAATTCGGTCATGGTGATTGCCATTCCATATTTTAAGACCCTAAGAAAGAATCGGATCAATTATTATGCCCACACACCACCCCGTGGCCCGTTCAAAATTTTACCAGTCTTGCCAAAGGGGGTCGTACACGAGTCGGAGGAAAAACTGAGTATGGGTCGAACCACTGAATCAGATCATAAATTCGGTTATAGAGACTGCCACACCATATTTTAAGATCCAAAGAAAGAATCGGATCAATTATTATGCCCTCACGCCACCGCCTGGCCCGTTCGAAATTTTGTCAGTATTGCCAAAGGTGGTAGTACACGAGCCGGAGGAAAAACTTAGTATGGGTCGAACCACTGAATCGAATCATAAATTCGGTCATGAAGACTACCATACCAAATTTTGTGACCCTAAGAAATAATCGGATTAATAATTATCCCCTGACGCCACCCCGTGGCCCGTTTTAAATTTTGTCAGTATTGCCAAAGGGGGTGGTACACGAGACGGATGAAAAACTGAGTATGGATGGAACCACTGACTCGGATCATAAATTCGGTCATGGAGACTGCCATACCATATTTTGTGACCCTAAGAAATAATCAGATCAATAATTATGCCCTCACGCCACCCCGTGGATCGTTCAAAATTTTGCCAGTATTGCCAAAGGCGGTCGTACACGAGTCGGAAAAAAAACTGAGTATGGGTCGAACCATTGAATCGGATAATAAATTCGGTCATGGAGACGGTCATACCATATTTTAAGACCCTAAGAAAGAATCGGATCAATTATTATGCCCTCACGCCACCCCCGTGGCCCGTTCGAAATTTTGCCTGTATTGTCAGAGGAGGTAGTACAAGAGCCGGAGGAAAAACCGCGTATCGGTCGAACCACTTAATCGGATCACAAATTCGGTCATGGAAACTGCCATACCATATTTAGTGACCCTAAGAAAGAATCTGATCAATAATTATGCCCTTACGCCACCCCGTGGCCCGTTCGTAATTTTGCCAGTATTGCCAAAGGGGGTGGTACACGAGTGCGTGGAAAATCTAGGTATGGGTCGAACCACAGAATCGGATCATAAATTCGGTCATGGAGACTGTCATTCCATATATTGTGACCCTAAGAATAAATCGGATAAATAATTATGCCCTCACGCCACCCCGTGGCCAGATCAAAATTTTGATAGTATTGCCAAAGGGGGCAGTACACGAGACTGAGGAAAAACTTAGTACGGGTCTAACCACTGAATCGGATCATAAATTCGGTCATGGTGATTGCCGTACCATATTTTAAGACCCTAAGAAAGAATCGGATCAATTATTATGCCCTCATACCACCCCGTGGCCTGTTCGAAATTTTGCCAGTATTGCCAAAGGAGGTAGTACACGAGCCGGAGGAAAAACAGCGTATGGGTCGAACCACTTAATCGGATCATAAATTTGGTCATGGACACAGCCATACCATATTTAGTGACCCTAAGAAAGAATCAGATCAATAATTATTCCCTTACGCAACCCCGTGGCCCGTTCGTAATTTTGCCAGTATTGTCAAAGGTGGTGGTACACGAGTCAGAGGAAAATCTAAGTATGGGTCGAACCACTGAATCGGATCATAAATTCGGTCATGGAGACTATCATACCATATTTTCTGACCCTAAGAAAGAATCGGATAAATAATTATGCCATCACGCCACCCCCGTTGGCCTTTAATAATTTTGACAGTATTGCTAAAGGGGGTAGTACACGAGACGGAGGAAAAACTGAGTATGGGTGGAACCACTGAATCGGATCAATAATTCGGTCATTGAGACAGCCATACCATATTTTGTGACCTTAAGAAATAATCAGATCAATAATTATGCCCTCACGCCACCCCGTGGCCAGTTCAAAATTTTGGCAGTATTGCCAAAGGGGGTAGTACACGAGCCGGAGGAAAAACTCAGTACGGGTCTAACCACTGAATCGGATCATAAATTCGGTCATGGTGATTGCCATACCATATTTTAAGACCCTAAGAAAGAATCGGATCAATTATTCTGCCCTCACACCACCACCCCGTGGCCCGTTCGAAATTTTGCCAGTATTGCCAAAGGGGGTAGTACACGAGCCGGAGGAAAAACTCAGTATGGGTATAACCACAGAATCGGATCATAAATTCGGTCATGGTAACTACCACACCATACTTTAAGACCCTATGAAAGAATCGGATCAATTATTATGCCCACACACCACCCCGTGGCCCGTTCGAAATTTTGCCAGTCTAGCCAAAGGTGGTAGTACACGAGCCGGAGGAAAACCTGAGTATACGTCGAACCACTGAATCGGATCATAAATTCGGTCATAAAGACTGCCATACCATATTTTGTGACCCTAAGAAACAATCGGATCAATTATTATGCCCTTACGCCACCCCCGTGGCACGTTCGAAATTTTGTCAGTATTGCCAAAGGGGGTGGTACACGAGACGGAGGAAAAACTGAGTATGGATGGAACCACTGAATCGGATCATCAATTCGGTCATGGAGACTTCCATACCATATTTTGTGACCCTAAGAAATAATCAGATCAATAATTATGCCCTCACGCCACCCCGTGGCTCGTTCAAAATTTTGACAGTATTGCCAGAGGGGGTGGTACACGAGACGGAGGAAAAACTGAGTATTGATGGAACCACTGAATAGGATCATAAATTCGGTCATGGAGACTGTCATACCATATTTTGTGACCCTAAGAAAGAATCGGATAAATAATTATGCCATCACGCCACCCCCGTGGCCCGTAAAAATTTTGACAGTATTGCCAAAGGGGGTGGTACACGAGACGGAGGAAAAGCTGAGTATGGGTGGAACCACTGAATCGGATCATAAATTCATTCATGGAGTCTGCCATACCATATTTTGTGATTCTAAGAAATAATCAGATCAATAATTATGCCCTCACGCCACCCCCGTGGCTTGTTCAAAATTTTGACAATATTGCCAAAGGGGGTAGTACACGAGTCGAAGGAAAAACTGAGTATGGGTCAAACCACTGAATCGAATCATAAATTCGGTCATGAAGACTGCCATACATTATTTTGTGACCCTAAGAAATAATCAGATCAATAATTATGCCCTCACGCTACCCCGGGGCTCGTTCAAAATTTTGCCTGTATTGCCATAGGGGGTCGTACGCGAGTCGGAGGAAAAACTGAGTATGGGTCAAACCATTGAATCGGATCATAAATTCGGTCATGGAGAATGCCATACCATATTTTAAGACCCTAAGAAAGAATCGGATTATTTATTATGCCCTCACTTCACCCCGTGGCCCGTTCGAAATTTTGCCAGTATTGCCAGAGGAGGTAGTACACGAGCCGGAGGGAAAACCGCGTATGGTTCGAACCAGTTAATCGGATCATAAATTCGGTCATGGAAACTGCCATACCATATTTAGTGACCCTAAGAAAGAATCAGATCAATAATTATGCACTTACGCCACCCCCGTGGCCCGTTCGTAATTTTGCCAGTATTGCCAAAGGTGGTGGTACACGAGTCAGAGGAAAATCTAAGTATGGGTCGAACCACTGAATCGGATCATAAATTCGGCCATGGAGATTGTCATACCATATTTTGTGACCCTAAGAAAGAATCGGATAAATAATTATGCCATCACGCCACCCCCGTGGCCCGTTAAAAATTTTGTCAGTATTGCCAAAGGGGGTAGTACACGAGACGGAGGAAAAACTGAGTATGGGTGGAACCACTGAATCGGATCATAAATTCGGTCATGGAGACTGCCATACCATATTTTGTGACCCTAATAAATAATCAGCTCAACAATTATGCCCTCACGCCACCCCATGGCCAGTTCAAAATTTTGCCAGTATTGCCAAAGGGGGTAGTACACGAGCCGGAGGAAAAACTTAGTATGGGTCTAACCACTGAATCGGATCATAAATTCGGTCATGGTGAATGCCAGACAAATATTTTAAGACACTAAGAAAGAATCGGATCCATTATTATGCCCTCACACCACCCCGTGGCCCGTTCGAAATTTTGCCTGTTTTGCCAAAGGAGGTAGTACACGAGCCGGAGGAAAAACCGCGTATGGGTCGAAGCACTGAATCGGATCATAAATTCGGTCATGGAGATTGCCAAACCATATTTTAAGACCCTAAGAAAGAATCGGAAAAATAATTATGCCCTCACGCCACTCCGTGGCCCGTTAAAAATTTTGACAGTATTGCCAAAGGGGGTAGTACACGAGACAGAGGAAAAATTGAGTATGGGTGGAACCATTGAATCGTATCATAAATTCGGTCATGGAGACTGTCATACCGTATTTTGTGACCCTAAGAAGTAATCAGATCAATAATTATGCCCTCGCACCACCCCGTGGCCAGTTAAAAATTTTGACAGTATTGCCAAAGGGGGTAGTACACGAGACAGAGGAAAAATTGAGTATGGGTGGAACCACTGAATTGGATCATAAATTCGGTCATGGAGACTACCATACCATATTTTGTGACCCTAAGAAATAATCAGATCAATAATTATGCCCACGCGCCACCCCGTGGCCAGTTAAAAATTTTGCCAGTATTGCCAAAGGGGGTAGTACACGAGCCGGAGGAAAAACTCAGTATGGGTCTAACCACTGAATCGGATCATAAATTCGGTCATGGTGTTTGCCATACCATATTTTAAGACCTTAAGAAAGAATCAGATCAATTATTATGCCCTCACACCACCCAGTGGCCCGTTCGAAATTTTGCCAGTATTGCCAAAGGAGGTAGTACACGAGCCGGAGGAAAAACCGCGTATGGGTCGAACCACTGAATCAGATCATAAATTCGGTCATGGAGATTGCCAAACCATATTTTAAGACCCTCAGAAAGAATTGGAAAAATAATTATGCCATCACGCCACCCCGTGGCCCGTTAAAATATTTGACAGTATTAACAAAGGGGGTAGTACACGAGACAGAGAAAAAATTGAGTATGGGTGGAACCACTGAATCGGATCATAAATTCGGTCATGGAGACTGCCATACCATATTTTGTGACCCTAATAAATAATCAGCTCAATAATTATGCCCTCACGCCACCCCGTGGCCAGTTCAAAATTTTTCCAGTATTGCCAAAGGGGGTTGTTCACGAGCCGGAGGAAAAACTTAGTATGGGTCTAACCACTGAATCGGATCATAAATTCGGTCATGGTGAATGACAGACCATATTTTAAGACCCTAAAAAAGAATCGGATCCATTATTATGCCGTCACACCAACCCGTGGCCCGTTCGAAATTTTGCCAGTATTGCCAAAGGAGGTAGTACACGAGCCGGAGGAAAAACCGCGTATGGGTCGAACCACTGAATCGGATCATAAATTCGGTCATGGAGATTGCCAATCCATATTTTAAGTCCCTAAGAAAGAATCGGAAAAATAATTATGCCCTCACGCCACCCCCGTGGCCCGTTAAAAATTTTGACAGTATTGCCAAAGGGGGTAGTTCACGAGTCAGAGGAAAAATTGAGTACGGGTGGAACCACTGAATCGGATCATAAATTCGGTCATGGAGACTGCCATACCATATTTTGTGACCCTAAGAAATAATCAGATCAATAATTATGCCCACGCGCCACCCCGTGGCCAGTTAAAAATTTTGCCAGTATTGCCAAAGGGGGTAGTACACGAGCCGGAGGAAAAACTCAGTATGGGTCTAACCACTAAATCGGATCATAAATTCGGTCATGGTGTTTGCCATACCATATTTTAAGACCCTAAGAAAGAATCAGATCAATTATTATGCACTCACACCACCCCGTGGCCCGTTCGAAATTTTGCCAGTATTTCCAAAGAAGGTAGTACACGAGCCGGAGGAAAAACCGCGTATGGGTCGAACCACTGAATCGGATCATAAATTCGGTCATGGAGATTGCCAAACCATATTTTAAGACCCTAAGAAAGAATTGGAAAAATAATTATGCCATCACGCCACCCCGTGGCCCGTTAAAAATTTTGACAGTATTGCCAAAGGGGGTAGTACACGAGACAGAGGAAAAATTGAGTATGGGTGGAACCACTGAATCGGATCATAAATTCGGTCATGGAGACTCCCATACCATATTTTGTGACCCTAATAAATAATCAGCTCAATAATTATGCCCTCACGCCACCCCCGTGGCCAGTTCAAAATTTAGACAGTATTGCCAAAGGGGGGTAGTACACGAGCCGGAGGAAAAACTTAGTATGGGTCTAACCACTGAATCGGATCATAAATTCGGTCATGGTGAATGCCAGACAAATATTTTAAGACACTAAGAAAGAATCGGATCCATTATTATGCCCTCACACCACCCCGTGGCCCGTTCGAAATTTTGCCAGTATTGCCAAAGGAGGTAGTACACGAGCCGGAGGAAAAACCGCGTGTGGGTCGAACCACTGAATCGGATCATAAATTCGGTCATGGAGATTGCCAAACCATATTTTAAGACCCTAAGAAAGAATCGGAAAAATAATTATGCCCTCACGCCACCCCGTGGCTCGTTAAAAATTTTGACAGTATTGCCAAAGGGGGTAGTACACGAGACAGAGGAAAAATTGAGTATGGGTGGAACCACTGACTCGTATCATAAATTCGGTCATGGAGACTGTCATACCATATTTTGTGACCCTAAGAAATAATCAGATCAATAATTATGCCTACGCGCCACCCCGTGGCCAGTTAAAAATTTTGACAGTATTGCCAAAGGGGGGTAGTACACGAGACAGAGGAAAAATTGAGTATGGGTGGAACCACTGAATCGGATCATAAATTCGGTCCATGGAGGACTACCATACCATATTTTTGTGACCCTAAGAAATAATCAGATCAATAAATTATGCCCACGCGCCACCCCGTGGCCAGTTAAAAAATTTTGCCAGTATTTCCAAAGGGGGTAGTACACGAGCCGGAGGAAAAACTCAGTATGGGTCTAACCACTGAATCGGATCATAAATTTCGGTCATGGTGTTTGCCATACCATATTTTAAGACCCTAAGAAAGAAATCAGATCAATTATTATGCCCTCACACCACCCCGTGGGCCCCGTTCGAAATTTTTGCCAGTATTGCCAAAGGAGGTAGTACACGAGCCGGAGGAAAAACCGCGTATGGGGTTCGAACCACTGAATCGGAATCATAAATTCGGTCATGGAGATTGCCAAACCATATTTTTAAGACCCTAAGAAAGAATTGGAAAAATAATTATGCCATCACGCCACCCCGTGGCCCCGTTAAAAATTTTGACAGTATTAACAAAGGGGGTAGTACACGAGACAGAGGAAAAATTGAGTATGGGGTGGAACCACTGAATCGGATCATAAATTCGGTCATGGAGAACTACCATACCATATTTTTGTGACCCAAATAAAATAATCAGCTCAATAATTATGCCCTCACGCCACCCCGTGGCCAGTTCAAAATTTTTTCCAGTATTGCCAAAGGGGGTTGTACACGAGCCGGAGGAAAAAACTTAGTATGGGTCCTAACCACTGAATCGGATCATAAATTCGGTCATGGTGAATGACAGGACCATATTTTTAAGACCCTAAAAAATGAAATCGGATCCATTATTATGCCCTCACACCAACCCGTGGGCCCGTTCGAAATTTTGCCAGTATTGCCAAAGGAGGTAGTACACGAGCCGGAGGAAAAAACCGCGTATGGGTCGAACCACTGAATCGGATCATAAATTCGGTCATGGAGATTGTCAAAACCATATTTTTAAGTCCCTAAGAAAAGAATCGGAAAAATAATTATGCCCTCACGCCACCCCGTGGCCCGTTTAAAAATTTTTGACAGTATTGCCAAAGGGGGTAGTTCACGAGACAGAGGAAAAATTGAGTATGGGTGGAAACCACTGAATCGGATCATAAAATTCGGTCATGGAGGACTGCCAATACCATATTTTGGTGACCCTAAGAAAATAATCAGATCAATAATTATGCCCACCAGCGCCCACCCCGTGGCCAGTTAAAAATTTTGCCAGTATTGCCAAAAGGGGGTAGTACACGAGCCGGAGGAAAAAACTCAGTATGGGTCTAACCACTAAATCGGATCATAAATTCGGTCATGGTTGTTTGCCCATACCATATTTTAAGACCCTAAGAAAGAATCAGATCAATTATTATGCCCTCACACCACCCCGTGGGCCCGTTCGAAATTTTGCCAGTATTTCCAAAGAAGGTAGTACACGAGCCGGAGGAAAAAACCGCGTATGGGTCGAACCACTGAATCAGATCATAAATTCGGTCATGGAGATTGCCAAACCATATTTTTAAGACCCTAAGAAAGAATTGGAAAAATAATTATGCCATCACGCCACCCCGTGGCCCATTAAAAATTTTGACAGTATTGCCAAAGGGGGTAGTACACGAGACAGAGGAAAAATTGAGTATGGGTGGAACCACTGAATCGGATCATAAATTCGGTCATGGAGACTGCCATACCATATTTTGTGACCCTAATAAATAATCAGCTCAATAATTATGCCCTCACGCCACCCCGTGGCCAGTTCAAAATTTAGACAGTATTGCCAAAGGGGGTAGTACACGAGCCGGAGGAAAAACTTAGTATGGGTCTAACCACTGAATCGGATCATAAATTCGGTCATGGTGAATGCCAGACAAATATTTTAAGACACTAAGAAAGAATCGGATCCATTATTATGCCCTCATACCACCCCGTGGCCCGTTCGAAATTTTGCCAGTACTGCCAAAGGAGGTAGTACACGAGCCGGAGGAAAAACCGCGTGTGGGTCGAACCACTGAATCGGATCATAAATTCGGTCATGGAGATTGCCAAACCATATTTTAAGACCCTAAGAAAGAATCGGAAAAATAATTATGCCCTCACGCCACCCCGTGGCCCGTTAAAAATTTTGACAGTATTGCCAAAGGGGGTAGTACACGAGACAGAGGAAAAATTGAGTATGGGTGGAACCACTGACTCGTATCATAAATTCGGTCATGGAGACTGTCATACCATATTTTGTGACCCTAAGAAATAATCAGATCAATAATTATGCCTACGCGCCACCCCGTGGCCAGTTAAAAATTTTGACAGTATTGCCAAAGGGGGGTAGCACACGAGACAGAGGAAAAATTGAGTATGGGTGGAACCACTTAATGGGATCATAAATTCGGTCATGGAGACTACCATACCATATTTTGTGACCCTAAGAAATAATCAGATCAATAATTATGCCCACGCGCCACCCCGTGGCCAGTTAAAAATTTTGACAGTATTTCCAAAGGGGGTAGTACACGAGCCGGAGGAAAAACTCAGTATGGGTCTAACCACTGAATCGGATCAAAAATTCGGTCATGGTGTTTGCCATACCATATTTTAAGACCTTAAGAAAGAATCAGATCAATTATTATGCCCTCACACCACCCCGTGGCCCGTTCGAAATTTTGCCAGTATTGCCAAAGGAGGTAGTACACGAGCCGGAGGAAAAACCGCGTATGGGTCGAACCACTGAATCTGATCATAAATTCGGTCATGGAGATTGCCAAACCATATTTTAAGACCCTAAGAAAGAATTGGAAAAATAATTATGCCATCACGCCACCCCGTGGCCCGTTAAAAATTTTGACAGTATTAACAAAGGGGGTAGTACACGAGACAGAGGAAAAATTGAGTATGGGTGGAACCACTGAATCGGATCATAAATTCGGTCATGGAGACTACCATACCATATTTTGTGACCCAAATAAATAATCAGCTCAATAATTATGCCCTCACGCCACCCCGTGGCCAGTTCAAAATTTTGCCAGTATTGCCAACGGGGGTAGTACACGAGCCGGAGGAAAAACTTAGTATGGGTCTAACCACTAAATCGGATCATAAATTCGGTCATGGTGAATGACAGACCATATTTTAAGACCCTAAAAAAAGAATCGGATCCATTATTATGCCCTCACACCACCCCGTGGCCCGTTCGAAATTTTGCCAGTATTGCCAAAGGAGGTAGTACACGAGCCGGAGGAAAAACCGCGTATTGGTCGAACCACTGAATCGGATCATAAATTCGGTCATGGAGATTGCCAAACCATATTTTAAGTCCCTAAGAAAGAATCGGAAAAATAATTATGCCCTCACGCCACCCCGTGGCCCGTTAAAAATTTTGACAGTATTGCCAAAGGGGGTAGTACACGAGACAGAGGAAAAATTGAGTATGGGTGGAACCACTGAATCGGATCATAAATTCGGTCATGGAGACTGCCATACCATATTTTGTGACCCTAAGAAATAATCAGATCAATAATTATGCCCACGCGCCACCCCGTGGCCAGTTAAAAATTTTGCCAGTATTACGAGCTGGAGGAAAAACTCAGTATGGGTCTAACCACTAAATCGGATCATAAATTCGGTCATGGTGTTTGCCATACCATATTTTAAGACCCTAAGAAAGAATCAGATCAATTATTATGCCCTCACACCACCCCGTGGCCCGTTCGAAATTTTGCCAGTATTTCCAAAGGAGGTAGTACACGAGCCGGAGGAAAAACCGCGTATGGGTCGAACCACTGAATCGGATCCTAAATTCGGTCATGGAGATTGCCAAACCATATTTTAAGACCCTAAGAAAGAATCAGAAAAATAATTATGCCCTCACGCCACCCCGTGGCCCGTTAAAAATTTTGACAGTATTGCCAAAGGGGGTTGTACACGAGACAGAGGAAAAATTGAGTATGGGTGTAACCACTGAATCGGATCATAAATTCGGTCATGGAGATTGCCGTACCATATTTTGTGACCCTAATAAATAATCAGATCAATAATTATGCCCTCACGCCACCCCGTGGCCAGTTCAAAATTTTTCCAGTATTGCATAAGGGGGTAGTACACGAGCCGGAGGAAAAACTCAGTATGGGTATAACCACTGAATCGGATCTTAAATTCGGTCATGGTGATTGCCATACCATATTTTAAGACCCTAAGAAAGAATCAGATCAATTATTATGCCCTCACACCACTTCGTGGCCCGTTCGAAATTTTGCCAGTATTGCCAAAGGAGGTAGTACACGAGCCGGAGGAATAACCGCGTATGGGTCGAACCACTGAATCGGATCATAAATTCGGTCATGGAGATTGCTAAACCATATTTTAAGACCCTAAGAAAGAATCGGAAAAATAATTATGCCCTCACGCCACCCCGTGGCCCGTTAAAAATTTTGACAGTATTGCCGAAGGGGGTAGTACACGAGAAAGAGGAAACACTGAGTATGGGTGGAACCACTGAATCGGATCATAATTTCGGTCATGGAGACAGCCATACCATATTTTGTGACCCTAAGATTGAATCGGATCAATAATTATGCGGTCACGCCACCCTGTGGCCAGTTCGAAATTTTGCAAGTATTGCCAAAGGGGGTAGTACACGAGCCGAAGGAAAAACTCAGTATGGGTCTAACCACTGAATCGGATCATAAATTCGGTAAAGGTGATTTCCATACCATATTTTAAGACCCTAAGAAAGAATCGGATCAATTATTATGCCCTCACCCCACCCCGTGGCCATTTTGCCAGTATTGCCAAATGAGGTCGTACACGAGCCGGAGGAAAAACCGTGTATGGGTCGAACAACTGAATCGGCTCATAAATTCGGTCATGTACACTGACATACCATATTTTGTGACCCTAAGAAAGAATCAGATCAATAATTTTGCCTTCACGCCACCCCGTGGCCCGTTCAACATTTTGCCAGTATTGCCAAAGGGGGTAGTACACGAGACAGAGGAAACACTGAGTATGGGTGGATCCACTGAATCAGATCATAATTTCGGTCATGGAGACTGCCATACCATATTTTGTGACCCTAAGAAAGAATCGGATCAATAATTATGCCCTCACGCCACCCCGTGGCCAGTTCGAAATTTTGCCAGTATTGCCAAAGGGGGTAGTACACGAGCCGGAGGAAAAACTCAGTATGGGTCTAACCACTGAATCGGATCATAAATTCGGTCATGGAGACTGCCATACCATATTTTAAGACCCTAAGAAAGAACCGGATTAATAATTAAAACCTGACGCCACCCCGTGGCCCGTTTGAAATTTTGCCAGTATTGCCAAAGGGGATGGTACACGAGACGGAGGAAAAACTGAGTAAGGGTGCAACCGCTGAACCGGATCATAAATTCGGTCATGGAGACTGCCATACCATATTTTGTGACCCTAAGAAATAATCAGATCAATAATTATGCCCCCACACCACCCCGTGGCCCGTTCGAAATTTTGCCAGTATTGACAAAGGGGGTCGTACACGCGTCGGAGGAAAAACTGAGTATGGGTCGAACCACAGAATCGGATCATAAATTCGGTCATGGAGACTGCCATACTATATTTTATGACCCTAAGAAATAATCGGATCAATTATTATGCCCACACGCCACCCCGTGGCCCGTTCGAAATTTTGCCAGTATTGCCAAAGGGGGTCGTACACGAGTCGGAGGAAAAACCGCGTATGGGTGGAACCACTTTATCGGATCATAAATTCGGTCATGGAAACTGCCATACCATATTTTATGACTCAAAGAAAGAATCGGATCAATTATTATGCCCTCATGCCACCTCGTGGCCGTTCGAAATTTTGCCAGTATTGCCAAAGGAGGTGGTACACGAGCCGGAGGAAAAACCGCGTATGGGTGGAACCACTGAATCAGATCATAAATTCGGTCATGGAGACTTCCATACCATATATTGTGACCGTAAAAAAGAATCAGATCAATAATTATGCCCTTACGCCACCCCGTGGCCCGTTCGTAATTTTGCCAGTATTGCCAAAGGGGGTGGTACACGAGACGGAGGAAAATCTAAGTATGGGTCGAACCACTGAATCGGATCATAAATTCGGTCATGTAGACTGCCATACCATATTTTGTGACCCTAAGAAAGAATCGGATAAATAATTATGCCCTCACGCCACCCCGTGGCCCGTTAAAAATTTTGCCAGTAATGCCAAAGGGGGTAGTACACGAGCCGGAGGAAAAACTCAGTATGGGTCTAACCAC
Source organism: Bidens hawaiensis (assembly GCF_021521415.1). Classification (NCBI taxonomy): domain Eukaryota; kingdom Viridiplantae; phylum Streptophyta; class Magnoliopsida; order Asterales; family Asteraceae; genus Bidens; species Bidens hawaiensis. The sequence goes on from NW_027493290.1 coordinate 303,602, forward strand.
TGAATCGGATCATAAATTCGGTCATGGTGATTGCCATACCATATTTTAAGACCCTAAGAAAGAATCAGATCAATTATTATGCCCTCACACCACCCCGTGGCCCGTTCGAAATTTTGCCAGTATTGCCAAAGGAGGTAGTACACGAGCCGGAGGAAAAACCGCGTATGGGTCGAACCACTGAATCGGATCATAAATTCGTTAATGGCGATTGCCAAACCATATTTTAAGACCCTAAGAAAGAATCGAAAAAATAATTATGCCCTCACGCCACCCCGTGGACCGTTAAAAATTTTGACAGTATTGCCAAAGGGGGTAGTACACGAGACAGAGGAAAAATTGAGTATGGGTGGAACCACTGAATCGGATCATAAATTCGGTCATGGAGACTGCCATACCATATTTTGTGACCCTAAGAAATAATCAGATCAATAATTATACCCTCACGCCACCCCGTGGCCAGTTCGAAATTTTGCCAGTATTGCCAAAGGGGGTAGTACACGAGCTGGAGGAAAAACTCAGTATGGGTCTACCCACTGAATCAGATCATAAATTCGGTCATGGAGACTGCCATACCATATTTTTTGACCCTAAGAAAGAATCAGATAAATAATTATGCCCTCACGCCACCCCATGGCCCGTTCAAAATTTTACCAGTATTCTCAAAGGTGGTAGTACACGAGACAGAGGTAACACTGAGTATGGGAGTAACCACTGAATCGGATCATAATTTCGGTCATGGAGACAGCCATACCATATTTTTTGACCCTAAGAAAGAATCAGATAAATAACTATGCCCTCACGCCACCCCGTGGCCGTTCAAAATCTTGCCAGTATTAACAAAGGTGGTAGTACACGAGCCGGAGGAAAAACCGCGTATGGGTCGAACCACTGAATCGGATCATAAATTCGTTAATGGCGATTGCCAAACCATATTTTAAGACCCTAAGAAAGAATCGGAAAAATAATTATGCCCTCACGCCACCCCGTGGACCGTTTAAAATTTTGACAGTATTGCCAAAGGGGGTAGTACACGAGACAGAGGAATAATTGAGTATTGGTGGAACCACTAAATCGGATCATAAATTCGGTCATGTAGACTGCCATACCATATTTTGTGACCCTAAGAAATAATCAGATCAATAATTATGCCCTCACGCCACCCCGTGGCAAGTTCGAAATTTTACCAGTATTGCCAAAGGGGGTAGTACACGAGCTGGAGGAAAAACTCAGTATGGGTCTACCCACTGAATCAGATCATAAATTCGGTCATGGAGACTGCCATACCATATTTTTTGACCCTAAGAAAGAATGAGATAAATAATTATGCCCTCACGCCACCCCATGGCCCGTTCAAAATTTTGCCAGTATTGCCAAAGGTGGGTACACGAGACAGAGGTAACACTGAGTATGGGAGTAACCACTGAACCAGATCATAATTTCGGTCATGGAGAAAGCCATACCATATTTTTTGACCCTAAGAAAGAATCAGATAAATAAATATGCCCTCACGCCACCCCGTGGCCCGTTCAAAATTTTGCCAGTATTGCCAAAGGTGGTACTACACGAGACGGAGGAAAAACTGAGTATGGGTGGAACCACTGAATCGGATCATAAATTCGGTCATGGAGACTGCTATACCATATTTTGTGACCCTGAGAAATAATCAGATCAATAATTATGCGCTAACGCCACCCCGTGGCCCGTTCGAAATTTTGACAGTATTGCCAAAGGGGGTAGTACACGAGTCGGAGGAAAAACTGAGTATGTATCGAACCACTGAATCGAATCATAAATTCGGTCATGATGATTGCCATAACATATTTTGTGACCCTAAGAAAGAATCGGATCAATAATTATGCCCTGACGTCACCCCGTGGCCCGTTCGAAATTTTGTCAATATTGCGAAAGGGGGTAGTACACGAGTCGGAGGAAAAACTGAGTATGGGTCGAACCACTGAATCGAATCATAAATTCGGTCATGAAGACTGCCATACCATATTTTGTGACCCTAAGAAAGAATCGGATTAATAATTATGCCCCTGACGCCACCCCCGTGGCCCGTTTGAAATTTTGCCAGTATTGCCAAAGGGGGTGGTACACGAGACGGAGGAAAAACTAAGTATGGGTGGAACCACTGAATCGGATCATAAATTCGGTCATGGAGACTTCCATACCATATTTTGTGACCTTAAGAAATAATCAGATCAATAATTATGCCCTCACGCCACCACGTGGCCCGTTCAAAATTTTGCCAGTATTGCCAAAGGGGGTCGTACACGAGTCGGATGAAAAACTGAGTATGGGTCGAACCACTGAATCGGATCATAAATTCGGTCATGGACACTGCCATACCATATTTTGCGACCCTAAGAAAGAATCAGATCATTAATTGTGCCCTCACGCTACCCCATAGCCCGTTCGTAATTTTGACAGTATTGCCAATGGGGTCGTACACGAGACGGAGGAAAACCTGAGTATGGGTGGAACCACTGAATCGGATCATAAAATTCGGTCATGGAAACTGCCATACCATATTTTGTGACCCTAAGAAAGAATCGGATCAATAATTATGTCCTCACGTCACCCCGTGGCTCGTTCAAAATTTTATCAGTATTGCCAAAGGGGGTAGTACACGAGTCGGAGGAAAAACTGTGTATGGGTCGAACCAATGAATCGAATCATAAATTCGGTCATGAAGACTGCCATACCATATTTTGTGACCCTAAGAAAGAATCGGATAAATAATTATAACCTGACGCCACCCCGTGGCCCGTTTGAAATTTTGCCAGTATTGCCAAAGGGGGTGGTACACGAGACGGAGGAAAAACTGAGTATGGGTGCAACCACTAAATTGGATCATAAATTCGGTCATGGAGACTGCCATACCATATTTTGTGACCCTAAGAAATAATCAGATCAATAATTATGCCCTCACACCACCCCGTGGCCCTTTCGAAATTTTGCCAGTATCGCCAAAGGGGGGGTCGTACACGCGTCGGAGGAAAAACTGAGTATGGATCGAACCACAAAATCGGATCATAAATTCGGTCATGGAGACTGCCATACCATATTTTAAGACCCTATGAAAGAATCGGATCAATTATTATGCCCTCACGCCACCCCGTGGCCCGTTCGAAATTTTGTCAGTATTGCCAAAGAGGGTCATACACGAGTCGGAGGAAAAACTAAGTATGGATCGAACCACTTCATCGGATCATAAATTCGGTCATGGGAACAGCCATACCATATTTTAAGACCCTAAGAAAGAATCGGATCAATTATTATGCCCTCACGCCACCCAGTGGCTCGTTCCAAATTTTGCCAGTATTGCCAATGGAGGTGGTACACGAGCCGGAGGAAAAACCGCGTATGGGTCGAACCACTGAATCGGATCGTAAATTCGGTCATGGAGACTTCCATACCATATTTTGTGACCCTAATAAAGAATCAGATCAATAATTATGCCCTCACGCCACCCCGTGGCCCGTTCGTAATTTTGCCAGTATTGCCAAAGGGGGTGGTACACGAGTCGGAGGAAAATCTAAGTATGGGTGGAACCGCTGAATCGGATCATAAATTCGGTCATGGAGACTGCCATACCATATTTTGTGACCCTAAAAAATAATCAGATCAATAATTATGCCCTCACGCCACACTGTGGCCAGTTCGAAATTTTGCCAGTATTGCCAAAAGGGTAATACACGAGCCGGAGGAAAAAGTCAGTGTGGGTCTAACCACTTAATCGGATCATAAATTCGGTCATGGTGATTCCCATACCATATTTTAAGACCCTAAGAATGAATCTGATAAATTATTATGCCCTCTCACCACTCCGTGGCCCGTTCGAAATTTTGCCAGTATTGTTAAAGGAGGTAGTACACAAGCCGGAGGAAAAACCGCGTATGGGTCGAACCACTGAATCGGATCATAAATTCGGTCATGGAGATTGCCAAACCATATTTTAAGACCCTAAGAAAGAATCGGAAAAATAATTATGCCCTCACGCCACCCCGTGGCCCGTTAAAAATTTTGACAGTATTGCCAAAAGGCGTAGTACACGAGACATAGGAAAAATTGAGTATGGGTGGAACCACTGAATCGGATCATAAATTCGGTCATGAAGACTGCCATACCATATTTTTTGACCCTAAGAAATAATCAGATCAATAATTATGCCCTCACGCCACCCCGTGGCCAGTTCAAAATTTTGCCAGTATTGCCAAAGGGGCTAGTACACGAGCCGGAGGAAAAACTCAGTATGGGTCTAACCACTGAATCGGATCATAAATTCGGTCATGGTGATTGCTATACCATATTTTAAGACCCTAAGAAAGAATCAGACCAATTATTATGCCCTCACACCACTTCGTGGCCCGTTCGAAATTTTGCCAGTATTGCCAAAGGAGGTAGTACACGAGCCAGAGGAAAAACCGCGTATGTGTCGAACCACTGAATCGGATGTAGGTTCCCAGCCGGATCTACACGGAATATCTCGTTCTACGTAGGTGCGGAATCCCTACGTATGACGATACGAGCATAGAAGACGATACACGTTAACACAATCAAACACACGTTACAATAAACAAAGACACGTTGTATTCCAACTGGAAACACGTGATTCACTGATCACCGATTACACAAACTCTGAACAACTCATAAACTGATTCATCTAAATCAGCCGTAACCTAGCCGTATATAACAGACGACAACTTCGCCTAACATATTTAGGCGAAGTTGTCACTAACTTCGCTTGTTCCACAAGATCGCCTATATAAGCGAACTTGTGAGCTAACTTCGCTTAATACAAAATACAAATCCAACTAACTCGATTACAGACACTAGACACTGAACTACTGACATCATGTACCAACAGACTCCCCCTTGGCAGTAGCTTCATACCTCTATCTCAAACATGTGTCTTGTAATCCCAAAAATCTTGTATCTTTCATCTTCAAGCATGAACGCCTTCTCGTACACAAACTGAAACAACTCTTTGATACTTCTTTGCTTCTTCTTTCCAAGCAGGAATATAAAATATCTTTTTCTCGTTTAGCACCTGCAGATCAGCTTGAGACAGATTCACTAGATGCATAGGATCATTAACTCTCATCAGCTCTTGTTCATCTTCATCCTCCATTACTGCTTCAGCTGTTTCATAATCCACATACCACCACTTCAGATCTTTGAGCACATCCTTGGGCATTTGTTTCATCGGCACTTCTTTTAAACACCGGATCGGCTTATACTTCATGATCATCCAAGGCTTGCCATCTGCTCTCATTTCTCTGTCTTTGTCTTCAACAAGCTTTCCTTTCTGTGGTTTCAACAGCTCGAACTTTTTCTCCTTTATGCTTTCCTTCCAGACTATCTTCCCAATGACCCTAGCCATGTTATCATCACTCCTGTTTATCAACCCCAACCTGGCTAAGTCCTTCACTTCACACTCAGGCAACGTATTCAACGATCTCAACAGCCTCTTGAAATACTGAACCCCATCATACCTTTTAATCACAAAAATCCTCAACTGCTCATCATATAACCAGCATATACTCCCCTTTTTCGATTCAGCATAACCCCTGACGTTGTAACTTTTCTTGAACATAGTAGGGACGCCGGTTTCTTAGTCTTTACGAACCACTGAGCGTAGCCTTCTTTCCATCTTGGCTGCTCCTCCCATTCCGTCTCATCGCTTCCCATATCTTGACCCATATATGCCTTATCAACTTCCGGAATCTCATGCTCAACGTTCTCCTCCACAATCTCTCCTTCTTCAATCTCACTATCAATGACAATCTCAGCCCCTATCTTCTCTATCTCCTCCATCGGTAACACATCCTCATCACCTATAACATCATCTAACACCTCCTCAGCATCCACAACCACCTCATCATCACCCCCTGAACCGCCAGCTGCACTCGTTGACTCCCCCTGAGATGTGGAAGTCCCAAGAGCTTGTTCTGTTCTTGGCAACTCTCCACCTGCACCTTTCGATGCATTGGGATCAGCGTCTCGATCATTACGCTTCTTCGTCCTCAGCTCATCACCCTTACAGCCCGTCTCCCCCTGAGATGCCAAGAACTGTTTCAAGGCATCAATTATTTTACCATGCTCGATCAGGAGGGACGACTGAATCTGATTCTCCGCAACGAGGCGCTGAATAGCATTAGTCTGGATAAGATTTACCCTTGATTGTTCTGCCACGACCCTTTCTAGCGCTGCTATTCTTTCCGAATCGGATAAGGTTGCATCGAAATCAAACCTCATATATGATATGTCTTGAGCGTACGGAGGAGGGATTTCCAATGTAATCGGCACCTCAGAAACAGGTGGAAACGTAACCGCAGGTGGTATCGTAACCGACAACCCTGCAGTAGCAACAACTGTCGACTCAACAAACCTTGCTACAACCTCCGTTGGAGTAAGAGTTGGAGGTGGCAGGGACACAATCTCCAGAGCCGAGAGCTGGAATGTAGTGGGTGGGATGTCGAAGGAAGATGAGGTAGTCACCATGGGAACATCCGTGGCGATTGGCCCTGTAACTTGCAATGGTGTAGGGACTATAGTAATACCAGACAGTGCGGGTGGAGTGAAACGAACCACCCTTGAGCTCTCACCAGCTCCCGAACCTGCACCTACCCGTTCCCTTCTCGATCTATGGACCAACTGATGTAAATCTTCCTCAAAATCCGACTCACTGTGATCATTGTCTCTCTTCCTCTTCCCATGAATCCTTTCTTGTGTAACCAAAATCCGTCTAGCTTCAGCCACATCATCATCTGAAGAATCAGAATCAGCCTCAGTCGTAGCTGCCCTAGCAACATCCACACTAGTAACCCGGGCTACCGAGACTTGTACCTCTTCCTCAGGGTCAACACGATCCATATCAAAAAATCCTTGACCGCCAAACGCAGCTTCAAGGTCTACATTTTCCTCCGGTGCCACAACAAGAGTAGTAGGTAAAGCTTTTTGTACCTCAGGTGGTGGTTGAGGTGCTCCAGCCTGTTGTGGTGCCGGATCCCGAAACTCGTCCCCACGAGCTGGAACATACTCTGGGTTGATAAAGTACCCAAATAATGGAGTATGTCGAGGACGGAGCTCAGGCTTGCTTCTTGCACTTGATGATCTACACTGAGCGAAGATCCTCTTGCTTACACTCTCCACATATCTAATCGGGCGGCGCTGAGGTAACGTGGGAGCAACATGATTCAAGATCATTTGAAGGAATCTTGGATACATCAGAAATCTCTCACGCGCCACCGCTATTCTTTGACGGTCTATCTCGTAGAATACCATCTGACTAAAGCTATAACGCTTATTGTAAGTCAGTGCAGTCATCGCCGACTGCATGGTCGCACCCATTCCATCCGTACCAGCCTTTCTCCCTGACATACACACGATCATCACGTGCATAAGAAATCGCCATTGGTCTAACAAGAATCCCTTTCGTCTTTGAGTATCTCCCAATGGACCAGAATATCCCATCCTCAGATAAGCACCATCTCTGAATGGAGCCACGAAGTCTGTAGGATCGTCTCTCGTTTCATCCCCAAACTATAAAGCCACCCTGATCTGTTCAGACGAGAACTGTACTATCTGATTGTTAACCGTTGCACGCATAACCGGGGGCTCGACTCGACAGTCATATTCCACTGTCTGCCAGAACAGGCTGGAAGATAGGCAGTGTTGTAGTAATAGCGTGGAAGATACGCGAGCGGAGTAGAAATGTGATGATCTCGCGGAAATCATCAACACCGCTCGCATCCGGGTCCAATGTGATGTACATGTTATGCCCCGGGAAAAACTGTCAATGGTTATCTCCTCTTTCGTCACCACCTGCACCACCTGCTCCAGCTACAGCTCCATTTCTGCAACAAAAACAGACTAGTTAGAGAATCGTCGAGGCAAATCACAAGTTCGCCTGTTACCATGAGCGAAGTTATGATTTATTCTGTATAGGCGAAGTTAGAGGTGGGACGAAGTTGGGAACAACTTCGCCTCAACTTGAACTTCGCCTGATCAATGTTAAGTAAAAAGGGCCAGGCGAAGTTAATGATAACTTCGCCTAACCACAACTTCGCCTCATGTACTGTTACATAATTAATTATCAGGCGAAGTTAACCCTCAGGCGAAGTTAAGGATAACTTCGCCTAAACTGTAAGTTCGCCTGAATATGAATCGGCAACAGTTTAGTTGTTCAAACGAATTGATTTGGTCAATTTGGAGATTGCGGACTGTTAAACACATGTTTTTATGGAGATCTAGACGATCAATATGATTACGACCACGTGAAAATAAGTTTGAAAATCGGGTGTTGGATGTTTGAAAGAACGAGGTCACTAAACAGGTCGAAACGACCTTTGATTAACGTCAATGACATAGATTAAAAGATGCAACAACCCTACACACCTTTAACACGGAATGAACTCGAGAAAAAATAACACAGATTGATCGAGATATAACTTCGCTTAGGGTTACTAGGAATAAGTTCGCCGGATTTTGAAAAACAATACTGAGCATTTGACCAAAAACTTCTTTATATAGGGTCAAGGTTATACAGGCGAAGTTATGGATAACTTCGCCTATTGCAGGCGAAGTTAGGGATAACTTCGCCGATATTAAATTTACAAAACAAACCCCTATAATTTGAACAATTTGCAATTAAGTTTTAAAACATCCTTTAAAGAGTTAAATGATACGATCAAGACCAAGTAACCAGGTATAAAATCATACAACTACATAAGTAGGATAAAACTTAGAAATAAGGTACACGGGATCAAATTTCAGTCTCGACAGGGACTACCACGTTTTAGAAAAGATCCGAACAGGAATCATACTAATTACGTGACTGTCACATAGATCCATGTTCAGCTGTATTATGACATAAAGAGACAGGTTGTAAGCAGGTAAATAACTTCAAATGGTTTTCATCGCTTCTGTAATACGGGTTAGGTTCAATTAAGCTCAAAATTTAAATGGGCAACACGTCAGAGATTGTGATGTCTCTTATCTATTCTCAAAGCGTATTTGGCTTTCACCAAGTCACCCCGAGTTGACCTCGACCCGTAGTGTCTGATTAAATAGTAAGTACTCTTCGATCTTTAGACTCTTCTTCCCGTTCTCTTTCTTGCATCTTGATTGAGAAGTATTAACATTATAAGCTCTAGAATGTCTCAGTTTTTTTTTTAATAACAAGATTTACACAGTTTTAGAGACGTAAACAACTGCAAGTCCCGAATCTGGATCACTGCAGTTTCTTGACATGCTATTTTCACGGGAATTAGAACACTCACGGGCTCGTGTATGACTGGGCAATCGCTTTTCTGCCTATCATTCGGAAAGATATATATGGAGACATGCACAACTCTTAAGGAGTTTCCACGTAAAATCGAGGAGATTTAGTTTGTATCACTTCTACTTTTACGCACCATAAAAAGCTACCATGACATACAATGACTGTTCTAAAGTCTTTTAGGCCTAATAACTTCACTTATTAAGCACACAGAATCAGTTTGTCTATCACTTTCCAAGGTTGGATCAATTTTCCTTTAAACATAGTAAAGAAACTTCTTACGAAGTAGTAGACTTGAAAAATAATTTCATCTCCCTAAAAAAATTTAACTTCTATCGCCCCGATCAATTCAAAGTCTTCAGGTAAACGGCTATCCTGAAGATCCAATGGATCAGCTGGACCGACCACATACGAGTATGTGTCCTTCTAACTAAGTATGAACGACTAATTTTCAGCGAAAGAATAAAAACACATCATAAACCGCCTCGGTCACTTTCAGTCATCTGGTTAATGGCTATCCTCATACTCTACAGGTAGAAATGAGGACCAAACATATCCGAAGATATGTCCTTCAAACTGAAGCAACCGACATAATTCAAAGCGATAGTGACGTTTTTTTTTTTTTTTTTTTTTTTTTTTTTTTTACAAATACTCGAAAACGAAAAACACGGTTACTCGGGATTGATCATCCCATTTAGCTCAACAAGGTTTTGAAAACGAGTTTTGTCAAACGCTTTAGTAAACAAATCAGCGAAATTATCTAACGAATCAACCTTTTCGAGCACAATCAATTTCTTCTCAGCACAATCCCGTATAAAATGATGACGGATGTCAATGTGTTTAGTTTTGCTATGCTTTACGGGATTGTTAGTTACTGAGATAGCAGCAGTGTTATCTATGCAAATAGGAGTATGAGTGAAATCCAGACCATAATCGCGCAATTGCTGTTGTATCCAAAGAACCTGGGAGCAGCAGTTCGATGCTGCCATGTATTCTGCTTCACAGGTAGAAATGGCGACTGAGGTCTGCTTCTTGCACTGCCATGACACTAATCTGCCTCCAAGAAACTGACATCCACCTGTTGTTGACTTCCGATTCTGATTGCATTTGACAGAAGACACGATTCTTCTGTTGCCATCTTAGTCGACCTCATGTCCATAATATATGTATTCTTTTCCCTTGGAGCCTTCATTACTATCCATTCCTCTGGTATCTTGAAACCAAGATACAGTACGATCGCTTCATCTTTGGTAAAGTGCACAGTGTACTCTTTGTCACAGATCTGAGATACACTCAGCAGATTATGCTTCAGTTCTTCAACGAAATTCACCTTCTCTAACTTCATTTTGCCATTAGTCACTGTCCCAATTCCAGTAATCCTTCCACCACTCTCTCCAGCAAAACTAACTCTTCCTCCCTGAACAGGTTTCCACTCGTGTAACAAATTCTTGTTACCCGTCATGTGCCAGGAACAGCTGCTATCCACAACCCATAGATTGTTTGCAGCTCTGTTCAACTGTTCCTGCACGATCAAAGCAAAGGATTAAAATCTGGGGACCCAAGACCTATTGGTCTTGGGTCGATTAAATCTGTTAAAATGCATCCCGTACTTTGGCTGTCCAAAGTTAGTATTAGACTGATTTCTGTAAGTCCCAAAAGGATACCTTCTAGTAGATTGACTATGAGGCCATCCAAACCTTCATGAGTTAAATGAATTATTACTAATGGTTTGGTGGTTAACTGGGAAAAACTGAGGTCGACTTCTTTGAAAACCTGGATTAGTCCAACATCTGAACTTTGATGAGTTTTCATTTTTACCATTATAGAAATTACTGTTAGTTCTATTCTCAGTTTTCGAAGGCCTCATACCTCTGAATCTCTGCTTCAGAGGGCAATCAACAATTAGGTGTCCTATTTGATTGCATCTGAAACAACTCCTGTGTTCAACTTTCGTCTCAATAGTTGTTTTAGATGATGAGGCTGCATTACTGTCCGTTTGTCTAACATATGGTGGGACATGCGGGTTTAGTGGAGAATTCTTTTCAGTTGGTTTATGTTCCTCTCCACGTTTTAGTAACACTTCCTCTTCTTCTGTCTCACTAGACTCGGATGTCTTGTCCGAATTTGATGAGACAGAACTAGGAACAGAAATCTTAACATTCGAAACAGGCTTACTCGTTTCGTCTTTACTAATTTCTGGATTTTTAATCGTAACCTTAACAGGAACTGTCTGACCAATTTCAACATCAACAGATTTCTGATTACTAGGATCAAAAGTATAGTTATGATTATAAGGTGGTGGAACTTCATTATATCCAATTCCTCCCCTTTTAACTGGGGAACGTTGATCACTTACGAGGTGATCAAGTATTGCGGAGGAATTTCTAAATTGCTCAAGCTTTCTGTTTAGTTCCACCATTTTCACCTGGTGATCAGCTATCTGTTTATCCCTTTCAGCAATTAGTTTTGTTTTCTCTTCTAACACTTCATAGCTAAGATCAATTACTTGTATTTTTTCAGCTAGACTTGCTTAAAGACTTCTGATATCTTTCTCACTAGCTTTAATTTTTACCTTGTAACTGTTTTCTCTAGTTTTAGTGTAATAATGATCTTCTTTTAATGTTCTGAATTGAGCATCCAAACTAACAAACTGATCAGTTATTGTTTTCAACTGTTCAGACAGATTTTCACATTTCGTACAAGGGAGTTTAGGACTTACCTCAGAAAGCTGATCGTTCACTTCTGCCATGTAGGCTTGATTTTCTTTTGTCTCTCTGGGTTTTTCTTCAGTTTCGATGTTAACCAAGTTGGCCTGTTCGAACACTTCCTCAACTTGCAGATTCCAGTTGTATTCCCCGTTCTGTCTGGATATCATCGCCCTATTCTCACTACCTCCACCACTCTGTTGTGTAGACCTGTTTTGACTGCGTTCTACTCTGTCATTTGTGCATTCTTTTGCAAAGTGGCCATTCTGTTGACAGTTATAACACCGAACCTTTGACTTGTCAAAACCTGGTCTTTCACCAACAAATTTTCTACCAGTTTTCTTCATAAACCTTTTAACTCTTCTTACAATCATTGCCATCTGCCACTGCAGATCCATCTCCTCCAGATCAACAGCATCGATCTGATCATAGTCTTCGTCTAAAGTTGCAGGATCAACGATTTTACCTTTAATGTAATTTTCGTAAGAAGCAATGAAAGATGCATAGAGAGCAAACTGCTGTTCAGCAGATTTAACACTCATGGGCATCTGAGAGTAGTTGATGTTCGGAACACTTGAAGAAAAACTACCCTTTGTTGTTTAAGGTTTAGAAGAATTTGTTCCACCAGCTACGAAACACACATCACCGTCCATGTTGAGAGAAACATGACCATCATGAGTTGAGTTAGAGCTCGAGTCTCCCTTTGAGTAATAAGCAGATGATTCTGACTTCGAACTTGAACTTGAATTAACTTTCGCACCATACATTCCCGGATCCTGAACCTGATCAGTTGGTGTCTCTTTTCGAACCATGTTAAGTTCAAAGGTTCGTAGTTTATTGACTGCTGTTTCCAAGTCATAGTCGGCAAACTCTTTATCTTCTCTCATCAAGACAGTGTACATCTCCCATTTCGGTGGGAGAGCATCAAGAAGTTTTTCTACAATCTCCTCTTCTTTGTAAGCAATGGAATAATTGCTGAGTTCGGTCATCAAGTGATAATATCTCGTGATGATATCATCAAGTGATTCATTCTTCAAATACTTGAACACCGAGAATTGGGTTTTGAGTAGTTTAATCTTGGATGCACGTATCCCCACATTACCTTCAAATCGGTTTTCAAGTGCTTCCCATAACTCTCTAGCGGTTTTATACTTCCTGAAGGTGTGAAGAATCTCTTGTGGAAGAGCCATTGTTATCGCAACATGAGCTTTGCTTTCAGCCTCATACATCTTCTTTTCTTCCTCTTCCATCTTGTTGTATTTCTTAATTTGTTCACGACCCTCATACAAAGCAGTTGGTGGAATGTATCCATATTGAATGCACACCCACATCTTAGCATCTTGATATTTAACATACTGCTCAAACCGATCTTTCCACGCCACGAAATCGGTACCCTTAAGCATTTTCGGTGCCTTAGTAGCTGAACCCGCTTCCACCTCCATTTTTACCAGTTCCATAATATTTATGGAAGTCATCTTTCACGAAACGAAAACACAAAGAAACCCGAAAAAATAAAAATTTTATTCTGAATAGCACTGTAGGCGAAGTTAAAGTTAACTTCGCTTAAGTCTTATCTTCGCTTGATTTCTCAACTTCGCTTGATTAAGTTAAGCGAACTTGTGAGGTAGGCGAAGTTGTGGATAACTTCACTTAACCTTATATCTTCGCCTAAACCCTACAAACAGTAGCGGCAACTTCGCCTGATGAACACGATGATTTTGCAGGTTTGATTTTGACGTTTTGCGAGGTATGCGAAGGTGTAATGGGTTGTTTATGATGGTGGGAGTTGAGTAGGACACAAAAATTCGGTAAACTCGTCCCGCGAATAGTCGAACGGAATGATTTCTACACCCGCGTGATAATCCCGAACCACACAATCACGAGCAAAAGCTCTGATACCAATTGTAGGTTTCCAGCCGGATCTACACGGAATACCTCGTTCTACGTAGGTGCGGAATCCCTACGTAAGACGATACGAGCGTAGAAGACGATACACTTTAACACAATCAAACACACGTTACAATAAACAAAGACACGTTGTATTGCAACTGGAAACACGTGATTCACTGATCACCGATTACGCAAACTCTAAACAACTGATTCATCTAAATCAGCCGTAACCTAGCCGTATATAACAGACGACAACTTCGCCTAACATGTTTAGGCGAAGTTGTCACTAACTTCGCTTGTTCCACAAGTTCGCCTATATAAGCGAACTTGTGAGCTAACTTCGCTTAATACAAAATACAAATCCAACTAACTCGATTACAGACACTAGACACTGAACTACTGACATCATGTACCAACATCGGATCATAAATTCGGTCATGGAGATTGCCATACCATATTTTAAGACCCTATGAAAGAATCGGAAAAATAATTATGCCCTCACGCCACCCCGTGGCCCGTTAAAAATTTTGATAGTATTGCCAAAAGGGGGTAGTACACGAGATAGAGGAAACACTGAGTATGGGTGGAACCACTGAATCGGATCATAATTTCGGTCATGGAGACAGCCATACCATATTCTGTGACCCTAAGATAGAAGCGGATCAATAATTATGCCCTCACGCCACACTGTGGCCAGTTCGAAATTTTGCCAGTATTGCCAAAGGGGTAGTACACGAGCCGGAGGAAAAAGTCAGTATGGGTCTAACCACTAAATCGGATCATAAATTCGGTCATGGTGATTCCCATACCATATATTAAGACCCTAAGAAAGAATCGGATCAATTACTATGCCCTAACACCACCCCGTGGCCCGTTCGAAATTTTGCCCGTATTGCCAAAGGAGGTAATACACGAGCCGGAGGAAAAACCGCGTATGGGTCGAGCCACTGAATCGGATCATAAATTCGGTCATGGAGATTGCCAAACCATATTTTAAGACCCTAAGAAATAATCGAAAAAATAATTATGCCCTCACGCCACCCCGTGGCCCGTTAAAAATTTTGACAGTATTGCCAAAAGACGTAATACACGAGACAGAGGAAAAATTGAGTATGGGTGGAACCACTGAATCGGATCATAAATTCGGTCATGGAGACTGCCATACCATATTTTGTGACCCTAAGAAATAATCAGATCAATTATTATGCCCTCACGCCACCCCGTGGCCAGTTCGAAATTTTGCCACTATTACCAAAGTGTGTCGTACACGAGTCGGAGGAAAAACTGAATATGGGTCGAACCACTGAATCGGATCATAAATTCGGTCATGGAGACTGCCTTACCATATTTTAAGACCCTAAGAAACAATCGGATCAATTATTATGCCCTCACGCCACCCCGTGGCCCGTTCGAAATTTTGCCAGTATTGCCAAA
Source organism: Bidens hawaiensis (assembly GCF_021521415.1). NCBI lineage: Eukaryota > Viridiplantae > Streptophyta > Magnoliopsida > Asterales > Asteraceae > Bidens > Bidens hawaiensis. The sequence continues at coordinate 318,920 of NW_027493290.1, forward strand.
GGGGGTCGTACACGAGTCGCAGGAAAAACTGAGAATGGGTCGAACCACTTAATCGGATCATAAATTCGGTCATGGAGACTGCCATACCATATTTTAAGACCCTAAGAAAGAATCAGATCAATTATTATGCCCTCACTCCACCGCGTGGCCCGTTCGAAATTTTGCCAGTATTGCCAAAAGGGGTCGTACACAAGTCGGAGGAAAAACTGAGCATGGGTCGAACCACTTATCAGATCATAAACTCGGTCATGGAGACTGCCATACCATATTTTAAGACCCTAAGAAAGAATCGGATCAATTATTATGCACTCACGCCACCCCGTGGCCCGTTCTAAATTTTGCCAGTATTGTCAAAGGAGGTGGTACACGAGCCGGAGGAAAAACCGCGTATGGGTGGAACCACTGAATTGGATCATAAATTCGGTCATGGAGACTTCCATACCATATTTTGTGACCCTAAAAAATAATCTGATCAATAATTATGCCCTCACGCCACACTGTGGCCCGTTCGAAATTTTGCCAGTATTACCAAAGGGGGTCGTACACGAGTCGGAGGAAAACTGAGTATGGGTCGAACCACTGAATTGGATCATAAATTCGGTCATGGAGACTGCCATACCATATTTTAAGACCCTAAGAAACAATCGGATCAATTATTATGCCCTCACGCCACCCCGTGGCCGTTCGAAATTTTGCCAGTATTGCCAAAGGAGGTAGTACACGAGCCGGAGGTAAAACCGCGTATGGGTCGAACCACAGAATCGGATCATAAATTCGGTCATGGAGATTGCCAAACCATATTTTAAGACCCTAAGAAAGAATCCGAAAAATAATTATGCCCTCACGCCACCCCGTGGCCCGTTAAAAATTTTGACAGTATTGCCAAAAGGCGTAGTACACGAGATAGAGGAAAAATTGAGTATGGGTGGAACCACTGAATCGGATCATAAATTCGGTCATGGAGACTGCCATACCATATTTTGTGACCCTAAGAAATAATCAGATCAATAATTATGCACTCACGCCACCCCGGGCCAATTCAAAATTTTGCCATTATTGCCAAAGGGGGTAGTACACGAGCCGGAGGAAAAACTCTGTATGGGTCGAACCACTTATCTTATCTAAATTCTGTCATGGAGACTGCCATACCATATTTTAAGACCCTAAGAAAGAATCGGATCAATTATTATGCACTCACGCCACCCCGTGGCCCGTACAAAATTTTGCCAGTATTGTCAAAGGAGGTGGTACACGAGCCGGAGGAAAAACCGCGTATGGGTGGAACCACTGAATTGGATCATAAATTCGGTCATGGAGACTTCCATACCATATTTTGTGACCCTAAAAAATAATCAGATCAATAATTATGCCCTCACGCCACACCGTGGCCCGTTCGAAATTTTGCCTGTATTGCCAAAGGGGTAGTACACGAGCCGGAGGAAAAATTCAGTGTGGGTCTAATCACTGAATCGGATCATAAATTCGGTGATGGTGATTCCCATACCATATTTTAAGACCCAAAGAAAGAATCGGATCAATAATTATGCCCTCACACCACCCCGTGGCCCGTTCGAAATTTTGCCAGTATTGCCAAAGGAGGTAGTACACAAGCCGGAGGAAAAACCGCGTATGGGTCGAACCACTGAATCGGATCATAAGTTCGGTCATGGAGATTGCCAACCCATATTTTAAGACCCTAAGAAAGAATCGGAAAAATAATTATGCCCTCACGCCACCCCGTGGGCCGTTAAAAATTTTGACAGTATTGCCAAAAGGCGTAGTACACGAGACAGAGGAAAAATTGAGTATGGGTGGAACCACTGAATCGGATCATAAATTCGGTCATGGAGACTGCCATACCATATTTTGTGACCCTAAGAAATAATCAGATCAATAATTATGCCCTCACGCCACCCCGTGGCCAGTTCAAAATTTTTCCATTATTGCCAAAGGGGGTAGTACACGAGCCGGAGGAAAAACAGCGTATTGGTCGAACCACAGAATCGGATCATAAATTCGGTCATGGAGATTGCCATACTATATTTTAAGACCCTAAGAAAGAATCGGAAAAATAATTATGTCCTCACGCCACCCCGTGGCCAGCCAAAGGGGGTAGTACACGATATAGAGGAAACACTGAGTATGGATGGAACCACTGAATCGAATAATAATTTCGGTAATGGAGACAGCCATACCATATTTTGTGACCCTAAGATAGAATCGGAACAATAATTATGCCCTCACGCCACCCCGTGGCCAGTTCGAAATTTTGCCAGTATTGCCAAATGGGGGAAGTACACGAGCCGGAGGAAAAACAAAGTATGGGTCTAACCACTGAATCGGATCATAAATTCGGTCATGGTGATTCCCATACCATATTTTAAGACCCTAAGAAAGAATCGGATCAATTTTATGCCCTCACACCACCTCGTGACCCGTTCGAAATTTTGCCAGTATTACCAAAGGATGTTGTACACGAGCAGGAGGAAAAACCGCGTATGGGTCGAACCACTGAATCGGATCATAAATTCCGAAATGGACACTGCCATACCATATTTTGTGACCCTAAGAAAAAATCAGATCTATAATTCTGCCCTCACGCTACCCCGTGGCCCGTTCGTAATTTTGACAGTATTTCCAAAGGGGTAGTACACGAGACGGAGGAAAAACTGAGTATGGGTGGAACCCCTGAATCGGATCATAAATTCGGTCAAGGAGACTGCCATACCATATTTTGTGACCCTAAGAAAGAATCGGAAAAATAATTATGCCCTCACGCCACCCCGTGGCCCGTTCGTAATTTTGACAGTATTGCCAAAGGGGGACGTACACGAGTCGGAGGAAAAATTGAGTATGGGTGGAACCACTGAATCGGATCATAAATTCGGTCATGGAGACTGCCATACCATATTTTGTGATCCTAAGAAATAATCGGATCAATAATTATGCCCTCACGCCACCCCGTGGCCCGTTCGAAATTTTGCCAGTATTACCAAAGGGGGTCGTACACGAGTCGGAGGAAAACTGAGTATGGGTCGAACCACTGAATTGGATCATAAATTCGGTCATGGAGACTGCCATACCATATTTTAAGACCCTAAGAAACAATCGGATCAATTATTATGCCCTCACGCCACCCCGTGGCCCGTTAGAAATTTTGCCAGTATTGCCAAAGGGGGTCGTACACGAGTCGGAGGAAAAACTGAGCATGGGTCGAACCACTTAATCGGATCATAAATTCGGTCATGGAGACTGCCATACCATATTTTAAGACCCTAAGAAAGAATCAGATCAATTATTAGGCACTCACGCCACACCGTGGCCCGTTCGAAATTTTGCCTGTATTGCCAAAGGAGGTGGTACACGAGCCGGAGGAAAAACCGCGTATGGGTGGAACCACTGAATTGGATCATAAATTCGGTCATGGAGACTTCCATACCATATTTTGTGACCCTAAAAAATAATCGGATCACAAAATATTGTATGGGAATCACCATACCATACCATATTTTGTGGCCCGTTCGAAACTTTGCCAGTATTGCCAAAGGAGGTTGTACACGAGCCGGAGGAAAATCCGCGTATGGGACGAACCACTGAATCGGATCATAAATTCGGAAAGGGACACTGCCATACCATATTTTGTGACCCTAAGAAAAAATCAGATCTATAATTATGCCCTCACGCTACCCCGTGGCCCGTTCGTAATTTTGACAGTATTGCCAAAGGGGGTAGTACACGAGACGGAGGAAAAACTGAGTATGGGTGGAACCACTGAATCGGATCATAAATTCGGTCAAGGAGACTGCCATACCATATTTTGTGACCCTAAGAAATAATCGGATCAATAATTATGCTCTCACGCCACCCCGTGGCCCGTTCGAAATTTTGCCAGTATTACCAAAGGGGGTCGTACACGAGTCGGAGTAAAAACTGAGTAGGGGTCAAACCACTGAATCGGATCATAAATTCGTTCATGGAGACTGCCATACCATATTTTAGACCTAAGAAATAATCGGATCACAAAATATGGTATGGGAATCACCATACCATACCATATTTTGTGACCCGTTCGAAATTTTGCCAGTATTGCCAATGGAGGTTGTACACGAGCCGGAGGAAAAACTGAGTATGGGTAGAACCACTGAATCGGATCATAAATTCGGTCATGAAGACTGCCATACCATATTTTGTGACCCTAAGAAAGAATCGGATCAATTATTATGCCCTCACGCCACCCCGTGGCCCGTTCGAAATTTTGCCAAAGGAGACTGCCCGTTCGAAAATTTTGCCCGTATTGCCAAAGGAGGTAGTACACGAGCCGGAGGAAAAACCGCGTATGGGTCGAACCACTGAATCGGATCATAAATTCGGTCATGAAGACTTCCATACCATATTTTGTGACCCTTAGAAAGAATCAGATCAATAATTATGCCCTCACGCCACCCCGTGGTCCGTTCGTAATTTTGCTAGTATTGCCAAAGGGGGTGGTACACGAGTCGGAGGAAAATCTAAGTATAGGTCGAACCACTGAATCAGATCATAAATTCGGAAATGGACACTGCCATACCATATTTTGTGACCCTAAGAAAAAATCAGATCTATAATTATGCCCTCACGCCACCCCGTGGCCCGTTCGTAATTTTGACAGTATTGCCAAAGGGGGTAGTACACGAGACGGAGGAAAAACTGAGTATGGGTGGAAACACTGAATCGGATCATAAATTCGGTCAAGGAGACTGCCATAACATATTTTGTGACCCTAAGAAAGAATCGGATCAATAATTATGCCCTCACGCCAGCCCGTGGCCAGTTCAAAATTTTGCCAGTATTGCCAAAGGGGGACGTACACGAGTCGGAGGAAAAACTGAGTATGGGTCGAACCACTTATCGGATCATAACTTCGGTCATGGAGACTGCCATATCATATTTTAAGACCCTAAGAAAGAATCGGATCAATTATTATGCACTCACGCCACCCCGTGGCCCGTTCGAAATTTTGTCAGTATTGTCAAAGGAGGTGCTAACGAGCCGGAGGAAAAACCGCGTATGGGTGGAACCAATGAATTGGATAATAAATTCGGTCATGGAGACTTCCATACCATATTTTGTGGCCCTAAAAAATAATCGGATCAATAATTATGCCCTCACGCCACACCGTGGCCCGTTCGAAATTTTACAAGTATTGCCAAAGGGGTAGTACACGAGCCGGAGGAAAAATTCAGTGTGGGTCTAACCACTGAATCGGATCATAAATTCGGTTATGGTGATTCCCATACCATATTTTAAGACCCAAAGAAAGAATCGGATCAATTATTATGCCCTCACACTACCACGTGGCCCGTTCGAAATTTTGCCAGTATTGCCAAAGGAGGTAGTACACAAGCCGGAGGAAAAACCGCGTATGGGTCGAACCACTGAATCGGATCATAAATTCGGTCATGGAGATTGCCAAACCATATTTTAAGACCCTAAGAAAGAATCGGAAAAATAATTATGCCCTCACGCCACCCCGTGGCCTGTTAAAAATTTTGACAGTATTGCAAAGTGGGTCGTACACGAGTCGGAGGAAAAACTGAGTATGGTTCGAACCACTTAATCGGATCATAAATACGGTCATGGAGACTGCCATACCATATTTTAAGACCCTAAGAAAGAATCGGATCAATTATTATGCCCTCACGCCACCCCGTGGCCGTTCGAAATTTTGCCAGTATTGCCAAAGGAGGTGGTACACGAGCCGGAGGATAAACCGCGTATGGGTGGAACCACTGAATCGGATCATAAATTCGGTCATGAAGACTTCCATACCATATTTTGTGACCCTTAGAAAGAATCAGATCAATAATTATGCCCTCACGCCACCCCGTGGCCTGTTCGTAATTTTGCTTGTATTTCCAACGGGGGTGGTACACGAGTCGGAGGAAAATCTAAGTATAGGTCGAACCACTGAATCGGATCATAAATTCGGTCATGGAGACTGCCATACCATATTTTGTGACCCTAAGAAAGAATCGGATAAATAATTATGCCCTCACGCCACCCCTTGGCCCGTTAAAAATTTTGACAGTATTGCCAAAGGTGGTAGTACACGAGACGGAGGAAAAACTGAGTATGAGTGGAACCACTGAATCGGATCATAAATTCGGTCATGAAGACTGCCATACCATATTTTGTGACCCAAAGAAAGAATCGGATCAATATTTATGCCCTCACGTCACCCCGTGGCCCGTTCGAAATTTTGTCAGTATTGCCAAAGGGGGTAGTACACGAGTCGGAGGAAAAACTGAGTATGGGTCGAACCACTGAATCGGATCATAAATTCGGTCATGGTGACTGCCATACCATATTTTGTGACCCTAAGAAAGAATCGGATCAATTATTATGCCCTCACGCCACCCCTTGGCCCGTTAATAATTTTGACAGTATTGCCAAAGGGGGTAGTACACGAGACGGAGGAAAAACTGAGTATGGGTGGAACCAGTAAATCGGATCATAAATTCGGTCATGGAGACTGCCATCCCATATTTTGTAACCCTAAGAAAGAATCGGATCAATTATTATGCCCTCACACCACCCCGTGGCCCGTTCAAAATTTTGCCAGTATTGCCAAAGGAGGTGGTACACGAGCCGGAGGAAAAACCGCGTATGGGTGGAACCACTGAATCGGATCATAAATTCGGTCATGGAGACTTCCATAATCATATTTTGTGACCCTAAGAAAGAATCAGATCAATAATTATGCCCTCACGCCACCCCGTGGCCCATTCGTAATTTTGCTAGTATTGCCAAAGGGGGTGGTACACGAGTCGGAGGAAAATCTAAGTATATGGGTCGAACCACTGAATCGGATCATAAATTCGGTCATAGAGACTGCCATACCATATTTTGTGACCCTAAGAAAGAATCGGATAAATAATTATGCCCTCAAGCCACTCCGTGGCCCGTTTAAAATTTTGACAGTATTGCCAAAGGGGGTTGTACACGAGTCGGAGGAAAAACTGAGTATGGGTGGAACCACTGAATCGGATCATAAATTCAGTCATGAAGACAGCCATACCATATTATGTGACCCTAAGAAATAATCAGATCAATAATTATGCCCTGACGCCATCCCGTGGCCCGTTTGAAATTTTGCCAGTATTGCCAAAGGCCCGTACACGAGTCAGAGGAAAATCTAAGTACGGGTCGAACCACTGAATCGGATCTTATATTCGGTCATGGAGACTGCCATACCATATTTTGTGACCCTAAAAAAATTCAGACTAATAATTATGCCCTGACGCCACCTCGTGGCCCGTTTGAAATTTTGACAGTATTGCCAAAGAGGGTGGTACACGAGACGGAGGAAAAACCGCGTATGGGTCGAACCACTGAATCGGATCATAAATTCGGTTATGGAGAATGCTATACCATATTTTAAGACCCTAAGAAAGAGTCGGATAAATAATTATGCCCTCACGCCACCCCGTGGCACGTTAAAAATTTTGACAGTATTGCCAAAGGGGGTAGTACATGAGACGGAGGAAAAACTGAGTATGGGTGGAACCACTGAATCGGATCATAAATTCGGTCATGGAGACTGCCATACCATATTTTGTGACCCTAAGAAAGAATCGCATCAATTATTATGCCCTCACGCCACCCCGTGGCCCGTTCGAAATTTTGCCAGTATTGCCAAAGGGGGTCGTACACGAGTCGGATGAAAAACTCAGCATGGGTCGAACCACTTAATCGGATCAAAAATTCGATCATGGAGACTGCCATACCATATTTTAAGACCCTAAGAAATAATCAGATCAGTTATTATGCCCTCACTCCACCCCGTGGCCCGTTCGAAATTTTGCCAGTATTGCCAAAGGAGGTGGTACACGAGCCTGAGGAAAACTGAGTATGAGTGGAACCACTGAATCGGATCATAAATTCGGTCATGAAGACTGCCATACCATATTTTAAGACCCTAATAAAGAATCGGATCAATTATTATGCCCTCACGCCATCCCGTGGCCCGTTCGAAATTTTGCCAGTATTGCCAAAGGGGTAGTACACGAGCCGGAGGAAAAACTGAGTATGGGTCGAAACACTGAATCGGATCATAAATTCGGTCATGGAGACCGCCATACCATAATTTAAGACCCTAAGAAAGAATCGGATCAATTATTATGACCTCACGCCACCCCGTGGCCCGTTCGAAGTTTTGCCCGTATTGCCAAAGGGGGTCATACACGAGTCGGAGGAAAAACTGAGCATGGGTCGAACCACTTAATCGGATCATAAATTCGGTCATGGAGACTGCCATACCATATTTTAAGACCCTAAGAAAGAATCGGATCAATTATTATGCCCTCACGCCACCCCGTGGCCGTTCGAAATTTTGCCAGTATTGCCATAGGAGGTGGTACACGAGCCGGAGGAAAAACCGCGTATGGGTGGAACCACTGAATCGGATCATAAATTCGGTCATGGAGACTTCCATACCATATTTTGTGACCCTAAGAAAGAATCAGATCAATAATTTTGCCCTCACGCCACCCCGTGGCCCGTTCGTAATTTTGCTAGTATTGCCAAAGGGGGTGGTACATGAGTCGGAGGAAAATCTAAGTATAGGTCGAACCACTGAATCGGATCATAAATTCGGTCACGGAGACTACCATACCATATTTTGTGTCCCTAAGAAAGAATCGGATAAATAATTATGCCCTCACGCCACCCCTTGGCCCGTTAAAAATTTTGACAGTATTGCCAAAGGGGGTAGTACACGAGACGGAGGAAAAACTGAGTATGGGTGGAACCACTGAATCGGATCATAAATTCGGTCATGGAGACTACCATACCATATTTTGTGTCCCTAAGAAAGAATCGGATAAATAATTATGCCCTCACGCCACCCCGTGGCCCGTTCGAAATTTTGCCAGTATTGCCAAAGGGGGTCGTACACGAGTCGGAGGAAAAACTGAGCATGGGTCGAACCACTTAATCGGATCATAAATTCGGTCATAGAGACTGCCATACCATATTTTAAGACCCTAAGAAAGAATCAGATCAGTTAATATGCCACCACTCCACCCCGTGGCCCGTTCAAAATTTTGCCAGTATTGCCAAAGGAGGTGGTACACGAGCCTGAGGAAAACTTAGTATGGGTGGAACCACTGAATCGGATCATAAATTCGGTCATGAAGACCGCCATACCATAATTTAAGCCCTAAGAAAGAATCGGATCAATTATTATGGCCTCACGCCACCCCGTGGCCCGTTCGAAATTATGCCAGTATTGCCAAAGGGGGTCGTACACGAGTCGGAGGAAAAACTGAGTATGGGTCGAACCACTTAATCGGATCATAAATTCGGTCATGGAGACTGCCATACCATATTTTAAGACCCTAAGAAAGAATCGGATCAATTATTATGCCCTCACGCCACCCCGTGGCCGTTCGAAATTTTGCCAGTATTGCCAAAGGAGGTGGTACACGAGCCGGAGGAAAAACCGCGTATGGGTGGAACCACAGAATCGGATAATAAATTCGGTCATGAAGACTGCCATACCATATTTTGTGACCCTAAGAAAGAATCGGATCAATATTTATGCCCTCACGTCACCCCGTGGCCCGTTCGAAATTTTTTCAGTATTGCCAAAGGGGGTAGTACACGAGTCGGCGGAAAAACTGAGTATGGATGGAACCACTGAATCGGATCATAAATTCGGTCATGGAGACCGCCATTCCATAATTTAAGACCCTAAGAAAGTATTGGTCAATTATTATGCCCTTACGCCACCCCGTGGCACGTTCGAAATTTTGCCAGTATTGCCAAAGGAGGTCGTACACGAGTCGGAGGAAAAACTGAGCATGGGTCGAACCACTTAATCGGATCATAAATTCGGTCATGGAGACTGCCATACTATATTTTAAGACCCAAAGAAAGAATCAGATCAATTATTATGCCCTCACGCCACCCCGTGGCCCGTTCGAAATTTTGCCAGTATTGACAACGGAGGAGGTACACGAGCCCGAGGAAAAACTGAGTATGGGTGGAACCACTGAATCGGATCATAAATTCGGTCATGAAGACTGCCATACCATATTTTAATACCCTAAGAAAGAATCAGATCAATTATTATGCCCTCACGCCACCCCGTGGCCCGTTCAAAATTTTGCCAGTATTGCCAAAAGGGGTCGTACACGAGTCGGAGGAAAAACTGAGTATGGGTCAAACCACTGAATCCGATCATAAATTCGGTCATGAAGACCGCCATACCATAATTTAAGACCCTAAGAAAGAATCGGATCAATTATTATGCCCTCACGCCACTCCGTGGCCCGTTCGAAATTTTGCCAGTATTGCCAAAGGGGGTCGTACACGAGTCGGAGGAAAAACTGAGTATGGGTCGAACCACTTAATCGGATCATAAATTCGGTCATGGAGACTGCCATACCATATTTTAAGACCCTAAGAAAGAATCGGATCAATTATTATGCCCTTACGCCTCCCCATGGCCGTTCGAAATTTTGCCTGTATTGCCAAAGGAGGTTGTACACGAGCCGGAGGAAAAACCCCGTATGGGTGGAACCACTGAATCGGATCATAAATTCGGTCATGGAGACTTCCATACCATATTTTGTGACCCTAAGAAAGAATCAGATCAATAATTATGCCCTCACGCCACCCCGTGGCCCGTTCGTAAATTTGCTAGTATTGCCAACGGGGGTGGTACACGAGTCGGAGGAAAATCTAAGTATAGGTCGAACCACTGAATCGGATAATAAATTCGGTCATGGAGACTGCCATACCATATTTTGTGACCCTAAGAAAGAATCGGATAAATAATTATGCCCTCACGCCACCCCTTGGCCCGTTAAAAATTTTGACAGTATTGCCAAAGGGGGTAGTACACGAGACGAAGGAAAAACTCAGTATGGGTGGAACCACTGAATCGGATCATAAATTCGGTCATGAAGACTGCCATACCATATTTTGTGACCCTAAGAAAGAATCGGATCAATATTTATGCCCTCACGTCACCCCGTGGCCCGTTCGAAATTTTGTCAGTATTGCCAAAGGGGGTAGTACACAAGTCGGAGGAAAAACTGAGTATGGGTCGAACCACTGAATCGGATCATAAATTCGGTCATGGAGACTGCCAAACCATATCTTGTGACCCTAAGAAAGAATCGGATCAATTAATATGCCCTCACGCCACCCCTTGGCCCGTTAATAATTTTGACAGTATTGCCAAAGGGGGTAGTACACGAGATGGTGGAAAAACAGAGTATGGGTGGAACAAGTGAATCGGATCATAAATTCGGTCATGGAGACTGCCATCCCATATTTTGTAACCCTAAGAAAGAATCGGATCAATTATTATGCCCTCACGCCACCCCGTGGCCCGTTCAAAATTTTGCCAGTATTGCCAAAGGAGGTGGTACACGAGCCGGAGGAAAAACCGCGTATGAGTGGAACCACTGAATCGGATCATAAATTCGGTCATGGAGACTTCCATAATCATATTTTGTGACCCTAAGAAAGAATCAGATCAATAATTAAGCCCTCATGCCACCCCGTGGCCCATTCGTAATTTTGCTAGTATTGCCTAAGGGGGTGGTACACGAGTCGGAGGAAAATCTAAGTATATGGGTCGAACCACTGAATCGGATCATAAATTCGTCATAGAGACTGCCATACCATATTTTGTGACCCTAAGAAAGAATCGGATAAATAATTATGCCCTCACGCCACTCCGTGGCCTGTTTAAAATTTTGACAGTATTGCCAAAGTTGGCAGTACACGAGACGGAGGAAAAACTGATTATGGGTGGAACCACTGAATCGTATCATAAATTCGGTCATGAAGACAGCCATACCATATTATGTGACCCTAAGAAATAATCAGATCAATAATTATGCCCTGACGCCACCCCGTGGCCCGTTTGAAATTTTGCCAGTATTGCCAAAGGCCCGTACACGAGTCAGAGGAAAATCTAAGTATGGGTCGAACCACTGAATCGGATCTTAAATTCGGTCATGGAGACTGCCATACCATATTTTGTGACCCTAAAAAGAATCGGACTAATAATTATGCCCTGACGCCACCTCGTGGCCCGTTTGAAATTTTGACCGTATTGCCAAAGAGGGTGGTACACGAGACGGGGGAAAGACCGCGTATGGGTCGAACCACTGAATCGGATCATAAATTCGGTTATGGAGAATGCTATACCATATTTTAAAAACCTAAGAAAGAGTCGGACAAATAATTATGCCCTCACGCCACCCCGTGGCACGTTAAAAATTTTGACAGTATTGCCAAAGGGGGTAGTACATGAGACGGAGGAAAAACTGAGTATGGGTGGAACCACTGAATCGGATCATAAATTCGGTCATGGAGACTGCCATACCATATTTTGTGACCCTAAGAAAGAATCGCATCAATTATTATGCCCTCACGCCACCCGTGGCCCGTTCGAAATTTTGCCAGTATTGCCAAAGGGGGTCGTACACGAGTCGGAGGAAAAACTGAGCATGGGTCGAACCATTTAATCGGATCAAAAATTCGGTCATGGGGACTGCCATACCTTATTTTAAGACCCTAAGAAAGAATCAGATCAGTTATTATGCCCTCACTCCACCCCGTGGCCCGTTCGAAATTTTGCCAGTATTGCCAAAGGAGGTGGTACACGAGCCTGAGGAAAACTGAGTATGGGTGGAACCACTGAATCGGATCATAAATTCGGTCATGAAGACTCCCATACCATATTTTAAGACCCTAAGAAAGAATCGGATCAATTATTTTGCCCTCACGCCACCCCGTGGCCCGTTCGAAATTTTGCCAGTATTGCCAAAGGGGTAGTACACGAGCCGGAGGAAAAACTGAGTATGGGTCGAAACACTGAATCGGATCATAAATTCAGTCATGGAGACCGCCATACCATAATTTAAGACCCTAAGAAAGAATCGGATCAATTATTATGCCCTCACGCCACCCCGTGGCCCGTTCGAAGTTTTGCCAGTATTGCCAAAGGGGCTCGTACACGAGTCGGAGGAAAAACTGAGTATGGGTCGAACCACTTAATCGGATCATAAATTCGGTCATGGAGACTGCCATACCATATTTTAAGACCCTAAGAAAGAATCGGATCAATTATTATGCCCTCACGCCACCCCGTGGCCGTTCGAAATTTTGCCAGTATTGCCAAAGCAGGTGGTACACGAGCCGGAGGAAAAACCGCGTATGGGTGGAACCACTGAATCGGATCATAAATTCGGTCATGGAGACTTCCATACCATATTTTGTGACCCTAAGAAAGAATCAGATCAATAATTTTGCCCTCACGCCACCCCGTGGTCCGTTCGTAATTTTGCTAGTATTGCCAAAGGGGGTGGTACACGAGTCGGAGGAAAATCTAAGTATAGGTCGAACCACTGAATCGGATCATAAATTCGGTCATGGAGACTACCATACCATATTTTGTGTCCCTAAGAAAGAATCGGATAAATAATTATGCCCTCACGCCACCCCTTGGCCCGTTAAAAATTTTGACAGTATTGCCAAGGGGGTAGTACACGAGACGGAGGAAAAACTGAGTATGGGTGGAACCACTGAATCGGATCATAAATTCGGTCATGGAGACTGCCATACCATATTTTGTGACCCTTAGAAAGAATCGGATCAATTATTTTGCCCTCACGCCAACCCGTGGCCCGTTCGAAATTTTGCCAGTATTGCCAAAGGGGGTCGTACACGAGTCGGAGGAAAAACTGAGCATGGGTCGAACCACTTAATCGGATCATAAATTCGGTCATGGAGACTGCCATACCATATTTTAAGACCGTAAGAAAGAATCAGATAAGTTATTATGCCCTCACGCCACCCCTTGGCCCGTTAAAAATTTTGACAGTATTGCCAAAGGGGTAGTACACGAGACGGAGGAAAAACTGAGTATGGGTGGAACCACTGAATCGGATCGTAAATTCGGTCATGGAGATTGCCATACCATATTTTGTGACCCTTAGAAAGAATCGGATCAATTATTACGCCCTCACGCCACCCCGTGGCCCGTTCGAAATTTTGCCAGTATTGCCAAAGGGGGTCGTACACGAGTCGGAGGAAAAACTGAGCATGGGTCGAACCACTTAATCGGATCATAAATTCGGTCATGGAGACTGCCATACCATATTTTAAGACCCTAAGAAAGAATCAGATCAGTTATTATGCCCTCACTCCACCCCGTGGCCCGTTCGAAATTTTGCCAGTATTGCCAAAGGAGGTGGTACACGAGCCTGAGGAAAACTGAGTATGGGTGGAACCACTGAATCGGATCATAAATTCGGTCATGAAGACTGCCATACCATATTTTAAGACCCTAAGAAAGAATCGGATCAATTATTTTGCCCTCACGCCACCCCGTGGCCCGTTCTAAATTTTGCCAGTATTGCCAGAGGGGTAGTACACGAGCCGGAGGAAATACTGAGTATGGGTCGAAACACTGAATCGGATCATAAATTCGGTCATGGAGACCGCCATACCATAATTTAAGACCCTAATAAAGAATCGGATCAATTTTTATGGCCTCACGCCACCCCGTGGCCCGTTCGAAGTTTTGCCTGTATTGCCAAAGGGGGTCGTACACGAGTCGGAGGAAAAACTGAGTATGGGTCGAACCACTTAATCGGATCATAAATTCGGTCATGGAGACTGCCATACCATATTTTAAGACCCTAAGAAAGAATCGGATCAATTATTATGCCCTCACGCCAACCCGTGGCCGTTCGAAATTTTGCCTGTATTGCCAAAGGAGGTGGTACACGAGCCGGAGGAAAAACCGCGTATGGGTGGAACCACTGAATCGGATCATAAATTCGGTCATGGAGACTTCCATACCATATTTTGTGACCCTAAGAAAGAATCAGATCAATAATTTTGCCCTCACGCCACCCCGTGGCCCGTTCCTAATTTTGCTAGTATTGCCAAAGGGGGTGGTACACGAGTCGGAGGAAAATCTAAGTATAGGTCGAACCACTGAATCGGATCATAAATTCGGTCATGGAGACTACCATACCATATTTTGTGTCCCTAAGAAAGAATCGGATAAATAATTATGCCCTCACGCCACCCCTTGGCCCGTTAAAAATTTTGACAGTATTGCCAAGGGGGTAGTACACGAGACGGAGGAAAAACTGAGTATGGGTGGAACCACTGAATCGGATCATAAATTCGGTCATGGAGACTGCCATACCATATTTTGTGACCCTTAGAAAGAATCGGATCAATTATTTTGCCCTCACGCCAACCCGTGGCCCGTTCGAAATTTTGCCAGTATTGCCAAAGGGGGTCGTACACGAGTCGGAGGAAAAACTGAGCATGGGTCGAACCACTTAATCGGATCATAAATTCGGTCATGGAGACTGCCATACCATATTTTAAGACCGTAAGAAAGAATCAGATAAGTTATTATGCCCTCACTCCACCCCGTGGCCCGTTCGAAATTTTGCAAGTATTGCCAAAGGAGGTGGTACACGAGCCTGAGGAAAACTGAGTATGGGTGGAACCACTGAATCGGATCATAAATTCGGTCATGAAGACTGCCATACCATGTTTTAAGACCCTAAGAAAGAATCGGATCAATTATTATGCCCTCACGCCACCCCGTGGCCCGTTCGAAGTTTTGCCAGTATTGCCAAAGGGGGTCGTACACGAGTCGGAGGAAAAACTGAGTATGGGTCGAACCAATTAATCAGATCATAAATTCGGTCATGGAGACTGCCATACCATATTTTAAGACCCTAACAAAGAATCGGATCAATTATTATGCCCTCACGCCACCCCGTGGCCGTTCGAAATTTTGCCAGTATTGCCAAAGGAGGTGGTATACGAGCCGGAGGAAAAACCTCATGGAGACTTCCATACCATATTTTGTGACCTTAAGAAAGAATCAGATCAATAATTTTGCCCTCACGCCACCCCGTGGCCCGTTCGTAATTTTGCTAGTATTGCCAAAGGGGGTGGTACACGAGTCGGAGGAAAATCTAAGTATAGGTCGAACCACTGAATCGGATCATAAATTCGGTCGTGGAGACTGCCATACCATATTATAAGACCCTAAGAAAGAATCGGATCAATTATTATGCCCTCACGCCACCCCGTGGCCCGTTCGAAATTTTGCCAGTATTGCCAAAGGGGGTCGTACACGAGTCGGAGGAAAAACTGAGTATGGGTCGAACCACTTGATCGGATCATAAATTCGGTCATGGAGACTGCCATACCATATTTTAAGACCCTAAGAAAGAATCGGATCAATTATTATGCCCTCACGCCACCCCGTGGCCCGTTCGAAATTTTGCCAGTATTGCCAAAGGAGGTGGTACACAAGCTGGAGGAAAAACCGCGTAAGGGTGGAACCACTGAATCGGATAATAAATTCGGTCATGGAGACTTCCATAACATATTTTATGACCCTAAGAAAGAATCAGATCAATAATTATGCCCTCACGCCACCCCGTGGCTCGTTCGTAATTTTGCCAGTATTGCCAAAAGGGCTGGTACACTAGTCGGAGGAAAATCTAAGTATGGGTCGAACCACTGAATCGGATCATAAATTCGGTCATGGAGACTGCCATACATATTTTGTGACCCTAAGAAAGAATCGGATAAATAATTATGCCCTCACGCCACCTCGTGGCCCGTTAAAAATTTTGACAGTATTGCCAAAGTGGGTAGTACACGAGACGGAGGAAAAACTGAGTATGGGTGGAACCACTGAATCGGATCATAAATTCGGTTATGGAGACTGCCATACCATATTTTGTGACCCTATGAAATAATCAGATCAATAATTATGCCCTCACGCCACCCCGTGGCCTGTTCAAAATTTTGCCTGTATTGCCAAAGGGGGTAGTACACGAGTCGGATGAAAAACTAAGTATGGATCGAACCACTGAATCAAATCATAAATTCGGTCATGAAGACTGCCATTCCATATTTTGTGACCCTAAGAAAGAATCGTATCAATAATTATGCCCTCACGTCACCCCGTGGCCCGTTCGAAATTTTGTCAGTATTGCCAAAGGGGGTAGTACACGAGTCGGAGGAAAAACAGAGTATGGGTCTAACCACTGAATCGAATCATAAATTCGGTCATGAAGACTGTCATACCATATTTTGTGACCCTAAGAAAGAATCGGAATTATAATTATGCCATCACGCCACACCGTGGCCCGTTTGAAATTTTGCCAGTATTGCCAAAGGGGGTCGTACACGAGTCGGAGGAAAAACTGAGTATGGGTCGAATCACTTGATCGGATCATAAATTCGGTCATGAAGACTGCCATACCATATTTTGTGACCCTAAGAAAGAATCGGATCAATAATTATGCCCTCACGTCACCCCGTGGCCCGTTCGAAATTTTGTCAGTATTGCCAAAGGGGGTAGTACACGAGTCGGAGGAAAAACAGAGTATGAGTCGAACCACTGAATCGAATCATAAATTCGGTCATGAAGACTGTCATACCATATTTTGTGACCCTATGAAAGAATCGGAATAATAATTATGCCCTCACGCCTCACCGTGGCCCGTTTGAAATTTTGCCAGTATTGCCAAAGGGGGTCGTACACGAGTCGGAGGAAAAACTGAGTATGGGTCGAACCACTTGATCGGATCATAAATTCGGTCATGGAGACTGCCATACCATATTTTGTGACTCTAAGAAAGAATCAGATAAATAATTATGCCCTCACGCCACCCCGTGGCCCGTTAAAAATTTTGACAATATTGCCAAAGTGGGTAGTACACGAGACGGAGGAAAAACTGAGTATGGGTGGAACCACTGAATCGGATCATAAATTCGGTGATGGAGACTGCCATACCATATTTTGTGACCCTAAGAAATAATCAGATCAATAATTATGCCCTCACGCCACCCAGTGGCCCGTTCGAAATTTTGCCAGTATTGCCAAAGAGGGTAGTACACGAGTCGGAGGAAAAACAGAGTATGGGTCGAACCACTGAATCGAATCATAAATTCGGTCATGAAGACTGTCATACCATATTTTGTGACCCCAAGAAAGAATCGGATCAATAATTAATGCCCTCACGTCACCCTGTGGCCCGTTCGAAATTTAGTCAATATTGCCAAAGGGGGTAGTACACGAGTCGGAGGAAAAACAGAGTATGGGTCGAACCACTGAATCGAATCATAAATTCGGTCATGAAGACTGTCATACCATATTTTGTGACCCCAAGAAAGAATCGGATCAATAATTATGCCCTCACGCCACCCCGTGACCTGTTCAAAATTTTGACAGTATTGCCAAAGGGGGTGGTACACGAGTCGGAGGAAAATCTGAGTATGGGTGGAACCACTGAATCGGATCATAAATTCGGTCATGGAGACTGCCATACCATATTTTAAGACACTAAGAAAGAATCGGATCAATTATTATGCCCTCACGCCACCCCGTGGCCCGTTCGAAATTTTGCCAGTATTGCCAAAGGGGGTCATACACGAGTCGGAGGAAAAACTGAGTATGGGTCGAACCACTTAATCGGATCATAAATTCGGTCATGGAGACTGCCATATCATATTTTAAGACCCTTAGAAAGAATCGGATCAATTATTATGCCCTCACGCCACCCCGTGGCCCGTTCGTAATTTTGCCGGTATTGCCAAAGGGGATGGTTCACGAGTCGGAGGAAAATCTAAGTATTGGTCGAACCACTAAATAGGATCATAAATTCGGTCATGCAGACTGCCATACCATATTTTTTGACCCTAAGAAAGAATCGGATAAATAATTATGCCCTCACGAGACGGAGGAAAAACTGAGTATGGGTGGAACCACTGAATCGGATCATAAATTCGGTCATGGAGACTGCCATACCATATTTTGTGACCCTATGTAATAATCAGATCAATAATTATGCCCTCACGCCACCCCGTGGCCAGTTCGAAATTTTGCCAGTATTGCCAAAGGGGTAGTACACGAGCCGGAGGAAAAACTCAGTACGGGTCTAACCACTAAATCGGATCATAAATTCGGTCATGGTGATTGCCATACCATATTTTAAGACCCAAAGAAAGAATCGGATCAATTATTATGCCCTCACACCACCCCGTGACCCTTTCGAAATTTTGCCAGTATTGCCAAAGGAGGTAGTACACGAGCCGGAGGAAAAACCGCGTATGGGTCGAACCACTGAATCGGATCATAAATCCGGTCATGGAGATTGCTATACCATATTTTAAAATCCAAAGAAAGAATCGGATAAATAATTATGCCCTCACGCCACCCCGTGGCACGTTAAAAATTTTGACGGTATTGCCAAAGGGGGTAGTACACGAGACGGAGGAAAAACTGAGTATGGGTGGAACCACTGAATCAGATCATAAATTCGGTCATGGATACTAACATACCATATTTTGTGACCCTAAGAAATAATCAGATCAATAATTATGCCCTCACGCCACCCCGTGGTCTATTCAAAATTTTGCCAGTATTGCCAAAGGGGGTAGTACACGAGCCGGAGGAAAAACTCAGTATGGGTCTAACCACAGAATCGGATCATAAATTCGGTAAGGGTGATTCCCATACCATATTTTTAAGACCCTAAAAAGAATCGGATCAATTATTATGCCCTCACACCACCACGTGGCCCGTTCGAAATTTTGCCAGTATTGCCAAAGGACGTAGTACACGAGCCGGAGGAAAAACCGCGTATGGGTCGAATCACTTAATCGGATCATAAATTCGGTCATGGAGATTGCCATACCATATTTAAAGACCCTAAGAAAGAATCGGATAAATAATTATGCCCTCACGCCACCACGTGGCCCGTTAAAAATTTTGATAGTATTGCCGAAGGGGGTAGTACACGAGACGGAGGAAAAACTGAGTATGGGTGGAACCACTGAATCGGATCATAAATTCGGTCATGGAGACTGCCATACCATATTTTATGACCATAAGAAAAAATCAGATCAATAATTATGCCATCACGCCACCCCGTGGAGCGTTCGAAATTTTGCCTTTAATGCCAAAGGGGGTAGTACACGAGTCGTAGGAAAAACAGAGTATGGATCGAACCACTGAATCGAATCATAAATTCTGTCATGAAGACTGCCATACCATATTTTGTGACCCTAAGAAAGAATCGGATCAATAATTATGCACTCACGTCACCCGATGGCTCGTTCGAAATTTTGTCAGTATTTCCAAAGGTGTGTAGTACACGAGCCGGAGGAATAACTGAGTATGGGTGGAACCACTGAATCGGATCAAAAATTCGGTCGTGAAGACTACCATACCATATTTTGTGACCCTAAGAAATAATCGGATTAATAATTATGCCCTTACGCCACCTAGTGGCCCGTTTGAAATTTTGCCAGTATTGCCAAAGGGGGTGGTACACGAGTCGGAGGAAAATCTAAGTATGGGTCGAACCACTGAATCGGATCATAAATTCGGTCATAGAGACTGCCATACCATATTTTGTGACCCTAAGAAAGAATTGGATAAATAATTATGCCCTCGCGCCACCCCGTGGCCCGTTCGAAATTTTGTCAGTATTGCCAAATGTGGTAGTACACGAGTCGAAGGAAAAACTCAGTATGGGTCTAACCACTGAATCGGATCATAAATTCGGTCATGGTGATTCCCATACCATATTTTAAGACCCTAAGAAAGAATCGGATCAATTATTATGCCCTCACACCACCCCGTAGCGGTTCGAAATTTTGCCTGTATTGCCAATGGGGTAGAACACGAGCCGGAGGAAAAACTCCATATGGGTCTAACCACTGAATCGGAACATAAATTTGGTCATGGTGATTGCCATACCATATTTTAAGACACTAAGAAAGAATCGGATCAATTAATATGCCCTCACACCACCCCGTGGGCCGTTCGAAATTTTTCCAGTATTGCCAAAGGAGGTAGTACACGAGCCGGAGGAAAAACTGAGTATGGGTCGAACCACTTAATCGGATCATAAATTCGGTCATGGAGACTGCCATACCAAATTTTAAGACCCAAAGAAAGAATCGGATAAATAATTATGCCCTCACGAAACCCCGTGGCACGTTAAAAATATTGACAGTATTGCCTAAGGGGGTAGTACACGAGACGGAGGAAAAACTGAGTATGGGTGGAACCACTGAATCGGATCATAAATTCGGTCATGGAGACTGCCATACCATATTTTGTGACCCTATGAAATAATCAGATCAATAATTATGCCCTCACGCCACCCCGTGGCCAGTTCGAAATTTTGCCAGTATTGCCAAAGGGGTAGTACACGAGCCGGAGGAAAAACACAGTATGGGTCTAACCACTGAATCGGATCATAAATTCGGTCATGGTGATTGCCATACCATATTTTAAGACCCTAAGAAAGAATCGGATCAATTATTATGCCCTCACACCACCCCGTGGCCCGTTCGAAATTTTGCCAGTATTGCCAAAGGAGGTAGTACACGAGCCGGAGGAAAAAACGCGTATGGGTTAAACCACTGAATCGGATCATAAATTCTGTCCTGGAGATTGCTATACCATATTTTAAAATCCAAAGAAAGAATCGGATAAATAATTATGCCCTCACGCCAACCCGTGGCACGTTAAAAATTTTGACAATATTGCCAAAGGGGGTAGTACACGACACGGAGGAAAAACTGAGTATGGGTGGAACCACTGAATCAGATCATAAATTCGGTCATGAATAGTAACATACCATATTTTGTGACCCTAAGAAATAATCAGATCAATAATTATGCCTTCACGCCACCCCGTGGCCTGTTCAAATTTTTGCCAGTATTGCCAAATGGGGTAGTACACGAGCCGGAGGAAAAACTCAGTATGGGTCTAACCACTGAATCGGATCATAAATTCGGTCATGGTGATTCCCATACCATAATTTTAATACCCTAAAAAGAATCGGATCAATTATTATGCCCTCACACCACCCCGAGGCCCGTTCGAAATTTTGCCAGTATTGCCAAAGGAGGTAGTACACGAGCCGGAGGAAAAACCGCGTATGGGTCGAATCACTGAATCGGATCATAAATTCGGTCATGGAGATTGCCATACCATATTTTAAGACCCTAAGAAAGAATCGGATAAATAATTATGCCCTCACGCCACCACGTGGCCCGTTAAAAATTTTGATAGTATTGCCAAAGGGGGTAGTACACGAGACGGAGGAAAAATTGAGTATGGGTGGAACCACTGAATCGGATCATAAATTCGGTCATGGAGACTGCCATACCATATTTTATGACCCTAAGAAAAAATCAGATCAATAATTATGCTATCACGCCACCCCGTGGCGCGTTCGAAATTTTACCTGTAATGCCAAAGGGGGTAGTACACGAGTCGTAAGAAAAACTGAGTATGGATCGAACCACTGAATCGAATCATAAATTCTGTCATGAAGACTGCCATACCATATTTTGTGACCCTAAGAAAGAATCGGATCAATAATAATGCCATCACGTCAATTTTGTCAGTATTTCCAAAGGTGTGTAGTACACGAGCCGGAGGAAAAACTGAGTATAGGTGAAACCACTGAATCGGATCAAAAATTCGGACGTGAAGACTACCGTACCATATTTTGTGACCCTAAGAAATAATCGGATTAATAATTATGCCCTTACGCCACCCAGTGGCCCGTTTGAAATTTTGCCTGTATTGCCAAAGGGGGTGATACACGAGTCGGAGGAAAATCTAAGTATGGGTCGAACCGCTGAATCGGATCATAAATTCGGTTATGGAGACTGCCATACCATATTGTGTGACCCTAAGAAAGAATTGGATATATAATTATGCCCTCACGCCACCCCGTGGCACGTTAAAAATTTTGACAGTATTGCCGAAGGGGGTAGTACACGAGACGGAGGGAAAACTGAGTATGGGTGGAACCACTGAATCAGATCATAAATTCGGTCATGGATACTAACATAACATATTTTGTGACCCTAAGAAATAATCAGATCAATAATTATGCCCTCACGCCACCCCGTGGCCTGTTAAAAATTTTGCCAGTATTGCCAAAGGGGGTAGTACACGAGCCGGAGGAAAAACTCAGTATGGGTCTAGCCACTGAATCGGATCATAAATTCGGTCATGGTGATTCCCATACCATATTTTTAAGACCCTAAAAAGAATCGGATCAATTATTATTCCCTCACACCACCCAGTGGCCCGTTCGAAATTTTGCCAGTATTGCCAAAGGAGGTAGTACACGAGCCGGAGGAAAAACCGTGTATGGGTCGAATCACTGTATCGGATCATAAATTCGGCCATGGAGATTGCCATACCATATTTTAAGACCCTAAGAAAGAATCGGATAAATAATTATGCCCTCACGCCACCACGTGGCCAGTTAAAAATTTTGACAGTATTGCCAAAGGGGGTAGTACACGAGACGGAGGAAAAACTGAGTATGGGTGGAACCACTGAATCGGATCATAAATTCGGTCATGGAGACTGCCATACCATATTTTATAACCCTAAGAATAAATCAGATCAATAATTATGCCATCACGCCACCCCGTGGCGCGTTCGAAATTTTGCCTGTAATGCCAAAGGGGGGTAGTACACGAGTCGTAGGAAAAGTGAGTATGGATCGAACTACTGAATCGAATCATAAATTCTGTCATGAAGACTGCCATACCATATTTTATGACCCTAAGAAAGAATCGGATCAATAATTATGCCCTCACGTCACCCCATGGCTCGTTCGAAATTTGTCAGTATTTCCAAAGGTGTGTAGTACACGAGCCGGAGGAAAAACTTAGTATAGGTGGAACCACTGAATCGGATCAAAAATTCGGTCGTGAAGTCTACCATACCATATTTTGTGACCCTAAGAAATAATCGGATTAATAATTATGCCCTTACGCCAGCCAGTGGCCTGTTTGAAATTTTGCCAGTATTGCCAAAGGGGGTGATACACGTGTCGGAGGAAAATCTAAGTATGGGTCGAACCACTGAATCAGATCATAAATTCAGTCATGGAGACTGCCATACCATATTTTGTGACCCTAAGAAAGAATTGGATAAATAATTATGCCCTCACGCCACCCCGTGGCACGTTAAAAATTTTGACAGTATTGCCAAAGGGGGTAGTACACGAGACGGAGGAAAAACTGAGTATGGGTGGAACCACTGAATCAGATCATAAATTCGGTAATGGATACTAACATATCATATTTTGTGACCCTAAGAAATAATCAGATCAATAATTATGCCTCACGCCACCCCGTGGCCTGTTCAAAATTTTGCCAGTATTGCCAAAGAGGGTAGTACACGAGCCGGAGGAAAAACTCAGTATGGGTCTAACCACTGAATTGGATCATAAATTCGGTCATGGTGATTCCCATACCATATTTTTAAGACCCTAAAAAGAATCGGATCAATTATTATGCCCTTACACCACCCCGTGGCCCGTTCGAAATTTTGCCAGTATTGCCAAATGAGGTAGTACACGAGCCGGAGGAAAAACCGTGTATGGGTCGAATCACTGAATCGGATCATAAATTCGGTCATGGAGATTGCCATACCATATTTTAAGACCCTAAGAAAGAATCGGATAAATAATTATGCCCTCACGCCACTACGTGGCCCGTTAAAAATTTTGACAGTATTGCCAAAGGGGGTAGTACACGAGACGGAGGAAAAACTGAGTATGGGTGGAACTACTGAATCGGATCATAAATTCGGTCATGGAGACTGCCATACCATATTTTATGACCCAAAGAATAAATCAGAACAATAATTATGCCATCACGCCACCCCGTGGCGCGTTCGAAATTTTGCCTGTAATGCCAAAGGGGGTAGTACACGAGTCTTAGGAAAAACTGAGTATGGATCGAACCACTGAATCGAATCGTAAATTCTGTCATGAAGACTGCCATACCATATTTTGTGACCCTAGGAAAGAATCGGATCAATAATTATGCCCTCACGTCACCCCATGGCTCGTTCGAAATTTTGTCAGTATTTCCAAAGGTGTGTAGTACACGAACCGGAGGAATAACTGAGTATAGGTGGAACCACTGAATCGGATCAAAAATTCGGTCGTGAAGACTACCATACCATATTTTGTGACCCTAAGAAATACTCGAATTAATAATTATGACCTTACGCCACCCAGTGGCCCGTTTGAAATTTTGCCAGTATTGCCAAAGGGGGTGATACACGAGTCGGAGGAAAATCTAAGTATGGGTCGAACCACTGAATCAGATCATAAATTCAGTCATGGAGACTGCCATACCATATTTTGTGACCCTAAGAAAGAATTGGATAAATAATTATGCCCTCACACCACCCAGTGGCACGTTAAAAATTTTGACAGTATTGCCAAAGGGGGTAGTACACGAGACGGGGTAAAAACTGAGTATGGGTGGAACCACTGAATCAGATCATAAATTCGGTAATGGATACTAACATATCATATTTTGTGACCCTAAGAAATAATCAGATCAATAATTATGCCCTCACGCCACCCCGTGGCCTGTTCAAAATTTTGCCAGTATTGCCAAAGGGGGTAGTACACGAGCCGGAGGAAAAACTCAGTATGGGTCTAACCACTGAATCGGATCATAAATTCGGTCATGGTGATTCCCATACCATATTTTTAAGACCCTAAAAAGAATCGGATCAATTATTATGCCCTCACACCACCCCGTGGCCCGTTCGAAATTTTGCCAGTATTGCCAAAGGAGGTAGTACACGAGCCGGAGGAAAAACCGTGTATGGGTCGAATCACTGAATCGGATCATAAATTCGGTCATGGAGATTGCCATACCATATTTTAAGACCCTAAGAAAGAATCGGATAAATAATTATGCCTTCACGCCACCACGTGGCCCGTTAAAAATTTTGACAGTATTGCCAAAGGGGGTAGTACACGAGACGGAGGAAAAACTGAGTATGGGTGGAACCACTGAATCGAATCATAAATTCGGTCATGGAGACTGCCATACCATATTTTATGACCCTAAGAATAAATCAGATCAATAATTATGCCATCACGCCACCCCGTGGCGCGTTCGAAATTTTGCCTGTAATGCCAAAGGGGGTAGGAAAAACTGAGTATGGATCGAACCACTGAATCGAATCATAAATTCTGTCATGAAGACTGCCATACCATATTTTGTGACCCTAAGAAAGAATCGGATCAATAATTATGCCCTCACGTCACCCCATGGCTCGTTCGAAATTTTGTCAGTATTTCCAAAGGTGTGTAGTACACGAGCCGGAGGAAAAACTGAGTATAGGTGGAACCACTGAATCGGATCAAAAATTCGGTCGTGAAGACTACCATACCATATTTTGTGACCCTAAGAAATACTCGGATTAATAATTATGCCCTTACGCCACCCAGTGGACCGTTTGAAATTTTGCCAGTTTTGCCAAAGGGATACACGAGTCGGAGGAAAATCTAAGTATGGGTCGAACCACTGAATCGGATCATAAATTCAGTCATGGAGACTGCCATACCATATTTTGTGACCCTAAGAAAGAATTGGATAAATAATTATGCCCTCACGCCACCCCGTGGCACGTTAAAAATTTTGACAGCATTGCCAAAGGAGGTAGTACACGAGACGGAGGAAAAACTGAGTATGGGTGGAACCACTGAATCAGATCATAAATTCGGTCACGGATACTAACATATCATATTTTGTGACCCTAAGAAATAATCAGATCAATAATTATGCCCTCACGCCACCCCGTGGCCTGTTCAAAATTTTGCCAGTATTGCCAAAGGGGGTAGTACACGAGCCGGAGGAAAAACTCAGTATGGGTCTAACCACTGAATCGGATCATAATTTCGGTCATGGTGATTCCCATACCATATTTTTAAGACCCTAAAAAGAATCGGATCAATTATTATGCCCTCACACCACCCCGTGGCCAGTTCGAAATTTTGCCAGTATTGCCAAAGGAGGTAGTACACAAGCCGGAGGAAAAACCGTGTATGGGTCGAATCACTGAATCGGATCATAAATTTGGTCATGGAGATTGCCATACCATATTTTAAGACCCTAAGAAAGAATTGGATAAATAATTATGCCCTCACGCCACCACGTGGCCCGTTAAAAATTTTGACAGTATTGCCAAAGGGGGTAGTACACGAGCCGGAGGAAAAACCGCGTATAGGTCAAATCACTGAATCGGATCACAAATTCGGTCATGGAGATTGCCATACCATATTTTAAGACCCTAATTAAGAATCAAATAAATAATTATGCCCTCACGCCACCACATGGCCCGTTAAAAATTTTGACACTATTGCCACAGGGGGTAGTACACGAGACGGAGGAAAAACTGAGTATGGGTGGAACCACTGAATCGGATCATAAATTCGGTCATGGAGACTGCCATACCATATTTTATGACCCAAAGAAAAAATCAGATCAATAATTATGCCATCACGCCACCCCGTGGCGCGTTCGAAATTTTGCCTGTAATGCCAAAGGGGGTAGTACACGAGTCGTAGGAAAAACTGAGTATGGATCGAACCACTGAATCGAATCATAAATTCTGTCATGAAGACTGCCATATCATATTTTGTGACCCTAAGAAAGAATCGGATCAATAATTATGCCCTCACGTTACCCCATGGCTCGTTCGAAATTTTGTCTGTATTTCCAAAGGTGTGTAGTACACGAGCCGGAGGAAAAACTGAGTATGGGTGGAACCACTGAATCGAATCAAAAATTCGGTCGTGAAGACTACCATACAATATTTTGTGACCCTAAGAAATAATCGGATTAATAATTATGCCCTTACGCCACCCAGTGGCCCGTTTGAAATTTTGCCAGTATTTCCAAAGGGGGTGGTACACGAGTCGGAGGAAAATCTAAGTATGGGTCGAACCACTGAATCGGATCATAAATTCGGTCATGGAGACTGCATACCATATTTTGTGACTCTAAGAAAAAATTGGATAAATAATTATGCCCTCACGCCACCCCGTGGCCCGTTCGAAATTTTGTCAGTATTACCAAAGGTGGTGTACACGAGTCGGAGGAAAAACTCAGTATGGGTCTAACCACTGAATCGGATCATAAATTCGGTCATGGTGATTCCCATACCATATTTTAAGACCCTAAGAAAGAATCGGATCAATTATTATGCCCTCACACCACCCCGTGGCCCGTTCGAAATTTTGCCAGTATTGCCAAATGAGGTAGTACACGAGCCGGAGGAAAAACCGCGTATTGGTCGAATCACTGAATCGGATCATAAATTCGGTCATGAAGAATACCATACCATATTTTGTGACCCTAAGAAAGAATCGGAATAATAATTATGCCCTCACGCCACACCGTGGCCCGTTTCAAATTTTGCCAGTATTGCCAAAGGGGTGGTACACGAGACGGAGGAAAAATTGAGTATTGGTGGAACCACTGAATCGGATCATAAATTCGGTCATGGAGACTGCCATACCATATTTTGTGACCCTAAGAAATAATCAGATCAATAATTATGCCCTCACTCCACCCCGTGGCCCGTTCGAAATTTTGCCAGTATTGCCAAATGGGGTCGTACACGAGTCGGAGGAATAACTGAGTATGGGTCGAACCACTGAATCGGAACATAAATTCGGTCATGGAGATTGCCATACCATATTTTAAGACCCTAAGAAAGAATCGGATCAATTATTATGCCCTCACGCCACCCCGTGGCCCGTTCGAAGTTTTGCCATTATCGCCAAAGGGGTAGTACACGAGCCGGAGGAAAAACTCAGTATGGGTCTAACCACTGAATCGTATCATAAATTCGGTAATGGTGATTCCCATACCATATTTTTAAGACCCTAAAAAGAATCGGATCAATTATTATGCCCTCACACCACCCCGTGGCCCGTTCGAAATTTTGCCAGTATTGCCAAAGGAAGTAGTACACGAGCCGGAGGAAAAACCGCGTATGGGTCGAATCACTGAATCGGATCATAAATTCGGTCATGGAGATTGCCATACCATATTTTAAGACCATAAGAAAGAATCGGATAAATAATTATGCTCTCACGCCACCACGTGGCCCGTTAAAAATTTTGACAGTATTGCCAAAGGGGGTAGTACACGAGACGGAGGAAAAACTAAGTATGGGTGGAACCACTGAATCGGATCATAAATTCGGTCATGGAGATTGCCATACCATATTTTATGACCCTAAGAAAAAATCAGATCAATAATTATGCCATCACGCCACCCCGTGGCGCGTTTGAAATTTTGCCTGTAATGCCAAAGGGGGTAGTACACGTGTCGTAGGAAAAAACTGAGTATGGATCGAACCACTGAATCGAATCATAAATTCTGTCATGAAGACTGCCATACCATATTTTGTGACCCTAAGAAAGAATCGGATCAATAATTATGCCGTCACGTCACCCCATGGCACGTTCGAAATTTTGTCAGTATTTCCAAAGGTGTGTAGTACACGAGCCGGAGGAAAAACTGAGTATGGGTGGAACCACTGAATCGGATCAAAAATTCGGTCGTGAAGACTACCATACCATATTTTGTGACCCTAAGAAATAATCGGATTATTAATTATGCCCATACGCCACCCAGTGGCCCGTTTGAAATTTTGCCAGTATTGCCAAAGGGGGTGGTACACGAGTCGGAGGAAAATCTAAGTATGGGTCAAACCACTGAATCGGATCATAAATTCGGTCATGGAGACTGCATACCATATTTTGTGACTCTAAGAAAGAAGTGGATTAATAATTATGCCCTCACGCCACCCCGTGGCCCGTTCGAAATTTTGTCAGTATTACCAAAGGTGGTAGTACACGAGTCGGAGGAAAAACTCAGTATGGGTCTAACCACTGAATCGGATCATAAATTCGGTCATGGTGATTCCCATACCATATTTTAAGACCCTAAGAAAGAATCGGATCAATTATTATGCCCTCACACCACCCCGTGGCCCGTTCGAAATTTTGCCAGTATTGCCAAAGGAGGTAGTACACGAGCCGAAGGAAAAACCGCGTATTGGTCGAATCACTGAATCGGATCATAAATTCGGTCTTGAATAATACCATACCTTATTTTGTGACCCAAAGAAAGAATCGGAATAATAATTATGCCCTCACGCCACACCGTGGCCCGTTTCAAATTTTGCCAGTATTGCCAAAGGGGTGGTACACGAGACGGAGGAAAATAATCAGATCAATAAATTCGGTCATGGAGACTGCCATACCATATTTTGTGACCCTAAGAAATAATCAGATCAATAATTATGCCCTCACTCCACCCCGTGGCCCGTTCGAAATTTTGCCAGTATTCCCAAATGGGGTCGTACACGAGTCGGAGGAAAAACTGAGTATGGGTCGAACCACTGAATCGGAACATAAATTCGGTCATGGAGACTGCCATACCATATTTTAAGACCCTAAGAAAGAATCGGATCAATTATTATGCCCTCACGCCACCCCGTGGCACGTTCGAAATTTTGCCAGTATTGCCTAAGGGGGTCATACACGAGTCGGAGGAAAAACCTCGTATGGGTGGAACCACTGAATCGGATCATAAATTCGGTCATGGAGACTTCCATACCATATTTTGTGACCCTAAGAAAGAATCAGATCAATAATTATGCACTCACGCCACCACGTGGCCCGTTAAAAATTTTGACAGTATTGCCAATGGGGGTAGTACACGAGACGGAGGAAAAGCTGAGTATGGGTGGAACCACTGAATCGGATCATAAATTCGGTCGTGAAGACTACCAAACCATATTTTGTGACCCTAAGAAATAATCGGATTAATAATTATGCCCTTACGCCACCCAGTGGCCCGTTTGAAATTTTGCCAGTATTGCCAAAGGGGGTGGTACACGAGTCGGAGGAAAATCTAAGTATGGGTCGAACCACTGAATCGAATCATAAATTCGGTCATGGAGACTGCCATACCATATTTTGTGACCCGAAGAAAGAATCGGATCAATAATTATGCCCTCACGCCACCCCGTGGCCCGTTCGAATTTTGTCAGTGTTGCCAAAGGTGGTAGTACACGAGTCGGAGGAAAATCTAAGTATGGGTCGAACCACTGAATCAGATCTTATATTCGGTCATGGTGATTCCCATACCATATTTTAAGACCCTAAGAAAGAATCGGATCAATTATTATGCCCTCACACCACCCCGTGGCCCGTTCGAAATTTTGCCAGTATTGCCAAAGGAGGTAGTACACGAGCCGGAGGAAAAACCGCGTATTGGTCGAATCACTGAATCGGATCATAAATTCGGTCATGAAGAATACCATACCTTATTTTGTGACCCAAAGAAAGAATCGGAATAATAATTATGCCCTCACGCCACACCGTGGCCCGTTTCAAATTTTGCCAGTATTGCCAAAGGGGTGGTACACGAGACGGAGGAAAATAATCAGATCAATAAATTCGGTCATGGAGACTGCCATACCATATTTTGTGACCCTAAGAAATAATTAGATCAATAATTATGCCCTCACTCCACCCCGTGGCCCGTTCGAAATTTTGCCAGTATTGCCAAATGGGGTCGTACACGAGTCGGAGGAAAAACTGAGTATGGGTCGAACCACTGAATCGGAACATAAATTCGGTCATGGAGACTGCCATACCATATTTTAAGACCTTAAGAAAGAACCGGATCAATTATTATGCCCTCACGCCACCCCGTGGCCCGTTCTAAATTTTGCCAGTGTTGCCTAAGGGGGTCATACACGAGTCGGAGGAAAAACCGCGTATGGGTGGAACCACTGAATCGGATCATAAATTCAGTCATGGAGACTTCCATACCAAATTTTGTGACCCTAAGAAAGAATCAGATCAATAATTATGCCCTCACACCACCCCGTGGCCCGTTAAAAATTTTGACAGTATTGCCAATGGGGGTAGTACACGAGACGGAGGAAAAGCTGAGTATGGGTGGAACAACTGAATCGGATCATAAATTCGGTCGTGAAGACTACCAAACCATATTTTGTGACCCTAAGAAATAATCGGATTAATAATTATGCCCTTACGCCACCCAGTGGCCCGTTTGAAATTTTGCCAGTATTGCCAAAGGGGGAGGTACACGAGTCGGAGGAAAACCTAAGTATGGGTCGAACCACTGAATCGGATCATAAATTCGGTTATGGAGACTGCCATACCATATTTTGTGACCCGAAGAAAGAATCGGATCAATAATTATGCCCTCACGCCACCCCGTGGCCCGTTCGAAATTTTGTCAGTGTTGCCAAAGGTGGTAGTACACGAGTCGGAGGAAAATCTAAGTATGGGTCGAACCACTGAATCAGATAATAAATTCGGTCATGGAGACTGCCATACCATATTTTGTGACCCTAAGAAAGAATTGGATAAATAATTATGCCCTCACGCCACCCCGTGGCCCGTTCGAAATTTTGTCAGTATTGCCAAAGGTGGTAGTACACGAGTCGGAGGAAAAACTCAGTATGGGTCTAACCAGTGAATCGG
This sequence comes from Bidens hawaiensis, assembly GCF_021521415.1. Lineage (NCBI taxonomy): Eukaryota > Viridiplantae > Streptophyta > Magnoliopsida > Asterales > Asteraceae > Bidens > Bidens hawaiensis. The sequence goes on from NW_027493290.1 coordinate 351,376, forward strand.
ATCATAAGTTCGGTCATGGTGATTCCCATACTATATTTTAAGACCCAAAGAAAGAATCGGATCAATTATTATGCCCTCACACCACCCCGTGGCCCGTTCGAAATTTTGCCAGTATTGCCAAAGGAGGTAGTACACGAGCCGGAGGAAAAACCGCGTATTGGTCCAATCACTGAATCGGATCATAAATTCGGTCATGAAGAATACCATACCATATTTTGTGACCCTATGAAAGAATCGGAATAATAATTATGCCCTCTCGCCACACCGTGGCCCGTTTCAAATTTTGCCAGTATTGCCAAAGGGGTGGTACACGAGACGGAGGAAAAACTGAGTATTGGTGGAACCACTAAATCGGATCATAAATTCGGTCATGGAGACTGTCATACCATATTTTGTGACCATAACAAATAATCAGATCGATAATTATGCCCTCACTCCACCCCGTGGCCCGTTCGAAATTTTGCCAGTATTGCCAAATGGGGTCGTACACGGGTCGGAGGAAAAACTGAGTATGGGTCGAACCACTGAATCGGAACATAAATTCGGTCATGGAGACTGCCATACCATATTTTAAGACCTTAAGAAAGAACCGGATCAATTATTATGCCCTCACGCCACCCCGTGGCCCGTTCTAAATTTTGCCAGTGTTGCCTAAGGGGGTCATACACGAGTCGGAGGAAAAACCGCGTATGGGTGGAACCACTGAATCGGATCATAAATTCGGTCATGGAGACTTCCATACCATATTTTGTGACCCTAAGAAAGAATCAGATCAATAATTATGCCCTCACGCCACCCCGTGGCCCGTTAAAATTTTTGACAGTATTGCCAATGGGGGTAGTACACGAGACGGAGGAAAAGCTGAGTATGGGTGGAACCACTGAATCGGATCATAAATTCGGTCGTGAAGACTACCAAACCATATTTTGTGACCCTAAGAAATAATCGGATTAATAATTATGCCCCTACGCCACCCAGTGGCCCGTTTGAAATTTTGCCAGTATTGCCAAAGGGGGAGGTACACGAGTCGGAGGAAAACCTAAGTATGGGTCGAACCACTGAATCGGATCATAAATTCGGTTATGGAGACTGCCATACCATATTTTGTGACCCAAAGAAAGAATCGGATCAATAATAATGCCCTCACGCCACCCCGTGGCCCGTTCGAAATTTTGTCAGTGTTGCCAAAGGTGGTAGTACACGAGTCGGAGGAAAATCTAAGTATGGGTCGAACCACTGAATCAGATCATAAATTCGGTCATGGAGACTGCCATACCATATTTTGTGACCCTAAGAAAGAATTGGATAAATAATTATGCCCTCACGCCACCCCCGTGGCCCGTTCGAAATTTTGTCTGTATTGCCAAAGGTTACCAGTACACGAGTCGGAGGAAAAACTCAGTATGGGTCTAACCAGTGAATCGGATCATAAGTTCGGTCATGGTGATTCCCATACCATATTTTAAGACCCTAAGAAAGAATCGGATCAATTATTATGCCCTCACACCACCCCGTGGCCCGTTCGAAATTTTGCCAGTATTGCCAAAGGAGGTAGTACACGAGCTGGAGGAAAAACCGCGTATTGGTCCAATCACTGAATCGGATCATAAATTCGGTCATGAAGAATACCATACCATATTTTGTGACCCTAAGAAAGAATCGGAATAATAATTATGCCCTCTCGCCACACCGTGGCCCGTTTCAAATTTTGCCAGTATTGCCAAAGGGGTGGTACACGAGACGGAGGAAAAACTGAGTATTGGTGGAACCACTAAATCGGATCATAAATTCGGTCATGGAGACTGTCATACCATATTTTGTGACCTAAGAAATAATCAGATCGATAATTATGCCCTCACTCCACCCCGTGGCCCGTTCGAAATTTTGCCAGTATTGCCAAATGGGGTCGTACACGAGTCGGAGGAAAAACTGAGTATGGGTCGAACCACTGAATCGGAACATAAATTCGGTCATGGAGACTGCCATACCATATTTTAAGACCCTAAGAAAGAATCGGATCAATTATTATGCCCTCACGCCACCCCGTGGCCCGTTCGAAATTTTGCCAGTATTGCCAAAGGGGGTCATACACGAGTCGGAGGAAAAACCGCGTATGGGTGGAACCACTGAATCGGATCATAAATTCGGTCATGGAGACTTCCATACCATATTTTGTGACCCTAAGAAAGAATCAGATCAATAATTATGCCCTCACGCCACCCCGTGGCCCGTTCGAAATTTTGCTAGTATTGCCAAAGGATGTAGTACACGAGCCTGAGGAAAAACCGCGTATGGGTCGAACCACTTAATCGGATCATAAATTCGGTCATGGACACTGCCATACCATATTTTATGACCATATGAAAAAAACAGATCAAAAATTATGCCCACACGCCACCCCGTGGCCTGTTCGAAATTTTGCCAGTATTGCCAAAGGGGGTAGTACACGAGTCGGAGGAAAAAATGAGTATGGGTGGAACCACTGAATCGGATCATAAATTCGGTCGTGAAGACTACCATACCATATTTTTTGACCCTAAGAAATAATCGGATCAATAATTATGCCCTTAAGCCACCCAGTGGCCCGTTTGAAATTTTGGCAGTATTGCCAAAGGGGGTGGTACACGAGTCGGAGGAAAATCTAAGTATGGGTCGAACCACTGAATCGGATCTTAAATTCGGTCATGGAGACTGCCATACCATATTTTGTGACCCTAAGAAAGAATCGGATCAATAATTATGCCCTCACGCAACCCCGTGGCCCGTTCAAAATTTTGTCAGTGTTGCCAAAGGTGGTAGTACACGAGTCGGAGGAAAAACTCAGTATGGGTCTAACCACTGAATCGGATCATAAATTCGGTCATGAAGATTGCTATACCATATTTTAAGACCCTAAAAAAGAATTGGATAAATAATTATGCCCTCACGCCACCTCGTGGCACGTTAAAAATTATGACAGTATTCCCAAAGGGGGTAGTACACGAGACGGAGGAAAAACTGAGTATGGGTGGAACCACATAATCGGATCATAAATTCTGTCATTGAGACTGCCATACCATATTTTGCGACCCTAAGAAATAATCAGATCAATAATTGTGCCCTCACGCCACCCCGTGTCCAGTTCGAAATTTTGCCTATATTGCCAAAGGGGGTAGTACATGAGTCGGAGGTAAAACTCAGTATGGGTCTAACCACTGAATCGGATCATAAATTCGGTCATGGTGATTCCCATACCATATTTTAAGACCCTAAGAAAGAATCGGATCAATTATTATGCCCTCATACCACCCCGTGGCCCGTTCGAAATTTTGCCTGTATTGCCAAAGGAGGTAGTACACGAGCCGGAGGAAAAACCGCGTATTGGTCGAATCACTGAATCGGATCATAAATTCGGTCATGAAGAATACCATACCATATTTTGTGACCCTAAGAAAGAATCGGAATAATAATTATACCCTCACGCCACACCGTGGCCCGTTTCAAATTTTGCCAGTATTGCCAAAGGGGTGGTACACGAGACGGAGGAAAAACTGAGTATTGGTGGAACCACTGAATCGGATCATAAATTCGGTCATGGAGACTGCCATACCATATATTGTGACCCTAAGAAATAATCAGATCAATAATTATGCCCTCACGCCACCCCGTGGCCCGTTCGAAATTTTGCCAGTATTGCCAAATGGGGTCGTACACGAGTCGGAGGAAAAACTGAGTATGGGTTGAACCACTGAATCGGAACATAAATTCGGTCATGAAGACTGCCATACCATATTTTAAGACACTAAGAAAGAATCGGATCAATTATTATGCCCTCACACCACCCCGTGGCCCGTTCGAAATTTTGCCAGTATTGCCAAAGGAGGTAGTACACGAGCCGGAGGAAAAACCGCGTATGGGTTGAACCACTGAATCGGATCATAAATTCGGTCATGGAGACTGTCATACCATATTTTTTGACCCTAAGAAAGAATCGGATAAATAATTATGCCCTCACGCCACCCCGTGGCCCGTTAAAAATTTTGACAGTATTGCCAAAGGGGGTAGTACACGAGACGGAGGAAAAACTGAGTATGGGTGGAACCACTGAATCGGATCATAAATTCGGTCATGGAGACTGCCATACCATATTTTGTGACCCTAAGAAAGAATCAGAGCAATTATTATGCCCTCACGCCACCCCGTGGCCCGTTCGAAATTTTGCCAGTATTGCCAAAGGGTACACGAGCCTGAGGAAAAACCGCGTATGGGTCGAACCAGTTAATCGGATCATTCGGTCATGGAACTTCCATACCATATTTTATGACCATATGAAAAAAATATCAATAATTATGCCCACACGCCACCCCGTGGCCTGTTCGAAATTTTGCCAGTATTGCCAAAGGGGGTAGTACACGAGTCAGAGGAAAAACTGAGTATGGATCGAACCACTGAATCGAATCATAAATTCGGTCATGAAGACTTCCATACCATATTTTATGACCCTATGAAAGAATCGGATCAATAATTATGCCCTCACGTCACCCCGAGGCCCGTTCGAAATTTTGTCAGTATTTCCAAAGGTGGGTAGTACACGAGCCTGAGGAAAAACTGAGTATGGGTGGAACCACTGAATCGGATCATATATTCGGTCAGGAAGACTGCCATACCATATTATGTGACCCTAAGAAATATTCGGATTAATAATTATGCCCTTACGCCACCCCGTGGCCCGTTTGAAATTTAACTAGTATTGCCAAAGGGGGTGGTACACGATTCTGAGAAAAATCTAAGTATGGGTCGAACTACTGAATCGGATCATAAATTCGGTCATGGAGACTGCCGTACCATATTTTGTGACCCTATGAAATAATCGGATTAATAATTATGCCCTGACGCACCCCGTGGCCCGTTTGAAATTTTGCTAGTATTGCCAATGGGGGTGGTACACGAGTCGGAGGAAAATCTAAGTATGGGTCGAACCACTGAATCGGATTATAAATTCGGTCATGGAGACTGCTATACCATATATTGTGACCCTAAGAAAGAATTGGATAAATAATTATGCCCTTACGCTACCCCGTGGCCCGTTCGAAATTTTGTCAGTATTGCCAAAGGTGGTAGTACACGAGCCGGAGGAAAAACTGAGTATGGGTGGAACCACTGAATCGGATCATAAATTCGGTCATGAAGACTACCATACCATAATATGTGACCCAAAGAAATATTCGGATTAATAATTATGCCCTTACGCCACCCCGTGGCCCGTTTGAAATTTAGCCTGTATTGCCAAAGGGGGTGGTACACGTGTCGGAGGAAAATCTAAGTATGTGTCGAACTACTGAATCGGATCATAAATTCGGTCATGGAGAATGTCATACCATATTTTGTGACCCTAAGAAAGAATTGGATAAATAATTATGCCCTCACGCCACCCCGTGGCACGTTAAAAATTTTGACAGTATTGCCAAAAGGGGTAGTACACGAGTCGGAGGAAATACTGAGTACGGATGGAACCACTGAATCAGATCATAAATTCGGTCATGGAGACTGCCATACCATATTTGGTGACCCTAAGAAAGAATCGGATCAATTATTATGCCCTCACGCCACCCCGTGGCCCGTTCAAAATTTTGCCAGTATTGCCAAAGGAGGTAGTACACGAGCCTGAGGAAAAACCGCGTATGGATCGAACCACTTAATCGGATCATAAATTCGGTCATGGACACTGCCATACCATATTTTGTGACCCACAGAAAGAATTAGATCAATAATTATGCCCTCACGCCACCCCGTGGCCCGTTCGTAATTTTGACAGTATTGCCAAAGGGGTGGTACACGAGTCGGAGGAAAATCTGAGTATGGGTCGAACCTCTGAATCGGATCATAAATTCGGTCATGGAGCCTGCCATACCATATTTTTTGACCCTAGGAAAAAATCAGATCAATAACTATGCCCTCACACCACCCCGTAGCCCGTTCAAAATTTTTCCAGTATTGCCAAAGGGGGTATAGTACACGAGACAGAGGAAACAATGATTATGGGTGGAACCACTGAATTGGATCATAATTTCGGTCATGGAGACAGCCATACCATATTTTATGACCCCAAGAAAGAATCGGATCCATAATTATGCACTCACGCCACCCCGTGGTCAGTTCGAAATTTTGCCAGTATTGCCAAAGAGGGTAGTACACGAGAAGGAGGAATAACTCAGTAACGGTCTAACCAATGAATCGGATCATAAATTCGGTCATGTTGACTGCCATACTATATTTTAAGACCTTAAGAAAGAATCGGATCAGTTATTATGCCCTCACGCCACCCCGTGGCCCTTTCGAAATTTTGCCAGTATTGCCAAAGGAGGTAGTACATTAGCCGGAGGAAAAACCGCGTATGGTTCGAACCACTGAATCGGAAGCAGAAATTCGGTAATGGAGACTGCCATACCATATTTTGTGACCCTAAGTAAGAATCAGATCAATAATTATGCCCTCACGCCACCCCGTGGCCCGTTCGTAATTTTGATAGTATTGCCAAAGGGGGTAGTACACGAGCCGGAGGAAAAACTCAGTATGTGTCTAACCACTGAATCGGATCATAAATTCGGTAATGGTGATTGCCATACCATATTTTAAGACCCTAAGAAAGAATCGGATCAATTATTATGCCCTCACACCACCCCGTGGCCCGTTCGAAATTTTTCCAGTATTGCCAAAGGATTTAGTACACGAGCCGGAGGAAAAACCACGTATGGGTCGAACCACTGAATCGGATCATAAATTCGGAAATGGAGAATGTCATACCATATTTTGTGACCCTAAGAAAGAATCGGATAAATAATTATGCCCTCACGCCACCCTGTGGCCCGTTAAAAATTTTGAGAGTATTGCCAAAGGGGGTAGTACACGAAACGGAGGAAAATCCCCGTATGGGTGGAACCACTGAATCTGATCATAAATTCGGACATGGCGACTGCCATACCATATTTTGTGACCCTAAGAAAGAATCAGATAAATAATTATGCCCTCACGCCACCCCGTGGCCAGTTTGAAATTTTGCCAGTATTGCCAATGGGGGTAGTACACGAGTCGGAGGAAAAACTGAGTATGGATCGAACCACTGAATCGGATTATAAATTCGGTCAGGGAGACTGCCATACCATATTTTTTGACCCTAAGAAGGAATCGGATAAATAATTATACCCTCACGCCACCCAGTGGCCTGTTCAAAATTAAGCCAGTATTGCCAAAGGAGGTAGTACACGAGACGGAGGAAAATCTAAGCATAGGTCGAACCAATGAATTGGATCATAAATTCGGTCATGGAGACTGCCATACCATATTTTTTGACCCTAATAAAGAATCAGATCAATAACTATGACCTCACGCCACCCCGTGGCCCGTTCAAAATTTTGCCAGTTTGCCAAAGGGGATTGTACACGAGTCGAAGGAAAAAATGAGTATGGGTCGAACCACTGAATCGGATCATAAATTCGGTCATGGAGAAATCCATACCATATTTTGTGACACTAAAAAAGAATCAGATAAATAATTATGCCTTCACGCCACCCCGTGGCCCGTTCAAAATTTTACTAGTATTTCCAAAGGGGGTAGTACACGAAACAGAGGAAACACTGAGTATGGGTGGAACCACTGAATCGGATCATAATTTCGGTTATGGAGACAGCCATACCATATTTTGTGACTTTAAGAAAGAATCAGATAAATAATTATGCCCTCACGCCACCCCGTGGCCCGTTCAAAATTTTGCCAGTATTGCCAAAGGTGGTAGTACACGAGACAGAGGAAACACCGAGTATGGGAGGAACCACTGAATCGGATCATAATTTCGGTCATGGAGACTGCCATACCATATTTTTTGACCCTAAGAAAGAATCAGATCAATAATTATGCCCTCACGCCACCCCGTGGCCCATTAAAAATTTTGCCAGTATTGCCAAAGGTGGTAGTACACGAGACAGAGGAAACACTAAGCATGGGTGAAACCACTGAATCGGATCATATTTTCGGTCATGGAGACAGCCATACCATATTTTGTGACCCTAAGAAAGAATCGAATCAATAATTATGCCCTCACGCCACCCCGTGGCCAGTTCAAAATTTTGCTAGTATTGCCAAAGTGGGTAGTACACGAGCCGGAGAAAAAACTCAGTATGGGTCTGACCACTGAATCGGATCATAAATTCGGTCATGGAGACTGCCATAACATATTTTAAGACCCTATGAAAGAATCAGATCATTTATTATGCCCTCACGCCACCTCGTGGCCCGTTCGAAATTTTGCCAGTATTGCCAAAGGAGATAGTACAGGAGCCGGAGGAAAAACCCCGTATGGGTCGAACCACTAAATCGGATCATAAATTCGGTCATGGAGACTGCCATACCATATTTTGTGACCCTAAGAAAGAATCAGATCAATAATTATGCCCTCACTTCACCCCGTTGCCCGTTCGTAATTTTGACAGTATTGCCAAAGGGGGTGGTACACGAGTCGGAAAAAAATCTGAGTATGGGTCGAACCACTGAATCAGATCATAAATTCGGTCGTGGAGATTGCCATACATATTTTGTGACTCTAAGAAAGAATCACATAAATAATTATGCCCTCACGCCACCCCGTGGCCTGTTTGAAATTTTGCCAGTATTGCCAATGGGGGTAGTACACGAGTCGGAGGAAAAACTGAGTATGGATCGAACCACTGTATCGGATCATAAATTCGGTCATGTACCATATTTTTTGACCCAAAGAAAGAATCAGATCAATAACTATGCACTCACGCCACCCCGTGGCCCGTTCAAAATTTTGACAGTATTGCCAAATGGGGTAGTACACGAGACGGAGGAAAATCTGAGTATGGGTCGAACAATGTATTGGATCATAAATTCGGTCATGGAGACTGCCAAACCATATTTTTTGACCTTAATAAAGAATCAGATCAATAACTATGAACTCATGCCACCCCGTGGCCCGTTCGAAATTTTGCTAGTATTGACAAAGGGGTGGTACACGAGTCGGAGGAAAAACTGAGTATGGGTCGAACCACTGAATCGGATCATAAATTCGGTCATGGAGAATGCCATACCAAATTTTGTGACCCTAAGAAAGAATCAGATAAATAATTATGCCCTCACGCCACCTCGTTGCCCGTTCAAAATTTTGCCAGTATTTCCAAAGAGGGTAGTACACGAGATAGAGGAAACACTGAGTATGGGTGGAACCACTGAAATTTCGGTCATGGAGACTGCCATACCATATTTTGTGACCCTAAGAAAGAATCGGATCAATAATTATGCTTTCACGCCACCCCGTGGCCAGTTCGAAATTTTGCTAGTATTGCCAAAATGGGTAGTACACGAGCCGGAGGAAAAACTCAGTATGGGTCTAACCATTGAATCGGATCATAAATTTGGTCATGGAGACTGCCATACTATATTTTAAGACCCTAAGAAAGAATCGGATCATTTATTATGCCCTCAAGCAACCTCGTGGCCCGTTCGAAATTTTGCCAGTATTGCCAAAGGAGATAGTACACGAGCAGGAGGAAAAACCCCGTATGGGTCGAACCACTGAATCGGATCATAAATTCGGTCATGGAGACTGCCATACCATATTTTGTGACCCAAAGAAAGAATCAGATCAATAATTATGCCCTCACACCACCCTGTTGCCCGTTCGTAATTTTGACAGTATTGCCAAAGGGGGTGGTACAGAATCGGAAGAAAATCTGAGTATGGGTCGAACCACTGAATCGGATCATAAATTCGGTCATGGAGATTGCCATACATATTTTGTGACCCTAAGAAAGATCAGATAAACAATTATTCCCTCACGCCATCACGTGGCCCGTTTGAAATTTTGCCAGTATTGCCGATGGGGGTAGTACACGAGTCGGAGGTAAAACTGAGTATGGATCGAACCACTGAATCGGATCATAAATTCTGTCATGGAGACTGCCATTCCATAATTTTTGACCCAAAGAAAGAATCAGATCAATAACTATGCACTCACGCCACCCCGTGGCCCGTTCGAAATTTTGCCAGTATTGCCAAAGGGGGTAGTACACGAGATAGAGGAAACACTGAGTATGGGTGGAACCACTGAATCGGATCATAAATTCGGTCATGGAGACTACCATACCATATTTTAAGACACTAAGAAAGAATCGGATCAATTATTATGCCCTCACTCCACCTCGTGGCCCGTTCGAAATTTTGGCAGTATTGCCAAAGGAGATAGTACACGTGCCGGAGGAAAAACCCCGTATGGGTCGAACCACTGAATCGGATAATAAATTCGGTCATGGAGACTGCCATACCATATTTTGTGACCCAAAGAAAGAATCAGATCAATAATTATGCCCTCACGCCACCCCGTTGCACGTTCGTAATTTTGACAGTATTGCCAAAGGGGGTGGTACACGAGTCGGAAGAAAATCTGAGTATGGGTCGAACCACTGAATCGGATCATAAATTCGGTCATGGAGATTGCCATGCATATTTTGAGACCCTAAGAAGAAATCAGATAAATAATTATGCCCTCACGCCACCCCGTGGCCCGTTTGAAATTTTGCTAGTATTACCAAAGTGGGTAGTACACGAGCCGGAGGAAAAACTCAGTATGGGTCTAACCACTGAATCGGATCATAAATTCGGTCATGGAGACTGCCATACCATATTTTAAGACCCTAAGAAAGAGTCGGATCATTTATTATGCCCTCACGCCACCTCGTGGCCCGTTCGAAATTTTGCCAGTATTGCCAAACGAGATAGTACACGAGCCGGAGGAAAAACCGCGTATGGGTCGAACCACAGAATCGGATCATAAATTCGGTCATGGAGACTGCCATACCATATTTTGTGACCCTAAGAAAGAATCAGATCAATAATTATGCACTCACGCCACCCAGTGGCCCGTTCAAAATTTTGCCAGTATTGCCAAATGGGGTAGTACACGAGACGAAGGAAAATCTGAGTATTGGCGAACCACTGAATTGGATCATAAATTCGGTCATGGAGACTGCCATACCATATTTTTTAACTTTAATAAACAATCGAATCAATAACTATGACCTCAGGCCACCCCGTGGCCCGTTAAAAATTTTGACAGTATTGCCAAAGGGGGTAGTACACGAGACGGAGGATAAACTGAGTATGGGTGGAACCACTGAATCGGATCATAAATTCGGTCATGGAGACTGCCATACCATATTTTATGACCCTAAGAAAAAATCAGATCAATAATTATGCCATCACGCCACCCCGTGGCGCGTTCGAAATTTTGCCTGTAATGCCAAAGGGGGTAGTACACGAGTCGTAGGAAAAACTGAGTATGGATCGAACCACTGAATCGAATCATAAATTCTGTCATGAAGACTGCCATACCGTATTTTGTGACCCTAAAAAAGAATCGGATCAATAATTATGCCCTCACGTCACCCATGGCTCGTTCGAAATTTTGTCAGTATTTCCAAAGGTGTGTAGTACACGAGCCGGAGGAAAAACTGAGTATGGGTGGAACCACTGAATCGGATCAAAAATTCGGTCGTGAAGACTACCATACCATATTTTGTGACCCTAAGAAATAATCGGATTAATAATTATGCCCTTACGCCACCCAGTGGCCCGTTTGAAATTTTGCCAGTATTGCCAAAGGGGGTGGTACACGAGTCGGAGGAAAATCTAAGTATGGGTCGAACCACTGAATCGGATCATAAATTCGGTCATGGAGACTACCATACCATATTTTGTGACCCTAAGAAAGAATTGGATAAATAATTATGCCCTCACGCCACCCCGTGGCCCGTTCGAAATTTTGTCAGGATTGCCAAAGGTGGTAGTACACGAGTCGGAGGAAAAACTCAGTATGGGTCTAACCACTGAATCGGATCATAAATTCGGTCATGGTGATTCCCATACCATATTTTAAGACCCTAAGAAAGAATCGGATCAATTATTATGCCCTCACACCACCCCGTGGCCCGTTCGAAATTTTGCCAGTATTGCCAAAGGAGGTAGTACACGAGCCGGAGGAAAAACTGAGTATGGGTCGAACCACTTAATCGGATCATAAATTCGGTCATGGAGACTGCCATACCAAATTTTAAGACCCAAAGAAAGAATCGGATAAATAATTATGCCCTCACGAAACCCCGTGGCACGTTAAAAATTTTGACAGTATTGCCTAAGGGGGTAGTACACGAGACGGAGGAAAAACTGAGTATGGGTGGAACCAATGAATCGGATCATAAATTCGGTCATGGAGACTGCCATACCATATTTTGTGACCCTATGAAATAATCAGATCAATAATTATGCCCTCACGCCACCCCGTGGCCAGTTCAAAATTTTGCCAGTATTGCCAAAGGGGTAGTACACGAGCCGGAGGAAAAACTGAGTATGGGTCTAACCACTGAATCGGATCATAAATTCGGTCATGGGGATTGCCATACCATATTTTAAGACCCTAAGAAAGAATCGGATCAATTATTATGCCCTCACACCACCCCGTGGCCCGTTCGAAATTTTGCCAGTATTGCCAAAGGAGGTAGTACACGAGCCGGAGGAAAAACCGCGTATGGGTCGAACCACTGAATCGGATCACAAATTCGGTCCTGGAGATTGCTATACCATATTTTAAAATCCAAAGAAAGAATCGGATAAATAATTATGCCCTCACGCCACCCCGTGGCTTGTTCAAAAATTTTCCAGTATTGCCAAAGGAGGTAGTACACGAGCTGGAGGAAAAACTCAGTATGGGTCTAACCACTGAATCGGATCATAAATTCGGTCATGGTGATTCCCATACCATATTTTTAAGACCCTAAAAAGAATCGGATCAATTATTATGCCCTCACACCACCCCGTGGCCCGTTCGAAATTTTGCCAGTATTGCCAAAGGAGGTAGTACACGAGCCGGAGGAAAAACCGCGTATGGGACGAATCACTGAATCGGATCATAAATTCGGTCATGGAGATTGCCATACCATATTTTAAGACCCTAAGAAAGAATCGGATAAATAATCATTCCCTCACGCCACCACGTGGCCCGTTAAAAATTTTGACAGTATTGCCAAAGGGGGTAGTACACGAGACGGAGGAAAAACTGAGTATAGGTGGAACCACTGAATCGGATCATAAATTCGGTCATGGAGACTGCCATACCATATTTTATGGCCTTAAGAAAAAATCAGATCAATAATTATGCCATCACGCCACCCCGAGGCGCGTTCGAAATTTTGCCTGTAATGCCAAAGGGGGTAGTACACGAGTCGTAAGAAAACCTGAATATGGATCGAACCACTAAATCGAATCATAAATTCTGACATGAAGACTGCCATACCATATTTTGTGACCCTAAGAAAGAATCGGATCAATAATTATGCCCTCACGTCACCCCATGGCTCGTTCGAAATTTTGTCAGTATTTCCAAAGGTGTGTAGTACACGAGCCGGAGGAAAAACTGAGTATGGGTGGAACCACCGAATCGGATCAAAAATTCGGTCGTGAAGACTACCATACCATATTTTGTGACCCTAAGAAATAATCGGATTAATAATTATGCCCTTACGCCACCCAGTTGCCCGTTTGAAATTTTGCCAGTATTGCCAAAGGGGGTGGTACACGAGTCGGAGGAAAATCTAAGTATGGGTCGAACCACTGAATCGGATCATAAATTCGGTCATGGAAACTGCCATACCATATTTTGTGACCCTAAGAAAGAATTGGATAAATAATTATGCGCTCACGCCACCCCGTGGCCCGTTCGAAATTTTGTCAGTATTGCCAAAGGTGGTAGTACACGAGTCGGAGGAAAAACTCAGTATGGGTCTAACCACTGAATCGGATCATAAATTCGGTCACGGTGATTCCCATACCATATTTTAAGACCCTAAGAAAGAATCGGATCAATTATTATGCCCTCACACCACCCCGTGGCCCGTTTGAAATTTTGCCAGTATTGCCAATGGGGTAGTACACGACCCGGAGGAAAAAGTCAGTATGGGTCTAACCACTGAATTGGATCATAAATTTGGTCATGGTGATTGCCATACCATATTTTAAGACACTAAGAAAGAATCGGATCAATTAATATGCCCTCACACCACCCCGTGGCCTGTCAAAATTTTGCTAGTATTGCCAAAGGAGGTAGTACACGAGCCGGAGGAAAAACTGAGTATGGGTCGAACCACTTAATCGGATCATAAATTCGGTCATGGAGACTGCCATACCAAATTTTAAGACCCAAAGAAAGAATCGGATAAATAATTATGCGCTCACGAAACCCCGTGGCACGTTAAAAATTTTGACAGTATTGCCTAAGGGGGTAGTACACGAGACGGAGGAAAAACTGAGTATGGGTGGAACCACTGAATCGGATCATAAATTCGGTCATGGTGACTGCCATACCATATTTTGTGACCCTATGAAATAATCAGATCAATAATTATGCCCTCACGCCACCCCGTGGCCAGTTCGAAATTTTGCCAGTATTGCCAAATGGGTAGTACACGAGACGGAGGAAAAACTCAGTATGAGTCTAACCACTGAATCGGATCATAAATTCGGTCATGGTGAGTGCCATACCATATTTTAAGACCCTAAGAAAGAATCGGATCAATTATTATGCACTCACACCACCCCGTGGCCCGTTCGAAATTTTGCCAGTATTGCCAAAGGAGGTAGTACACGAGCCGGAGGAAAAACCGCGTAAGGGTCGAACCACTGAATCGGATCATAAATTCGTTCCTGGAGATTGCTATACCATATTTTAAAATCCAAAGAAAGAATCGGATAAATAATTATGCCCTCACGCCACCCCGTGGCACGTTAAAAATTTTGACAGTATTGCCAAAGGGGGTAGTACACGAGACGGAGGAAAAACTGAGTATGGGTGGAACCACTAAATCAGATCATAAATTCGGTCATGGATACTAACATACCATATTTTGTGACCCTAAGAAATAATCAGATCAATAATTATGCCCTCACGCCACCCCGTGGCTTGTTCAAAATTTTGCCAGTATTGCCAAAGGGGGGTAGTACACGAGCCGGAGGAAAAACTCAGTATGGGTCTAACCACTGAATCGGATCATAAATTCGGTCATGGAGACTGCCATACCATATTTTAAGACCCTAAGAAATTTTGACAGTATTGCCAAACGGAGGTAGTACACGAGACGGAGAAAAAACTGAGTATGGGTGGAACCACTGAATCAGGTCATAAATTCGGTCATGGATACTAACATACCGTATTTTGTGACCCTAAGAAATAATCAGATCAATAATTATGCCCTCACGCCACCCCGTGGCCTGTTCAAAATTTTGCCAGTATTGCCAAAGGGGGTAGTACACGAGCCGGAGGAAAAACTCAGTATGGGTCTAACCACTGAATCGGATCATAAATTCGGTAATGTTGATTCCCATACCATATTTTTAAGACCCTAAAAAGAATCGGATCAATTATTATGCCCTCACACCACCCCGTGGCCCGTTCGAAATTTTGCCAGTATTGCCAAAGGAGGTAGTACACGAGCCGGAGGAAAAACCGCGTGTGGGTCGAATAACTGAATCGGATCATAAATTCGGTCATGGAGATTGCCATACCATATTTTAAGACCCTAAGAAAGAATCTGATAAATAATTATGCCCTCACGCCACCACGTGGCCCGTTAAAAATTTTGACAGTATTGCCAATGGGGGTAGTACACGAGACGGAGGAAAAACTGAGTATGGGTGGAACCACTGAATCGGATCATAAATTCGGTCATGGAGACTGCCATACCATATTTTATGACCCTAAGAAAAAATCAGATCAATAATTATGCCATCACGGCACGCCATGGCGCGTTCGAAATTTTTCCAGTAATCCAAAGGTGGTAGTACACGAGTCGTAGGAAAAACTGAGTACGGATCGAACCACTTAATCGAATCATAAATTCTGTCATGAAGACTGCCATACCATATTTTGTGACCCTAAGAAAGAATCGGATCAATAATTATGCCCTCACGTCACCCCATGGCTCGTTCGAAATTTTGTCAGTATTTCCCAAGGTGTGTAGTACACGAGCCGGAGGAAAAACTGAGTATAGGTGGAACCACTGAATCGGATCATAAATTCGGTCATGGAGACTGCCATACCATATTTTATGACCCTAAGAAAAAATCAGATCAATAATTATGCCATCACGGCACGCCATGGCGCGTTCGAAATTTTTCCAGTAATCCAAAGGTGGTAGTACACGAGTCGTAGGAAAAACTGAGTACGGATCGAACCACTTAATCGAATCATAAATTCTGTCATGAAGACTGCCATACCATATTTTGTGACCCTAAGAAAGAATCGGATCAATAATTATGCCCTCACGTCACCCCATGGCTCGTTCGAAATTTTGTCAGTATTTCCCAAGGTGTGTAGTACACGAGCCGGAGGAAAAACTGAGTATAGGTGGAACCACTGAATCGGATCAAAAATTCGGTCGTGAAGACTACCATACCATATTTTGTGACCATAAGAAATAATCGAATTAATAATTATGCCCTTACGCCACCCAGTGGCCCGTTTGATATTTTGCCAGTATTGCCAAAAGGGGTGATACACGAGTCGGAGGAAAATCTAAGTATGGGTCGAACCACTGAATCGGATCATAAATTCGGTCATGGAGACTGCCATACCATATTTTGTGACCCTAAGAAAGAATTGGATAAATAAATATGCCCTCACGCCACCCCGTGGCACGTTAAAAATTTTGACAGTATTGCCAAAGGGGGTAGTACACGAGACGGAGGAAAAACTGAGTATGGGTGGAACCACTGAATCAGATCATAAATTCGGTCATGGATACTAACATACCATATTTTGTGACCCTAAGAAATAATCAGATCAATAATTATGCCCTCACGCCACCCCGTGGCCTGTTCAAAATTTTGCCAGTATTGCCAAAGGGGGTAGTACACGAGCCGGAGGAAAAACTCAGTATGGGTCTAACCACTGAATCGGATCATAAATTCGGTCATGGTGATTCCCATACCATATTTTTAAGACCCTAAAAAGAATCGGATCAATTATTATGCCCTCACACCACCCCGTGGCCCGTTCGAAATTTTGCCAGTATTGCCAAAGGAGGTAGTACACGAGCCGGAGGAAAAACCGCGTATAGGTCGAATCACTGAATCGGATCATAAATTCGGTCATGGAGATTGCCATACCATATTTTAAGACCCTAAGAAAGAATCGGATAAATAATTATGCCCTCACGCCACCACGTGGCCCGTTAAAAATTTTGACAGTATTGCCAAAGGGGGTAGTACACGAGACGGAGGAAAAACTGAGTATGGGTGGAACCACTGAATCGGATCAAAAATTCGGTCATGGAGACTGCCATACCATATTTTATAACCCTAAGAAAAAATCAGATCAATAATTATGCCATCACGCCACCCCGTGGCGCGTTCGAAATTTTGCCAGTAATGCCAAAGGGGGTAGTACACGAGTCGTAGGAAAAACTGAGTATGGATCGAACCACTGAATCGAATCATAAATTCTGTCATGAAGACTGCCATACCATATTTTGTGACCCTAAGAAAGAATCGGATCAATAATTATGCCCTCACGTCACCCCATGGCTCGTTCGAAATTTTGTCAGTATTTCCAAAGGTGTGTAGTACACGAGCCGGAGGAAAAACTGAGTATAGATGGAACCACTGAATCGGATCAAAAATTCGGTCATGAAGACTTCCATACCATATTTTGTGACCCTAAGAAAGAATCAGATCAATAATTATGCCCTCACGCCACCCCGTGGCCAGTTAAAAATTTTGACAATATTGCCAATGGGGGTAGTACATGAGACGGAGGAAAAGCTGAGTATGGGTGGAACCACTGAATCGGATCATAAATTCGGTCGTGAAGACTACCATACCATATTTTGTGACCCTAAGAAATAATCGGATTAATAATTATGCCCTTACGCCACCCAGTGGCCCGTTTGAAATTTTCCCAGTATTGCCAAAGGGGGTGGTACAAGAGTCGGAGGAAAATCTAAGTATGGGTCGAACCACTGAATCAGATCATAAATTCGGTCATGGAGACTGCCATACCATATTTTGTGACCCTAAGAAAGAATTGGATAAATAATTATGCCCTCACGCCACCCCGTGGCCCGTTCGAAATTTTGTCAGTATTGCCAAAGGTGGTAGTACACGAGTTGGAGGAAAAACTCAGTATGGGTCTAACCACTAAATCGGATCATAAATTCGGTCATGGTGATTCCCATACCATATTTTAAGACCCTAAGAAAGAATCGGATCAATTATTATGCCCTCACACCACCCCGTGGCCCGTTCGAAAATTTGCCTGTATTGCCAAAGGAGGTAGTACACGAGCCGGAGGAAAAACCGCGTATTGGTCGAATCACTGAATCAGATCATAAATTCGGTCATGAAGAATACCATACCATATTTTGTGACCCTAAGAAAGAATCGGAATAATAATTATGCCCTCACGCCACACCGTGGCCCGTTTCAAATTTTGCCAGTATTGCCAAAGGGGTGGTGCACGAGACGGAGGAAAAACTGAGTATTGGTTGAACCACTGAATCGGATCATAAATTCGGACATGGAGACTGCCATACCATATTTTGTGACCCTATGAAATAATCAGATCGATAGTTATGCCCTCACTCCACCCCGTGGCCCGTTCGAAATTTTGCCAGTATTGCCAAATGGGGTCGTACACGAGTCGGAGGAAAAACTGAGTATGGGTCGAACCACTGAATCGGAATATAAATTCGGTCATGGAGACTGCCATACCATATTTTAAGACCCTAAGAAAGAATCGGATCAATTATTATACCCTCACGCCACCCCGTGGCCCGTTCGAAATTTTGCCCGTATTGCCAAAGGGGGTCATACACGATTCGGAGGAAAAACCGCGAATGGGTGGAACCACTGAATCGGATCATAAATTCGGTCATGGAGACTTCCATACCATATTTTGTGACCCTAAGAAAGGATCAGATCAATAATTATGCCCTCACGCCACCCCGTGGCCCGTTAAAAATTTTGACAGTATTGCCAATGGGGGTAGTACACGAGACGGAGGAAAAGCTGAGTATGGGTGGAACCACTGAATCGGATCATAAATTCGGTCGTGAAGACTACCAAACCATATTTTTTGACCCTAAGAAATAATCGGATTAATAATTATGCCCTTACGCCACCCCGTGGCCCGTTTGAAATTTTGCCAGTATTGCCAAAGGGGGTGGTACACTAGTCGGAGGAAAATCTAAATATGGGTCGAACCACTGAATCGGATCATAAATTCGGTCATGGAGACTGCCATACCATATTTTGTGACCCTAAGAAAGAATTGGATAAATAATTATGCCCTCACGCCACCCCGTGGCCCGTTCGAAATTTTGTCAGTATTGCCAAAGGTGGTAGTACACGAGTCGGAGGAAAAACTCAATATGGGTCTAACACTGAATCGGATCATAAATTCGGTCATGGTGATTCCCATACCATATTTTAAGACCCTAAGAAAGAATCGGATCAATTATTATGCCCTCACACCACGCCGTGGCCCGTTCAAAATTTTGCCAGTATTACCAAAGGAGGTAGTACACGAGCCGGAGGAAAAACCGCGTATTGGTCGAATCACTGAATCGGATCATAAATTCGGTCATGAAGAATACCATACCATATTTTGTGACCCTAAGAAAGAATCGGAATAATAATTATGCCCTCACGCCACACCGTGGCCCGTTTCAAATTTTGCCAGTATTGCCAAAGGGGTGGTACACGAGACGGAGGAAAAACTGAGTATTGGTGGAACCACTGAATCGGATCATAAATTCGGTCATGGAGACTACCATACCATATTTTGTGACCCTAAGAAATAATCAGATCAATAATTATGCCCTCACTCCACTTCGTAGACCGTTCGAAATTTTGCCAGTATTGCCAAATGGGGTCGTACACGAGTCGGAGGAAAAACTAAGTATGGGTCGAACCACTGAATCGGAACATAAATTCGGTCATGGAGACTGCCATACCATATTTTAAGACCCTAAGAAAGAATCGGATCAATTATTATGCCCTCACGCCACCCCGTGGCCTGTTCGAAATTTTGTCAGTATTGCCAAAGGTGGTAGTACACGAGTCGGAGGAAAAACTCAGTATGGGTCTAACCACTGAATCGGATCATAAATTCGGTCATGGTGATTCCCATACCATATTTTAAGACCCTAAGAAAGAATCGGATCAATTATTATGCCCTCACACCACCCCGTGGCCCGTTCGAAATTTTGCCAGTATTGCCAAAGGAGGTAGCACACGAGCCGGAGGAAAAACCGCGTATTGGTCGAATCACTGAATCGGATCATAAATTCGGTCATGAAGAATATCATACCATATTTTATGACCCTAAGAAAGAAACGGAATAATAATTATGCCCTCACGCGACACCGTGGCCCGTTTCAAATTTTGCCAGTATTGCCAAAGGGGTGGTACACGAGACGGAGGAAAAACTGAGTATTGGTGGAACCACTGAATCGGATCATAAATTCGGTCATGGAGACTGCCATACCATATTTTGTGACCCTAAGAAATAATCAGATCGATAATTATTGATCCGATTTTTTGTTAGGGCCATAAAATATTGTATGGCAGTTGATCCGAATCAATGGTTCGACCCATACTCGGTTTTTCCTCCGTCTCGCGTATTACCTCGTTTGGCAATACTCACAAAATTTCTAAAGGGCCACGGGGGTGGCATCAGGGCATAATTATTGATCCGATTTTTTGTTAGGGACATAAAATATTATATGGCAGTCTCCATGACCGAATTTATGATCCGATTCAGTGATTCAACCCATACTTTGGTTTTCCTCCATCTCGGGTACTACCACCTTTAGCAATACTGGCAAAATTTCGAACGGGCCACGGGGGTGGCGTCAGGGCATAATTATTGATCTGATTCATTCTTAGTGCCATAGAAAATTGTATGGCAGTCTCCATGACCGAATTGATGATCTGATTGAGTGGTTCGACCCATACTCTGTTTCTCCTCCGGCTAGTGTACTAACCCCTTTGGCAATACAGGCAAAATTTCAAACAAGCCACGTGGTGGCATCAGGACATAATTATTGATCCGATTTTTTCTTAGGGTCATAAAATAATGTATGGCAGTATCCATGACCGAATTTATGATCCGATTTAGTGGTTCGACCCATATTCAGTTTTTCCTCCGGCTCTTATACTACCCTCTTTGGCAATAAGGGTTAAATTTTGAACGGGCCACGGGGTGGCATGAGGGTAAAATTATTGATCTGATTTTTTTTTAGGGCCATAAAATATTGTATGCAGTCTCCATGACAGAATTTATGATCTGATTCAGTGGTTCGACCCATACTCTATTTTTCCTCCGTCTCGCGTACTACCTCGTTTGACAATACTCGCAAAATTTCGAACGAGCCACGGGGGTGGCATCAGGGCATAATTATTAATCCGATTTTTTGTTAGGGCCAAAAAATATTGTATGGCTGTCTCCATAACCGAATTTATGATCCGATTCAGTGATTCAACCCATACTTTGGTTTTCCTCCGTCTCGGGTACTACCCCCTTTAGCTATACTAGCAAAATTTCGAACGGGCCATGGGGTGGAGTCAAGGCATAAGTATCGATCCAATTATTTCTTAGGGTCATAAAATAATGTATGGCAGTCTCCAAGACCGAATTTATAATCAGATTCAGTGGTTCGACCCCATATTCAGTTTTTCCTCTGACTTGTGTACTACCGCGTTTGACAATACTACAAAAATTTCGAACGGGCCACGAGGTGGAGTCAGGGCAAAAGTATTGATCCGATTTTTTCTTAGGGTCATAAAATTTTGTATAGAAGTCTCCATAACCGAATTTATGATCCGATTCAGAGGTTCGACACACACTCAGTTTTTCCTCGGCTCGTGTACTACCCCCTTTGGCAATACTGGTAAAATTTCGAATGGGCCACGGGGTGGCGTTAAGGTATAATTATTGATCCGATTCTTTCTTAGGGCCATAAAATATTGCATGGTAGTCTTTTAGACCGAATTTATGAACCGATTCAGTGGTTCAACCCATACTCAGTTTTTCCTACGGCTCGTTTACTACCCCTTTGGCAATACTTGCAAAATTTCGAACATGTCACGGATTGGCGTCAGGGCATAATTATTGATCGGATTATTTATTAGGGACAAAAAAATATTGTATGGCAGTCTCCATGATCGAATTTATGATCCGATTCAGTGATTCGACACATACTAAGTTTTTCCTCCGTCTCGTGTACTAACCCCTTTGGCAATACTGGCAAAATTTCAAACGGGCCACGTGGTGGCATCAGGACATAATTATATATCCGATTCTTTCTTAGGGTCATAAAATAATGTATGGCAGTCTCCATGACCGAATTTATAATCGGATTCAGTGGTTCGACCCATATTGAATTTTTCCTCCGACTTGTGTACTACCCCGTTTGGCAATACTGGCAAAATTTCGAACGGCCACGTGGTGGAGTCAGGGCAAAAGTATTGATCCGATTCATTCTTAGGTTCATAAAACTTTGTATGGCAGTCTCCTAGACCGAATTTATGATCCATTTCAGTGGTTCGACCCATACTCTGTTTTTTTCCTCCGTCTCGCGTACTACCTCGTTTGGCAATACTCGCAAAATTTCGAACCGGCCACGGGGTGGCATCAGGGCATAATTATTGATCCGATTTTTTGTTAGTGCCGAAAAATATTGTATGGCTGTCTCCATAACCGAATTTATGATCCGATTCAGTGATTCAACCCATAATTTGGTTTTCCTCCGTCTCGGGTACTACCCCCTTTAGCAATACTGGCAAAATTTCGAACGGGCCACGGGGTGGAGTCAAGGAATAAGTATTGATCCGATTATTTCTTAGGGTCATAAATTTTTGTATGGAAGTCTCTATGACCGAATTTATGATCCGATTCGGTGGTTCGAACCATACTCTGTTTTTCCTACGTCTCGCGTACTATCCCTTTGGCAATAATGGCAAAATTTCGAACGGGTCACGAGGTTTCGTCAGGGCATATTTATTGATCTGATTCTTTCTTAGGGTCATAAAATATTGTATGGCAGTCTCCTTGACCGAATTTATGATCTGATTCAGTGGTTCGACCGATACTCTGTTTCTCCTCCGGCTCGTGTACTAACCCCATTGGCAATACTGGCAAAATTTCAAAACGGGCCACGTGGTGGCGTCAGAACATAATTATTGATCTGATTCTTTCTTAGGGTCATAAAATAATGTATGACAGTCTCCATGACCGAATTTATAATCAGATTCAGTGGTTCGACCCATATTCAGTTTTTCCTCTGACTTGTGTACTACCCCGTTTGGCAATACTGACAAAATTTCGAACGGGCCATGAGGTGGAGTCTGGGAAAAAGTAATTATCCGATTCTTTCTTAGGGTCATAAAATTTTGTATGGCAGTCCCCTAGACAGAATTTATGATCCGATTCAGTGGTGCGATCCATACTCAGTTTTTCCTCCGGCTCTTGTACTACCCCCTTTGTCAATAAGGGTCAAATTTCGAACTGGCCAGGGGGTGGTGTGAGGGCATAATTATTAATCCGATTTTTTGTTAGGGCCATAAAATATTGTATGGCAGTTGATCCGATTCAGTGGTTCGACCCATACTCTATTTTTCCTCCGTCTCATGTACTACCTCGTTTGGCAATACTCGTAAAATTTCGAAAGGGCTACGGGGTGGCATCAGGGGATAATTATTGATCCGATTTTTTGTTAGGGACATAAAATATTGTATGGCAGTCTACATGACCGAATTTATGATCCGATTCAGTGATTCAACCCATACTTTGGTTTTCCTCAGTCTCGGGTACTACCCTCTTTAGCAATACTGGCAAAATTTCGAACGGGCCACGGGGTGGTGTCAGGGCATAATTATTGATCTGATTCTTTCTTATGGTCATAAAATATTGTATGGCAGTCTCTATGATCGAAATTATGATCCGATTCAGTGGTTCGACACATACTCAGTTTTTCCTCTGGCTCGTGTACTACCCCCTTTGGCAATACTGGTAAACTTTCGAACGGGCAACCGGGTAGCGTTAGGGCATAATTATTGATCTGATTCTTTCTTCGGGCCATAAAATATTGTATGGTAGTCTTTGTGACCGAATTTAAGATCTGATTCAGTGGTTCGACCCATACTCTGTTCTCCTCCGGCTCGTGTACTACCCCCTTTAGCAATACTGGCAAAATATCGAACGGGCCACGGGGTGGCGTCCGGGCATAATTATTGATCTGATTCTTTTTTAGGGTCATAAAATATTGTATGGCAGTCTCCATGACCGAATTTATGATCCGATACAGTGGTTCGACACATATTCAGTTTTTCCTCCGACTTGTGTACTACTCCGTTTGGCTATACAGGCAAATTTTTGAACGGGCCACGGGGTGGAGTCAGGGCATAATTATTTATCCGATTCTTTCTTAGGGCCATAAAATATTGTATGGGAGTCTTTTAGACCGAATTTATGATCCGATTCAGTGGTTCGACCCATACACTGTTTTTCCTCCGGCTTGTGTAATAACCACTTTGGCAATACTGGCAAAATTTCGAACAGGCCACGGGGTGGTGATAGGGAATAATTATTGATCCGATTTTTTGTTAGGGCCATAAAATTTTGTATGGCAGTCTCAATGACCGAATTTATGATCTGATACGGTGGTTCGACACATACTCAGTTTTTCCTCCGGCTCGTGTACTACCCATTTGGCAATACTGGTAAAATTTAGAACGGGCCACGGGGTGGCGTCAGGGCATAATTATTGATCCGATTCTTTCTTAGGGCCATAAAATATTGTATGGCAGTCTCCATGACCGAATTTATGATCTGATTCAGTGGGTCGACCCATACTCTGTTTCTCCTCCGGCTCGTGTACTAACCCCTTTGGCAATATTGGCAAAATTTCAAACGGGTCATGTGGTGGCGTCAGGACATAATTATTGATCCGATTCTTTCTTAGGGTCATAAAATATTGTATGGCAGTCTCCATGACCGAATTTATGATCCGATTCAGTGATTCATCCCATACTTTGGTTTTCCTCCGTCTCGTGAACTAACCCCTTTGGCAATACTGGCAAAATTTCAAACGGGCCACGTGGTGGCGTCAGGACATAATTATTGATCTGGTTCTTTCTTAGGGTCATAAAATATTTTATGGCAGTCTCCATGACCGAATTTATGATCCGATTCAGTGGTTCGACACATACTCAGTTTTTCCTCCGGCTCGTGTACTACCCCCTTTGGCAATACTGGTAAACTTTCGAACGGGCAACGGGGTAGCGTTAGAGCATAATTATTGATCCGATTTTTTCTTAGGTCCATAAAATATTGTATGGCAGTCTCCATGATCGAATTTATGATCTGATTCAGTGGTTCGACCCATACTCTGTTCTCCTCCGGCTCGAGTACTACCTCCTTTTGGAAAATACTGGCAAAATATCGAACGGGCCACGGGGTGGCGTCAGGGCATATTGATTGATCTGATTTTTTTGGGTCATAAAATATTATATGGCAGTCTCCATGACCGAATTTATGATCCGATTCAGTGGTTTGACACATATTCAGTTTTTCCTCCGACATGTGTACTACCCCGTTTGGCAATACTGGCAAAATTTCGAACGGGCCACGGGGTGGAGTCAGGGCATAATCATTTATCCGATTCTTTCTTAGGGCCATAAAATAATGTATGACAGTCTATTAGACCGAATTTATGATCCGATTCAATGGTTCGACCCATACTCTATTTTTCCTCCGGCTCGTGTAATAACCATTTTGGCATTACTGGGAAAATTTCGAACAGGCCACGGGGTGGGTCAGGGCATAATTATTGATCCGATTTTTTGTTAGGGCCATAAAATTTTGTATGGCAGTCTCTATGACCAAATTTATGATCCGATACGGTGGTTCGACACCTATACAGTTTTTCCTCCGACTTGTGTACTACCCCTTCTGGAAATACTGGCAAAATTTCGAACGGGCCACGGGGTGGAGTCAGGGCATAATAATTTATCCGATTCTTTCTTAGGGCCATAAAATATTGTATGGCAGTCTTTAAGAACGAATTTATGATCCGATTCAGTGGTTCGTCCCATACTCTGTTTTTCCTCCGGCTCGTGTAATAACCACTTTGGCAATATTGACAAAATTTCGAACGGGCCACGGGGTGGCGTCAGGGCATAATTATTGATCCGATTTTTTGTTAGGGCCATAAAATTTTGTATGGCAGTCTCTATGACCGAATTTATGATCCGATACGGTGGTTCGACACATATTCAGTTTTTCCTCCGACTTGTGTACTACCCCTTTTGGAAATATTAGCAAAATTTCGAACGGGCCGCGGGGTGGAGTCAGAGCATAATTATTTATCCGATTCTTTCTTAGGGCCATAAAATATTGTATGGCAGTCTTTAAGACCGAATTTATGATCCGATTCAGTGGTTTGACCCATACTCTGTTTTTCCTCCGGCTCGTGTAATAACCACTTTGGCAATATTGACAAAATTTCGAACGGGCCACGGGGTGGCGTCAGGGCATAATTATTGATATGATTCTTTTTTCGGGTCATAAAATATTGTATGGCAGTCTCTATGACCGAATTTATTATATGATTCAGTGGTTCGACACATACTAGTTTTTCCTCCGGCTCGTGTACTACCCTCTTTGGCGATACTGGTAAACTTTCGAACGGGCAACGGGGTAGCGTTAGGGCATAATTATTGGTCCGATTCTTTCTTAGGGCCATAAAATATTGTATGGCAGTCTTTTAAGCCGAATTTATGATCTGATTCAGTGGTTCGACCCATATTCAGTTTTTTCTCCGACTTGTGTACTATCCCGTTTGGCAATACTGGCAAAATTTCGAACGGACTAGGGGGTGGAGTCAGGGAAAAGTATTTATCCGATTCCTTCCTAGGGTCAAAAAATTTTGTATGGCAGTCTCCTAGACAGAATTTATGATCAGATTCAGTGGTTCGACCCATACTCAGTTGTTCCTCCGGCTCTTATACTGCCCCTTTGGCAATAAGGGTCAAATTTCGAATGGGCTACGGTGTGGCGTGTGGGCATAATTATTGATCCGATTTTTGGTTAGGGCCATAAAATATTGTAGGGCAATCTCCATGACCGAATTTATGATCTGATTCAGTGGTTCGGCCCATACTCTGTTTTTCCTCCGTCTCGCGTACTACCCCGTTTGGCAATACTCGCAAAATTTCCAACGGGCCACGGGGTGGCATCAGGGCATAATTATTGATCCGATTTTTTGTTAGGGCCATAAAATGTTGTATGGTAGTCTCCACGACCGAATGTATGATCTGATTCAGTGATTCAACCCATACTTTGGTTTTCCTCCGTCTCGGGTACTACCCTCTTTAGCAATACTGGCAAATTTTGAACGGGCCACGGGGTGGCGTCAGGGCATAATTATTGATCCGATTCTTTCTTAGGGTCATAAAATAATGTATGGCAATCACCATGACCGAACTTACGATCCGATTCAGTGGTTCGACCGATATTCAGTTTTTCCTCCGACTTATGTACTACCCCGTTTGGCAATACTGGCAAAATTTCGAACGGGCGACGGGGTGGAGTCAGGGCAAAAGTATTGATCCGATTCTTTCTTAGGGTCTTAAAATTTTGTATAGCAGTCTCCTAGATCGAATTTATGATCCGATTCAGTGGTTCGACCCATACTCTGTTTTTTCTCCTATTCTTGTACTACCCCCTTTGGCAATAAGGGTTAAATTTCGAACGGGCCACGGGGTGGCGTGAGGGCAAAATTATTGATCAGATTTTTTGTTAGTGCCATAAAATATTGTATGGCAGTCTCCATGACCGAATTTATGATCCGATTCAGTTATTCAACCCATACTTTGGTTTTCCTCCGTCTCGGGTACTACCCCATTTAACAATACAGGAAAAATTTCGAACGGGCCACGGGGTGGCGTCAGGGCGTAATTATTGATCCGATTCTTTCTTAGGGCCATAAAATATTGTATGGCAGTCTGCATGACCGAATTTATGTTCCGATTCAGTGGTTCGACACATACTCAGTTTTTCCTCCGGCTCGTGTACAACCCCCTTTGGCAATACTGGTAAAATTTTAAACGGGCAACGGGGTGGCGTTAGGGCATAATTATTGATCTGATTCTTTCTTAGGGCCATAAAATATTGTATGGCAGTCTTTTAGACCGAATTTATGATCCGATTCAGTTGTTCGACCCATACTCTGTTTTTCCTCCGTCTCGTGTACTAACCACTTTGGCGATTCCGGCAAAACTTCTAACGGGCCACGGGGTGGCGTCAAGGCATAATTATTGATTCAATTCTTTCTTAGGGTCATAAAATATTGTATAGCAGTCTCCATGACCGAATTTAAGATCCGATTCAGTGGCTCGATATATACCCAGTTTTTCCTCCTGCTCGTGTACACCCTTTGGCAATACTGGTAAAATTTCGAACGGGCCACGGGGTGGCGTTAAGGCATAATTATTGATCCGATTCTTTCTTAGGGCCATAAAATATTGCATGGCAGTCTTTTAGACCGAATTTAGGACCCGATTCAGTGGTTCAACCCATACTCAGTTTTTCCTCTGGCTCGTGTACTACCCCTTTGGCAATACTGGCAAAACTTCGAACATGCCACGGGTTGGCGTCAGTGCATAATTATTGATCGGATTATTTCTTAGGGCCAAAAAAATATTGTATGGCAGTCTCCATGATCGAATTTATGATCCGATTCAGTGATTCGACCCATAATCAGTTTTCCTCCGACTCATGTACTAACCCCTTTGGCAATACCGGCAAAATTTCGAACGGGCCACAGGGTGGCGTTAGGGCATAATTATTGATCTGATTTTTTCTTAGGGTCATAAAATAATGTATGGTAGTATCCAAGACCGAATTTATGATCCGATTCAGTTGTTCGACCCATACTCAGTTTTTCCTCCGGCTCATATACTACCCTATTTGGCAATAAGGGTCAAATTTCGAACGGGCCACGGGTTGGCGTGAGGGCAAAATTATTGATCCGGTTTTTTTTTGGGCCATAAAATATTGTATGGCAGTCTCCATGATCGAATTTATGATCCGATTCGGTGGTTCGACCCATACTTTGGTTTTCTTCCGTCTCGGGTACTACCTCCTTTACCAATACTGGCAAAATTTCGAACGGGCCACGGGGTGGAGTCAAGGCATAAGTATTGATCCGATTATTTCTTATGTTCATAAAATTTTGTATGGAAGTCTCTATGACCAAATTTATGATCCGATTCGGTGGTTCGAACCATACTCTGTTTTTCCTCCGTCTCACGTAATACCCCTTTGGCAATAATGGCAAAATTTCGAAGGGGCCAAGAGGTGGCGTCAGGGCATATTTATTGAACTGATAGTTTCTTAGGGTCATAAAATATTGTATGGCAGTCTCCATGACCGAATTTTTGATCTGATTCAGTGGTTCGACCCATACTCTGTTTCTCCTCCGGCTCGTGTACTAACCCCTTTGGCAATACTGGCAAAATTTCAAACAGGCCACATGGTGGCGTTAGGACATAATTATTAATCCGATTCTTTCTTAGGGTCATAAAATAATTTATGGCAGTCTCCATGACCGAATTTATAATCAGATTCAGTGGTTCGACTCATATTCAGTTTTTCCTCCGACTTGTGTACTACCCCGTTTGGAAATAATGGCAAAATTTCGAATGGGCCACGAGGTGGAGTCAGGGCAAAAGTATTGATACGATTCTTTCTTAGTGTCATAAAATTTTGTATGGCAGTCTCCTAGACCGAATATATGATCTGATTCAGTGGTTCGACCCATTCTCAGTTTTTCCTCCAGCTCTTATACTACCCCCTTTGGTAATAAGGGTCAAATTTCAAACGGGCCACGGGGTGGCGTGAGGGCATAATTATTGATCCGATTTTTTGTTAGGGCCATAAAATATTGTATGGCAGTCTCCATGACCGAATTTCTGATCCGATTCAGTGGTTCGACCCATACTCGGTTTATCCTCCGTCTCGCGTACTACCTCGTTTGGCAATACTCGCAAAATTTCGAACGGGCCACGGGTGGCGTCAGGGCATAATTATTGATCCGATTTGTTGTTAGGGCCAAAAAATATTGTATGGCTGTCTCCATAACCGAATTTATGATCCGATTCAGTGATTCAACCCATACTTTGGTTTTCCTCCGTCTCGGGTACTACCCTCTTAAGCAATACTGGCAAAATTTCGAACGGACCACAGGGTGGAGTCAAGGTATAAGTATGGATCCGATTATTTCTTAGGTTCATAAAATTTTGTATGGAGGTCTCTATGACCAAATTTATGATCCGATTCGTTGGTTCGAACCATACTCTGTTTTTCCTCCGACTCGCGTACCACCCCTTTGGCAATAATGACAAAATTTCGAACGGGCCACGAGGTGGCGTCAGTGCATATTTATTGATCTGATTCTTTCTTAGGGTCATAAAATATTGTATGGCAGTCTCCATGACCGAATTTATGATCCGATTCAGTGGTTCAACCCATACTCTTTTTTCCTCCGTCTCGCGTACTACCCTTTTTGGCAATACTAGAAAAATTTTGAACGGGCCACGGGGTGGCATCAAGGCATAATTATTGATCCGATTTTTTGCTAGGGACATAAAATATTGTATGGCAGTCTCCATGACCGAATTTTTGATCCGATTCAGTGGTTCGAACCGTACTCTGTTTTTTCCTCCGTCTCGCGTACTACCCCGTTTGGCAATACTCGCAAAATTTCGAACTGGCCACGGGGTGGCATCAGGCCATAATTATTGATTCGATTTTTTGTTAGGGCCAAAAAATATTGTATGGCTGTCTCCATAACCGAATTTATGTTCCGATTCCGTGATTCAACCCATACTTTGGTTTTCCTCCGTCTCGGGTACTACCCCCTTTAGTAATACTGGCAAAATTTCGAACGGGTCACGGGATGACATCAGGGCATAATTATTGATCCGATTTTTTGTTTGGGCCATAAAATATTGTATTGCAATCTCCATGACCGAATTTATGATCCTATTCAGTGGTTCTACCCATATTCAGTTTTTCCTCCGACTTATGTACTACCCCGTTTGGCAATACAGGCAAAATATCGAACGGGCCACGGGGTGGCGTCAGGGCATAATTGTTGATCTGATTCTTTTTTAGGGTCATAAAATATTGTATGGCACTCTCCATGACCGAATTTATGATTCGATTCAGTGGTTCGACACATATTAGTTTTTCTCCGACTTGTGTACTACCCCGTTTGGCAATACTGGTAAAATTTCGAACGGGCAACGGGGTGGAGTCGGGGCATAATTATTTATCCGATTCTTTCTTAGGGCCATAAAATATTGTATGGCAGTCTTTTAGACCGAATTTATGATCCGATTCAGTGGTTCGACCCATACACTGTTTTTCCTCCGGCTAGTGTACTAATCACTTTGGCAATACTGCAAAAATTTCGAACGAGCCACGGGGTGGTGTCAGGGCATAATTATTGATCAGATTTTTTGTTAGGGCCATAAAATTTTGTATGGCAGTCTCTATGACCAAATTTATGATCCGATACGGTAGTTCAACAAATACTCAGTTTTTCCTCCGGCTCGTGTACTACCTCCTTTGGCAATACTGGTAAAATTTCAAACGGGCCACGTGGTGGCGTCAAGGCATAATTATTGATCTGATTCTTTCTTAGGGCCATAATATATTGTATGGCAATCTTTTAGACCGAATTTACGATCCGATTCAATGGTTCGACCCATACTCTGTTTCTCCTAAGGCTCGTGTACTAACCCGTTTGGGTATACTGACAAAATTTCGAACGGGCCACGGGGTGGCGTCAGGGCATAATTATTGATCCGATTCTTTCTTAGGGTACTAAAATAATCTATGGCAGTCTCCATGACCGAATTTATGATCCGATTCAGTGGTTCGACCCATATTCAGTTTTTCCTCCGACTTGTGTACTACCCCGTTTGGCACTACTGGCAAAATTTCGAACGGGCCACGGGGTGGCGTCAGGGCATAATTATTGATCCAATAATTTCTTAGGGTCATAAAATAATGTATGGCAGTCTCCATGACCGAACTTATGATCCGATTTAGTGGTTCAATCCATATTCAGTTTTTCCTCCGACTTATATACTACCCCGTTTGGCAATACTGGAAAAATTTCGAACGGGCCACGGGGTGGAGTCAGGGCAAAAGTATTTATCCGATTCTTTCTTAGGGTCATAAAATTTTGTATGGCAGTCTCCTAGACCGAATTTACAATCCGATTCAGTGGTTCGACCCATACTCAGTTTTTTCTCCTACTCTTTTACTACCACCTTTGGCAATAAGGGCCAAATTTTGAATGGGCCACGGGGTGGCGTGAGGGCAAAATTATTGATCCGATTTTTTGTTAGGTCCATAAAATATTGTATGACAGTATCCATGACCGAATTTATGATCCTATTCAGTGATTCAACCCATACTTTGGTTTTCCTATGTCTCGGGTACTACCCCATTTAGCAATACAAGAAAAATTTCGAACGGACCACAGGGTGGCGTCAGGGCATAATTATTGATCCGATTCTTTTTTAGGGTTATAAATATTGTATGGCAGTCTCCATGACCGAATTTATGATCCGATTCAGTGGTTCGACACATACTCAGTTTTTCCTCCGGCTCGTGTACTACCCCCTTTGGCAATACTGATAAAATTTTGAACGGGCAACGGAGTGGCGTTAGGGCATAATTATTGATCCGATTCATTCTTAGGGCTAAAAAATATTGTATGGCAGTCTTTTAAACCGAATTTAAGATCCGATTCAGTGGTTCGACCAATACACTGTTTTTCCTCCGGCTCGTGTAGTAACCACTTCGGCAATGCTGGCAAAATTTCGAACGGGCCACGGGGTGGCATCAGAGCATAATTATTGATCCGATTCTTTCTTAGGGTCATAAAATATTGTATGGCAGTCTCCATGACCGAACTTATGATCCGATTCAGTGGTTCGACCCATATTCATTTTTTCCTCCGACTTATGTACTACCCCGTTTGGCAATACTGGCAAAATTTCGAACGGGCGACGGGGTGGAGTCAGGGCTAATGTATTGATCCGATTCTTTCTTAGGGTCTTAAAATTTTGGATGGCAGTCTCCTAGTTCGAATTAATAATCCGATTCAGTGGTTCGACCCATACTCTGTTTTTTCTCCTGCTCTTGTACCACCCCCTTTGGCAAAAAGGGTCAAGTTTCGATTCGATGGTTCGACACATACTCAGTTTTTCCTCCGGCTCGTGTACTACCCCCTTTGGCAATACTGGTAAAATTTTTAACGGGCAACGCGGTGGCATTAGGGCATAATTATTGATCCGATTCTTTCTTAGGGCCATAAAATATTGTATGGCAGTCTTTTAGA
The DNA here is from genome assembly GCF_021521415.1 of Bidens hawaiensis. Classification (NCBI taxonomy): domain Eukaryota; kingdom Viridiplantae; phylum Streptophyta; class Magnoliopsida; order Asterales; family Asteraceae; genus Bidens; species Bidens hawaiensis. Next base: position 384,894 of record NW_027493290.1, read on the forward strand.
CTGAATTTATGATCCGATTTAATTGTTCGACCCATACTCTGTTTTTCCTCCGGCTCGTGTACTAACGACTTTAGCGATTCCGGCAAAACTTCTAACGGGCCACGGGGTGGCGTCAAGGCATAATTATTGATCCAATTCTTTCTTAGGGTCATGAAATATTGTATAGCAGTCTCCATGATCGAATTTTTGATCCGATTCAGTGGTTCGATATATACTCAGTTTTTCCTCCTGCTCGTGTACCCCCTTTGGCAATACTGGTAAAATTTTGAACGGGCCACGGGGTGGCGTTAAGGCATAATTATTGATCCGATTCTTTCTTAAGGCCATAAAATATTGCATGGCAGTCTTTTAGACCGAATTTAGGACCCGATTCAGTGGTTCAACCCATACTCAGTTTTTCCTCTGGCTCGTGTACTACCCCTTTGGCAATACTGGCAAAATTTCGAACATGCCACGGGTTGGCGTCAGTGCATAATTATTGATCGGATTATTTCTTAGGGCCAATAAATTATTGTATGGCAGTCTCAATGATCGAATTTATGATCCGATTCAGTGATTCGACCCAACCCATACTCTGTTCTCCTCCGGCTCGTGTACTAACCCCTTTGGCAATACTGGCAAAATTTCAAACGGGCCACGTAGTGGCGTCAGGACAAAATTATTGATCTGATTCTTTCTTAGGGTCATAAAATAATGTATGGCAGTCTCCATGACCGAATTTATTATCAGATTCAGTGGTTCGACCCATATTCAGTTTTTCCTCCGACTTGTGTACTACCCCGTTTGGCAATACTGGCAAAATTTCGAAAGGGCCACGAGGTGGAGTCAGGGCAAAAGTATTGATCCGATTCTTCTTAGTGTCATAAAATTTTGTATGGCAGTCTCCTAGACCGAATATATGATCCGATTCAGTGGTTCGACCCATACTCAGTTTTTCCTCCGGCTCTTGTACAACCCCCTTTGGCAATAAGGGTCAAATTTCGAACGGGCCACGGGGTGGCGTGAGGGCATAATTATTGATCCGATTTTTTGTTAGGGTCATAAAATATTGTATGGCAGTCTCCATGACCTAATTTATGATCCGATTCAGTGGTTCGACCCATACTCTGTTTATCCTCCGTCTCACGTACTACCTCGTTTGGCAATACTCGCAAAATTTCGAACGGGCCACGGGTTGCGTCAGGGCATAATTATTGATCCGATTTGTTGTTAGGGCCAAAAAATATTGTATGGTTGTCTCCATAACCGAATTTATGATCCGATTCAGTGATTCAACCCATACTTTGGTTTTCCTCCGTCTCGGGTACTACCCCCTTTAGCAATACTGGCAAAATTTCGAACGGACCACAGGGTGCAGTCAAGGCATAAGTATTGATCCGATTATTTCTTAGGGTCATAAACTTTTGTATGGAAGTATCTATAACAAAAATTATGATCCGATTCGGTGGCTCGAACCATACTATGTTTTTCCTCCGACTCGCGTACTACCCCTTTGGCAATAATGGCAAAATTTCGAACGGGCCACGAGGTGGCGTCAGTGCATATTTAATGATCTATTCTTTCTTAGGGTCATAAAATATTGTATGGTAGTCTCCATGACCGAATTTATGATCCGATTCAGTGGTTCGACCCATACTCTGTTTTTCCTCCGTCTCGCGTACTACCCTCTTTGGCAATACTAGCAAAATTTTGAATGGGCCACGGGGTGGCATCAGGGCATAATTATTGATCCGATTTTTTGCTAGGGCCATAAAATATTGTATGGCAGTCTCCATGACCGAATTTATGATCCGATTCAGTGGTTCGACCCGTACTCTGTTTTTTCCTCCGTCACGCGTACTACCTAGTTTGGCAATACTCGCAAAATTTCGAACGGGCCACGGGGTGGCATCTGGCCATAATTATTGTTCCGATTTTTTGTTAGGGCCAAAAAATATTGTATGGCTGTCTCCATAACCGAATTTATGATCCGATTCCGTGATTCAACCCATACTTTGGTTTTCCTCCGACTCGGGTACTACCCCAGTTAGCAATACTGACAAAATTTCGAACGGGTCACGGGGTGGAATCAGGGCATAATTATTGATCCGATTTTTTTGTTAGGGCCATAAAATTTTGTATGGCAATCTCCTTGACCGAATTTGTGATCCGATTTAGTGGTTCGACCCATATTCAGTTTTTCCTCCGACTTATGTACTACCCAGTTTGGCAATACACGCAAAATATCGAACGGGCTACGGGGTGGCGTCAGGGCATAATTATTGATCTGATTCTTTTTTAGGGTCATAAAATATTGTATGGCAGTCTCCATGACCGAATTTATGATCTGATTCAGTGGTTCGACACATATTAGTTTTTCTCCGACTTGTGTACTACCCCGTTTGGCAATAGTGGTAAAATTTCGAACGGGCCATGGGGTGAAGTCAGGGCATAGTTATTTATCCGATTCTTTCTTAGGGCAATAAAATATTGCATGGCAGTCTTTTAGACCGAATTTATGATCCGATTCAGTGGTTCGATCCATACACTGTTTTTACTCCGGCTCGTGTACTAACCACTTTGGTAATACTGGCAAAATTTCGAACGGGCCACGGGGTGGTAATTATTAATCCGATTTTTTGTTAGGGCCATAAAATTTTGTATGGCAGTCTCTATGACCGAATTTATGATCCGATACGGTGGTTCAACACATACTCAGTTTTTCCTCCGGCTCGTGTACTACCCCCTTTGGCAATACTGGTAAAATTTCAAACGGGCCACGGGGTGGCGTCAGGGCATACTTATTGATCCGATTCTTTCTTAGGGCCATAATATATTGTATGGCAATCTATTAGACCGAATTTACGATCCGATTCAATGGTTCGACACATACTATGTTTCTCCTTCGGCTCGTGTACGTTTTGGCAATACTGATAAAATTTCGAACGAGCCATGGAGTGGCGTCAGAGCATAATTATTGATCTGATTCTTTCTTAGGGTCATAAAATAATCTATGGCAGTCTCCATGACCGAATTTATGATCCGATTCAGTGGTTCGACCCTTATTCAGTTTTTCCTCCGACTTGTGTACTACCCCGTTTGGCACTATTGGCAAAATTTAGAACCGGCCACGGGGTGGAGTCAGGGCAAAAGTATTGATCCGATTCTTTCTTAGGGTCATAAAATTTTGTATGGCAGTCTCCTAGACCGAATTTAAGATCCGATTCAGTGGTTCGAACCATACTCAGTGTTTCCACCGGCTCTTGTACTCCACCCTTTGGCAATAAGGGTCAAATTTCGAACGGGCCACGGTGTGGCATCAGGGCATAATTATTGATCCGATTTTTTGTTAGGGCCATAAAATATTGCATGGCAGTCTCCATGACCGAATGTATGATCCGATTCAGTGATTCAACCCATACTTTGGTTTTCCTCCGTCTCGGGTACTACCCCCTTTAGCAATACTGGCAAAATTTTGAACGGGCCACGGGGTGGCGTCAGGCATAATTATTGATCCGATTCTTTCTTAGGGTCGTAAAATAATGTATGGCAGTCTCCATGACCGAGCTTATGATCCGATTCAGTGGTTCGACCCATATTCAGTTATTCCTCCGACTTATGTACAACCCTGTTTGGCAATACTGGCAAAATTTCGAACGGGCCACGGGGTGGAGTCAGGGCAAAAGTATTGATCCGATTCTTTCTTAGGGTCATAAAATTTTGTATGGCAGTCTCCTAGACCTAATTTATAATCCGATTCAGTGGTTCGACCCATACTCAGTTTTTTCTCCTGCTCTTGTACTACCACCTTTGGCAATAAGGGTCAAATTTCGAACGGGCCACGGGGTGGCGTGAGGGCAAAATTATTGATCCGACTTTTTGTTAGGGCCATAAAATATTGTATGGCAGTCTCCATGAACAAATTTATGATCCGATTCAGTGGTTCAACCCATACTTTGGTTTTCCTATGTCTCGGGTATTACCCCATTTAGCAATACAAGAAAAATTTCGAACGGACCATGGGGTGGCGTCAGGGCATAATTATTGATCCGATTCTTCCTTAGAATTATAAAATATTGCATGGCAGTCTCCATAACCGAACTTATGATCCGATTCAGTGGTTCGACACATACTTAGTTTTTCCTCCGGCTCGTGTACTACCCCCTTTGGCAATACTGATAAAATTTTGAATGGGCAATGGAGTGGCGTTAGGGCATAATTATTGATCCGATTCATTCTTAGGACCATAAAATATTGTATGGCAGTCTTTTAAACCGAATTTAAGATCCGATTCTGTGGTTCGACCAATACTCTTTTTTTCCTCCGGCTCGTGTACTAACCACTTTGGCAATACTGGCAAAATTTCGAACGGGCCACGGGGTGGCATCAGGGCATAATTATTGATCCAATTCTTTCTTAGGGTAACAAAATATTGTATGGCAGTCTCCATGACCGAATTTATGATCCGATTCAGTGGTTCTACCCATACTCTGTTTTTCCTCCGTCTCGCGTACTACCCTATTTGGCAATACTAGCAAAATTTCGAACGGGCCACGGGGTGGCATCAGGGCATAATTATTGATCCGATTTTTTGCTAGTGCCATAAAATATTGTAGGGCAGTCTCCATGACCGAATTTATGATCCGATTCAATGGTTCAACCCATACTCTGTTTTTTCCTCCGTCTCGCGTACTACCCCATTTAGCAATACTAGCAAAATTTCGAACGGGCCACGGGGTGGCATCAGGGCATAATTATTGATCCGATTTTTTTTTATGGCCAAAAAATAATGTATGGCTGTCTCCATAACCAAATTTATGATCCGATTCAGTGATTCAAACCATACTTTGGTTTTCCTCCGTCTCGGGTAATACCCCCTTTAGCAATACTGTCAAAATTTCGAACGGGCCTCGGTGTGGCATCAGGGCATAATTATTGAGCCGATTTTTTGTTAAGGCCATAAAATATTTTATGGAAGTCTCCATGACCGAATTTATGATCCGATTCTGTGATTCAACCCATACTTTGGTTATCCTCCGTCTCGGGTACTACCCCCTTTAGCAATACTGGAAAAATATAGAACCGGCCACGGGGTGGCGTTTGGGCATAATTATTGATCTGATTCTTTTTTATGGTCATAAAATATTGTATGGCAGTCTCCATGACCGAATTAATGTTCCGATTCAGTGGTTCGAAACATATTCAGTTTTTTCTCCGACTTGTGTACTACCCCGTTTGGCAATACTAGTAAAATTTCGAACGGGCCACGGGGTGAGTCAGGGCATAATTATTTATCCGATTCTTTCTTAGGGCCATAAAATATTGTATGGCTGTCTATTAGACCGAATTTATGATCCGATTCAGTGGTTCGACCCATGCTCTGTTTTTCCTCCGACTCGTGTACTAACCACTATGGCAATACTGGCAAAATTTCGAACGGGCCACAGGGTGGTGTCATGGCATAATTATTGATCCGATTTTTTGTTAGGGCCATAAAATTTTGTATGGCAGTCTCTATGACCGAATTTATGATCTGATACGGTGCTTCGACGCATACTTAGTTTTTCCTCCGGCTCGTATACTACCCCATTTGGCAATACTGGTAAAATTTCGAACGGGCCACGGGGAGGCGTCAGGGCATAATTATTGATCCGACTCTTACTTAGGGCCATAATATATTGTATGGAAATATTTTAGACCAAATTTACGATCCGATTCAGTGGTTCGACCCATACTCTGTTTCTTCTCTGGCTCGTTTACTAACCCATTTGGCAATACTGACAAAATTTCGAACGGGCCACGGGGTGGCGTCAGGGCATAATTATTGATCCGATTCTTTCTTAGGGTCATAAAATAATCTATGGCAGTCTCCATAACCGAATTTATGATCCGATTCAATGGTTCGACCCATATTCAGTTTTTCCTCCTACTTGTGTACTACCCCGTTTGGCACTACTAGCAAAATTTCGAACGGGCCACGGGGTGGAGTCAGGGAAATAGTATTGATCCGATTCTTTCTTAAGGTCATAAAATTTTGTATGGCAGTCTCCTAGACCGAATTTAAGATCCGATTCAGTGGTTCGAACCATACTCAGTTTTTCCACCGGCTCTTGTACTACACCCTTTGGCAATAAGGGTCAAATTTCGAACTGGCCACGGGGTGGCGTCAGGGCATAATTATTGATCCAATTTTTTGTTAGGGCCATAAAATATTTTATGACAGTCTCCATGACCGAATTTATGATCCGATTCAGTGAATCAACCCATACTTTGGTTTTCCTCCGTCTCGGGTACTACCCCTTTTAGCAATACTGGCAAAATATCGAACGGGCCACGGGGTGGCGTCAGGTCATAATTATTGATCTGATTCTTTTTTAGGGTCATAAAATATTGTATGGCAGTCTTCATGACCGAATTTATGATCCGATTCAGTGGTTCGACACAAATTAAGTTTTTCCTCCGACATTAGTGTACTACCCCGTTTGGCAATACTGGCAAAATTTCGAACGGGTCACGGGGTGGAGTCAGGGCAAAAGTATTGATCCAATTCTTTTTTAGGGTCATAAAATTTTGTATGGCTGTCTCCTAGACCAAATTTATTATCCGATTCAGTGGTTCGACCCATACTCAGTTTTTTCTCCTGCTCTTGTACTACCACCTTTGGCAATAAGGGTCAAATTTCGAACGGGCCACGGGGTGGCGTGAGGGCAAAATTATTGATCCGATTTTTTGTTAGGGCCATAAAATATTGTATGGCAGTCTCCATGACCGAATTTATGATCCGATTCAGTGATTCAACCCATACTTTGGTTTTCCTCCGTCACGGTTACTACCCCATTTAGCAATACAAGAAAAATTTCGAACGGGCCACGGGGTGGCGTCAAGGCATAATTATTGATCCGATTCTTTCTTAGGGTTATAAAATATTGTATAGTAGTCTCCATGACCGAATTTATGATCCGATTCAGTGGATCGACACATACTCAGTTTTTCCTCCGGCTCGTGTACTACCCCCTTTGGCAATACTGGTAAAATTTTGAACGGGCAACGGGGTGGCGTTAGGGCATAATTATTGATCCGATTCTTTCTTAGGACTATAAAATATTGTATGGCAGTCTTTTAAATCGAATTTATGATCCGATTCAGTGATTCGACCAATACTCTTTTTCTCCTCCGGCTCGTGTACTAACAACTTTGGCAATACTGGCAAAATTTCGAACGGGCTACGGGGTGGCATCAGGGCATAATTATTGATCAAATTCTTTCTTAGGGTAATAAAATATTGTATGGCAGTCTCCATAACCGAATTTATGATCCGATTCAGTGGTTCGATCTATACTCTGTTTTTCCTCCGTCTAGCTTACTACCCTCTTTGGCAATACTAGCAAAATTTCGAATGGGCCACGGGGTGGCATCAGGGCATAATTATTGATCCGATTTTTTGCAAGGGCCATAAAATATTGTATGGCAGTCTCCATGACCGAATTTAAGATCCGATTCAGTGGTTCGACCCATACTCTGTTTTTTCCTCCGCCTCGCGTACTACCCCGTTTAGCAATACTCGCAAAAATTTCGAACGGGCCACGGGGTGGCATCAGGGCATAATTATTGATCCGATTTTTTGTTAGGGCCAAAAAATATTGTATGGCTGTCTCCATAACCGAATTTATGATTACATTCAGTGATTCAACCCATACTTTGGTTTTCCTCCGTCTCGGGTACTACCCCCTTTAGCAATACTGGCAAAATTTCGAACGGGCCACGGGGTAGCGTCAGGGCATAATTATTGATCCGATTTTTTGTTAGGGCCATAAAATATTGTATGACAGTCTCCATGACCGAATTTATGATCCGATTCAGTGATTCAACCCATACTTTGGTTTTCCTCCGTCTCGGGTACTACCCCTTTTAGCAATACTGGCAAAATATCGAACGGGCCACGGGGTGGCGTCAGGGCATAATTATTGATCTGATTCTTTTTTAGGGTCATAAAATATTGCATGGCAGTCTTCATGACCGAATTTATGATCCGAATCAGTGGTTCGACACATATTAAGTTTTTCCTCCGACTTGTGTACTACCCCGTTTGGCAATACTGGCAAAATTTCGAACGGGCCACGGGGTGGTGTCAGGGCATAATTATTTATCCGATTCTTTCGTAGGGCCATAAAATATTGTATGGCAGTATTTTAGAACGAATTTATGATCCGATTCAGTGGTTCGACCCATACTCTGTTTTTCCTCCGGCTCGTGTACTAACCACTTTGGCAATACTGGAAAAATTTCGAACCGGCCACGGGGTGGTGTCTGTTGGGTCAAGAAATTGACCTAAGGGGAGATTGTTGAGTCAAAGATTTGACCTAAATGAAGTACATGGAAGATTGGAATCTTCTCAACCTCCTTCGAATTTGCTAAGTAATGGATCCGAGCACACCTTATACCTCCGAGCAAGCTTTTACTTAGCTGAGTACGATATTTTGTCTATCGAGCAAGGTTTACTTCAAGTAGTCTTCTTAAGTGGATATCCGAGCAGGGTTTGCAAATTAGTGCATTGCCGAGTAAGGTACACTAATTTTTGTAAATCCGGGCAAGGTTCACTTTATCAAGCAAGTCTGTTCTTCAGAACCAAGTATATTACTCTTCTGAGTAAGGTTTGGTTAACCAAGTCCAAGAAGCCAAGTGATAAGACCGGGCAAGGTATTCATTAATAAGTATGATCCAAGTATGCTTGATAATCTAAAGGAATATCTCTAAGTAATATCGAGTAAGGTTTAGCTCGAGCAAGGAACAGTACTCCCGAGTACACTTTGCTAATAAGTTATTTTATAGCAAAGAGCTGAAATGGATCATTGAAGAACAAGGTTGCTCGTAAGGAGTTGTCGGGCAAATTCTGGCAAATTCTAGAAGACTGAAGTCTGCTCGGTGAGTATTTTACTTAGTGAAATACTCTTTAAGTAAAGTCTACCCGGAAACTGATCCCGAGCACACTTCTATGTTACCAAGTTATGAAGGATGGCCGAGCATACTCGGAAAGACAAGATTGATGCAAAGCCTACCCAGAAGACTTGTTTTACACTTAGTTTATTTTGAATATGTAATTTGAATATGTATGACTGTATTTAGGGTTTCTAGAAGGAATGACAGCTGTCCTAAGTTGGCAGGCCTATAAATAGAATATTTAGGGCATGCCGCCAGGGAGAGCACAATACGGATAAAACAGACACATTAATTGAGAGAATATTGTGTGACGGTTGTCTTAGGATTCCTAGAAAACCCTAAATCGATTATCCTTTTGTATGATTAATATTATATAAATGGAAATCTTTTGAGTGAATCTTAAGTGTGCTTTCTACCTTTGATTATTCATTGCAACTGTATGTTTGTCATTGATTCCGCCTTTAACAAACGGATATCTTTCTAAATATAGCAACCCGTCATTAACTCTCTTGTCGACACATCAATTTGTGTGAGTTATGACATGATTAATTAAGATCCAGCTGAAATCGAAGGGACCGACAAGTGGTATCAGAGCTTGTTACTGCTATTTTGGAAAGATTGTTGCTGATTGAAGATTTAAAGAAGAATGACGTAAGCAGACCACTGTTCTATTGATTTGTGACGTCAGCAGCCCTGTTTTTCATTTTTCTTCCAGATCTACAATCTACCGGTGTTTTCTCTTCCTTATTTCAATTAAAGTTCTAATATTTATATCTAAATCTTGTTCTAATCATATCAGAAACATCAGATCTGATTATTTTGAAACTTTTTTTAAAAAGAAACTGATTTTTTTTTAATTTCTCAAAATGTCTGGATATGAGGAACAAGAGGTGTCTACTAACAAGATTCCAAGGTTGTATGGACAGGAAAACTTTATCAAATGGAAAGTACTCTTTGAAGCAGCCGTATGCTACAATGATATTGATATGTGGAACTCCATCAAGAATGGTCCACAAACTGTTGTTGAAGAAGGTGCAAATGCTACTGCAACTGCTGCTGTAAGAGAAAAAATGAGAAAGGTGGATGACAAAGCCTTAGCTATGATTAAGCTAGGTTTGTCTTGGGAGATTCTGACCAAGGTGGCTCATCACACAACTGCCAAGCAAATGTATGATGCCATCCTTGAAATGTATGAAGGGAATACTGAACTAAAGAACATAAAGAAGCAAAGATTGAAGCAACAGTTGGAAAGGTTCAAGTATAGGGATGGAGAAAGGTTGAAATCAATACTAGAATGATTTCTAAGTATTGTGAATGAGTTGAGGACAACTGATTATGTAATGACTGACTTTGATTTGAATACAAAGTTACTCAACTCAATGCCAAAAGAATGGTATACTGCTTGCAAGTTCATCCTTCAGAAGCAAAATTTCAAGGAATTGAAATTGGATGATGTGGTATGCTTTCTTCAGGCTCTAGAACTTGAAATGATAGAGAATGAGATGATTAAGGAAGATAGACCCTGCTTCAATGTTTCAAATGCATTGATTGCACCCATGGGAAATCTGTCTACCAAGAATCAACAGCAAATTCCCATTATTGAAGAACCAGCTGAACATAATGTTGTTACTCCAAAATCTTTCATTGGAGGTAGCACAAGTAATCAAGGAAATCAGCAGAGGTTCAACGTGCAACTGATTGATGATATTGATTCTGCCTCCAAGCCAAGTGGAAATGTTCCTAATACTGGCACAGGACATGGTCAAAGCAATGAAACACAAGCTTTGTTGTCTATGTTTACTGAGTCATATAATGCATTTGTTGCAAAGAATATAATTCACACAAGTGTGGTACAAGATGATTTAGAACAAATTGATGCAGATGACTTGGAAGACATGGATTTGAAGTGGCAAGCTGCCATGTTGGGTTTGAGAAGTAAAAGGCTGTATAACAGAACTGGTAGGTCTATGGTTTCTGGTCCTAATGACAGGATTGGATTTGACAAGTCAAAAGCAATATGCTACAATTGTCAGCAACCTGGTCATTTTGCAAGAGAATGCAATCAACCAAGAAACTTTCAAATGAATCAATTCCAGAATCAACAACCAGAAGGTCAGCATCAATATCAACAACTAAGAGGTCAGCAAAATTACCAACAAAATCAGCCAATATTCAACAACAACAACAGTCAAATGAACAACTTTAACAACTTCAATCCCAACAACAATTACAACCCCAACTTCAACAACTTTCATCCTCAAATGAATTATTAACAACAAAGTATGCAACAGACTCAAGGTTTTCAAATTAATAACAATCAAAACCTTCAAGCAGCTCAAAATGTTCCAAACAACACTGTTCCAGCAAATCAAAATCAGATCAAAAATCAAGGAAATGTGGCAGTGACTACACAACATGAAGAAAATTTTGATTGGAGCAATCATGAAGAGGACATTGCAGATGATATCAGGAAAGCAAATGTGGCATTCATGGCCATAATTGAGAAAGAAAAAGGATCATCATCTCAGGTACACTCTGCTCCTACAGTTGATTTAAATGAACTTATCATTGAATTGAAAACAAAGGTAGGCAAGCTGGAAAGTGAGTGTTTTAGAAAACAAAGCATCATCAATGAGTATGAGGCAAGTGAGTTGATCAGTGATGAAAAGATTAAAAGCCTTGAAGATGATTGCATGATCATTTACAGAACTCAAACTAGATACACCACTGAGATTGATGGATTAGAGAAGATGTTGGTTGAAGAAAAGGTGCAAAACACAAGACTAAAGGTTGAAATTGAATTTCTGAAGAATTTGATCTCAACAGGCAACATATGTGGTATACTGAACCAGGTGAAGGAACAAAACAAATACAAAACAGTACCACCTCCATTGAACAACATCTTCATGCAAAAAGTTGACATAGAGAAAAGAGATGCATACTTGCAACAATTCAAAGATGTCTTTCAAGACAAGGAAGAATTTGTTGATTTGTACAAAAAGGTAGAAGTGAATGAAGAAGGAGAGTTTGTGATTAAGAAAGAAGTAAAAAAGGATAAGTCAATTGGAGTTCAAGTCTCTGAGGATGACTTTGATTCAGTTGAGTTGGATCAAGATGATTTGAGTAATTTGAGTGATCAAATTACTGAAAAGGAAATCAAAGCTGCTGAAAGAGGAAGAAAATATAAGAAACCTGAATCTGTTGATAAACTTCCAAAGTATCCACCAGTCCCACCAAGATTAAAGAAACAGAATGATAAAATGAAAAGAGAACATGTTTCTTTTGATATTTGTGAAAGGAGGAAGATAAACTACAATGCAGTTAGACCACCAAGCAAAGCTGTATTGGGTAAGATAAAGCAAAACACAAAAAGAAGATGGTGACTGAAAAAGTTGATACAGAAAATTTTATTCCAGTTTATCCAATCTTTTCTAGTCATGAGGTGTTGGATGTTGGAGAAGTAGAAACTATGGAAGAGTATGAGAAAAGACAGTCAATGGTTAGAGAAAGCAGTGATGAAGAACCTATGATTATGGAGAAGATTGTCTTTGTCAAAAGCAAACTTGAAAGACAAGACATCAAGATTGAGGAATTTGTTCTTTTTTCAATTGATTTTGATGGTTTAAAGAATCAGAAGACTCTAGGAGTCAAGACACCTAAGCCAAGTGAAAGATACAAGAAACCAAAAGAACATGAAATATTCAAAGGCAAGGTTTGGTGCAAAAGGTGTGATGATATGGTCACCACACATATTCATGTAATGAAAGATTCAAATTCATACCATCTCATGTACCAGATAGAACAAAGTATGGGCAAGACTTTGTCCTGTACAAAAAGAAGTATGATGAATATCTGGGAAAAGGAAAGGTGTGTGGAAATGAAACCATGAACAAAGAAGAAAAGAAATCCGAAAAGGAGACAAGGATTGAGAAGAAAGTGGCTAAACTAGCAAGAAGAAGTAAATCTCCTAAGAAGCATGAGGAATTGACCAAAAAGAACTATCAGTCTGTGAGAATCAAGCAAGATATTCAATCAGTCAAATCTGATAGCTCTCAAGGATCATCAAGCAGTGAGAAGACAAGAAGAAAAGATGCACATTCTAGAAATAAACCAACAGAACTCACTGGTGATGAGAAGTTTCTATTAAGACATGGATATGAACCACATGGTTTCCTTTGGAAACCTAAGACTGAGAGTAAGGTTGAGCAAGTTGCTGATGTGAGAGAATACTCTGAGAAGAAGGACTATGTGATAAAGGAGTATGCCACTGACTCAGATGAATTCCATTGCCCAACCTCACTTGTCAAACTCCAAGTGAGTGTGGTTATGAAACTGATCATTCAGACAACTTAGAATTGGCTCATGAAGATCCTAAAACAACAACACTCACTTCCCAAGCTGTGTCTGAAACTGAATCTGATGAACTGCAAGTTGATAAGGCTTGCACTTCATCACTTAACTAATCAAATTTTCTTTGTATGTGCAGGAACAGTCCACTCTTCTAAATGACATATGGTATATGGATAGTGGTTGTTCTAGCACATGACTTGTGACAAGAGATCTCTTGTCAATTATGAAGAGAAGTATGAAGGTCCAGTAGCTTTTGGGAGTGATGAGAATGGTGGAAAGATTGTTGGAAAAAGAATCTTAACAAATGGGAAAGTCTCATTTGATAATGTATTTCATGTTGAAGGTCTTCAGTACAATCTGCTGAGTATATCACAAATGTGTGATAAGGGTTACAAAGTCAGTTATGATGATTCACAATGTTTCATTTTAAAACCTGAGTTTGTAATTCCACCTGAAATGATTATGATGATGGCACCAAGAAATGGTAACTTGTATGAATTGAATATGAAAGAAGCTATTTCAAGAGGAGGTGCATGTTTTGTTTCCAAAGCCACTGAAAATGAGTCAAAATTGTGGCATAGGAAACTGTGTCATGTGAACTTGAAGAACATGAATAGACTTGTCAAAGGTGAGCATGTCATAGGTTTACCTACAAGAGAATTCAAGTTGGAAGATCATTGTGATTCATGTCAAAAGGGAAAACAACACAAATCTACTCATAAGTCAAAACTCATCAACTCAATTGATCAAGTACTTGAATTACTTCACATGGATCTCTTTGGTCCAGTGAGTGTACCAAGTATCGGGAAGAAAAGATATTGTCTGGTGATCATTGATGACTATTCAAGATATACTTGGGTTTATTTCCTAAGTACCAAGGATGAGACTGCAGAGTTGATTAAAGGTTGTGTAACAATGATTGAGAATAAGTTGAGTAAGACAGTCAAGATGATGAGAAGTGACAATGGCACTGAGTTCAAGAATGGAGTTATGCAAGAATTCTGTGAAGCAAAAGGAATACAACAACAATTCTCAGCTCCTAGAACTCCTGAACAAAATGGTGTAGCAGAAAGAAGAAACAGATTGAAGCTGTAAGAACCATGTTAGCAGATGCTAATCTGCCTGTCACTTTTTGGGCTGAAGCTATAAATACAGCCTGCTATGTCCAAAACAGGATACTTGTCAACAAAAGGCTTAACAAAACTCCATATGAAATATTTCACAACAGAAAGCCTTACATTAAGTTTTTCAAGCCCTTTGGATGCAAATGTTTCCTACCAAACACAAGAGACTATTTGAACAAGTTTCAAACAAAGTCCCTGGATTTTTTCTTTGTTGGATATTCTACACACTCAAAAGCCTACAGAGTCTATGTAAAAGATCACTTGAGTGTTATAGAATCTTCTGACATCATTTTTAATGAGAATCAATTCAATACAGTTGATGGTGCAGCATGGCTGTTTGTTCATGAGAAGTTAATAAGGTCTTTCAAGATTTATCCTGAAGACTTTGGTGAATCTTTCTACAAGACCAGTGAAATTGAAGAGAAAAAGAAGAAGTCATTGGACTTGGAAGAATTATGGAAGAAGGTTGCTGAAAAGGAAAAGGAATATACTTTTGTGAAGAACTCCTCATGTGATATTGGTGAACCTAATCAAGAAAACAATCACAATGTTGAACATAATCATACTGAGAACAATCAAGACAATCAAGATGCACAAAATGATCAAGTTCAAAATGAGGGTGACACAAGCAACCAAGCAAGTGAAGAAGAAGCTGCATCTACAGCAAGATTTCAAGATCTATTTCAAAGATTAAATATTGGAAACAATGGTGCATCTACTTCAGGACAACATAATGATGAAGCACCAGAATTTCATGATGCAGAGACTGATTTGATCATTGAAGAACCAGAACTCAATGAGTCAAATCTTGACACAACTATGTCTACAGATATGATTGTTCAAACTCCTTATGTGGAAAAGAATCATCCTTCTGAAAACATCATTGGTGATTTGCATGAAAGAGTTACAAGAAGTCATTCTGAAATTGCAAATTTTTGTCTTTACTCTTGTTTTCTATCCCAAATAGAACCAAAGAACATAGCACAAGCATTAAAAGATAATAGTTTGGTGGAAGCAATGCAAGAGGAATTGGGACAATTTAGAGATTTGCATGTGTGGGATCTTATTGATAAGCCATTTGACAGATATGCAATTGGAACCAAATGGGTGTTCAGAAACAAAAGGGATGAAAGGGGTTTAGTGATTAAGAATAAAGCTAGACTTGTAGCACTGGGATGTCTTCAAGAAGAAGGAATAGACTTTGAGGAAGTTTTTGTACCAGTTGCAAGACTTGAAGCTATCAGGAATTTTCTTGCATATCCTGCCTCAAAGAACATTAAAGTGTTCCAGCTTGATGTTAAGTCTGCATTTCTAAATGGAAAGATTGATGAAGAGGTGTATGTTGCTCAACCTCCAGGTTTTGAGGATCCAATGTATCCAAACAGGGTGTATAAGTTAAACAAAGCCCTTTTATGGATTGCATCAGGCTCCTAGAGCATGGTATGATGAGCTGTCAAATCATCTTCTTGAAAATGGTTTCAAAAGAGGAGCCATTGACAAGACACTCTTCTACAAAAGAAAGGGATCAGACTTGCTTCTAGTACAAGTGTATGTGGATGACATCATCTTTGGTTCTACAAATGAACAGATGTGTATGGAGTTTGAAGGGGTAATGAAGTCCAAATACAGCATGAGTTCTATGGGAGAAATTAACTTCTTTCTAGGATTGCAAGTTCAACAGAAAGCTGAGGGGATTTTCATTCATCAAAGCAAATATGTGCAGGACATCTTGAACAAGTTCAACTGTCATGAGTACAAGACTGCTTCAACTCCAATGGACACCAAAGAAAAGATGATTGCAGATGAAAAGGGGGAGCCTATAGATGAACATGAATATAGAGCCAAAATTGGATCTCTGATGTATTTGACTGCAACAAGACCAGATATCATGTTTGCTGTATGTGTGTGTGCAAGATTCCAATCAAGTCCAAAAGTCTCCCACATGAATGCTGTTAAAAGAATATTCAGATATTTGAAGGGAAGACCAGACTTAGGGATTTGGTATCCAAAGAACCAAGCTTTTGATCTGATTGCATATACAGACAGTGACTATGATGACTGCAACATGAGCAGAAAGTCAACCTCAGGTGGATGTCAATTTTTGGGTGAAAGGCTAGTGTCATGGCAATGTAAAAAGCAGACTACAGTTTCAATCTCTACTGCAGAAGCTGAATATGTTGTTGCATCTGCCTGCTGTGCACAAGTTCTATGGATTCAAAATCAGATGCTGGACTATGGTTTGAATTTCTTGAACACCCCTATTCTTATTGACACTAATGCTGCATATTTTACTGTTAAAAATCCAGTTCAACATTCCAAAACTAAGCACATTGAAATCAGACATCATTTCAACAGAGACTGTAGTGAAAAAGGTTTGATTAAAATGCAAAGGGTTGATACAAGTGACAATTTGGCTGACCTATTCACCAAACCACTTGATAGAACCAGGTTCAACTTTCTTCTGAAAGCCCTGGGAATGATCAAATCTGATGAAATCTGATTAAGGATGTGTGTCTCTCTGTGCTAACTGATTATTTTGACAGAGGTTACACCTTATAAATGTTGATTGAATATGTTTTGAATATGTTTCAACTGAATGTTGATTGAATATGTTTTGAATATATTTCAACTGAATGTTGATTGAATATGTTTGGAATATGTTTTAACTAAATGTTGATTGAATATGTTTTGAATATGTTTCAACTGAATGTTGATTGAATATGTTTTGAATATGTTTCGACTGAATGTTGATTGAATATGTTTGAAGTTAACTGATAGGTGCTTAAGTAAATATCTGTGCAATTTGTTTGAAATTGATGATAATTCTTGACTATCAAGTTAACTGATCTGATGTTATGATAAGTAGTTTGATCTGTTTGGGTGAAATTGAATGCTTGTCTGATGTCATGAGTAATCACATGTTTATGGTTACTTGAATATGTTCTTTATCTGATCTTCTGATGTTGTTAAGATAGGATAGACATTGAATGTTAGTACAGTCTGTTTTCTTAATGATAATAAGAATGATTAAGATTTGATTATGTGATGCAACTGTTTATGTCAAAATGTGTTTTATGTCAAAATTAAGTGATTCAATGAATTTTATAATGAATTTTGCATAAATACTTTATTTTGGTCAAAAACATGAGCAAGTTGATTAATGGTGCAGAGATATGATAAGATTATTCAGTTCAAGCTTTTAAGAAGCTTAAAAGAAGGATTTTTTAAAAAGAAGTTTCAAGTAGTTGTTTTTGCTGAAAACTATGTCATTTGCCCAGTTGGAAGGACATGCACTTGTGTATGTTTGGTCCTAAAATCTCTATAGATTCAAAGGATAGCCATTGACCTGAAAACTGAATGCATGTGGGGCAATTATGACTTGTTTCTTATTCCTTCACTTAAAACTATGTCAATAGCTCTGACTTTGAAAGGACATATATTCACATGTATGTTTGGTCCTATTGACCACTTTTGGTCAAACAGGATAGCCATTAACCTGACAATGAAGAGATATTGGGGTGATTGAATATTAAACTGTGTTTTTTTTTTTGGGAAATGATAGTACATTGACTACTTAGATGATCATATGGAATTAATAGGCTAAAAATACCTTAGTATAGTCATTAACATGTATGGTTGCTTTCCCATGATGATGTAAAATCTAAGGTGATATAAACATAATGAATATGCTAATCTTTATGTGGAGATACATAGTTGTCTTTGCATGTCTCAAGATAAATCTCTCTGAATGATATGGCAGAAAAGTGATTACCCAGTCATACACGAGACTGTTGTTATTTGGTCAACCAAAAAAAAGAAACATCTTTAAATATGACAAGGAACATACTTTTAGAAAATTTGAGAAAATATCAAAAACAATGGGAAGAATGAATAAATCAACCAAAAGTTGATAAGTGTTTTAAATATTTTATCAAACAAGAGGGTTACAACAAGAACTACAAAGATGTTGGCAAATTCTGTCTCATCTTGAATGAAAGGCATGTTGCTAACTGTAAGTCCAAAGTTCAACCTCTATATATGTTTGAATCTAAAAATACAAAAATACAATAAGTTCTGTCATACAAAAACTATTTTTGACCAAATACAGGAGGTTGGAGTCAAATTGGGGTGATCTGGGGAAAGCCAAATAAGCTTTCAGAAGAGATATGAGGCATCATAGCATATTGTTGATCATTAATGCATTATGCTTTAAATGAACCTAAATCATATCACCAAAGAGATGAAATTCATGCTAAGTTTATACCTGCTGTTAACCTATCTATGTTGTCATAATAATGCTGAGAGTGAAGTATTGAGATAGCTACTTAGTCAATATGATCCCATTCTTGAGATCTTTTCAGTAAATGGAAGAAACTGTTTTGAAGAGAAATATAACTGAAATTTGATCTCTAAATGCACCATTTGCTCTTAAACTATGATCTGAAAAGAAAAATATATTTTGACAAAGTGGTTTAAGTCAAAAAGTGTTGCATTTTGCCTAAAATAGGTTGAATATGTAAGTTCGGATAAGGTTAGATCCCTTATAACCTTCCCGGGCACAAACTGTTTGAATATGTATTTTCGGGTAAGGCTTAATGATTTACAACCTTTCCGGGTACAAAACAGTTGATTATGTGTGATTATGTATTTTCGGGTAAGGTTTAATGAACTACAACCTTTCCGAGTACAAAACAGTTGATTATGTGTGAATATGTTGTTTTGGGTAAGGTTTGATAATTTTCAACCTTTCCGAGTAAGCTTAGTCATTTTTTACTAACTTTATGATTTTTGGGCATGCTTTGAAGTGTTTACACTTTCCGGGTAGAGTACACTGTTGTACTCATTTCCCGAGCAAGCTTGAAGTCTTGAGATAATTATGTGTTGTTATAGCTAGTTTTTAACAAGAAATTCTTATTTTGAGCAAGCTATGCATGTTATATGCTGATTGTGATTCCAAGCAAACTTTATGAACTTAGTCAAGTACATCAAGTGAGCTTTGTGATTTGTGTGAATATGTTGTTAGGAAAGGTTTGTTAATCTTTCCGGGCATGCTTAGATATTACTATTTAAGTTTGTCATTTTTCGGGTATAGTTTGGCATGTTGAAATCCCTCGGGTAAAGGCATACCTGATGATTGAATGTGTTTATCCTAGCAAGCTTAGTGCTAACATAGGATTTTCGGGCAAGCTCTATGAAATTTTAGACTATAGCACACTTAAATGTCTATGTGTTTTAATTTCATTCCAAGCATGTTCTGTGATATGTGTGTTTTTGATTTCTTTGAAATTACAAGTGTTTTCAGGCAAACTTTGTTTTCCGGGCACACTTTATATTCCGGGTACACTTTTGTTCCCTCAATATACTTGGTAATTTCAAAACTTAACTTTCCTAGTACACTGTCTGCTAGAATTCCTTTCCGGGCACACTTTGTACTATATGAAGGTTATTCGGGTATACTTTGCATAAGATTGTTGTTCGGGCACACTTTACATCAGAAAGATTGCTCGAGCACACTATGTTTTTCAAGTATGCTTGATTGAATATGTAAGTTAGTATGATACAATTGATTATGATTCTTATTAGGGTTTATGCTGGATAAGTTTTAATTTGAAATTGAGAAATCTATGCGGGGATCTTAATTGATTCTTAGTAAGGATGTTTATTTGATGATTATACTTGATTATTTGCCTTGTGATTAATTTCTCAAGAAATCTAGTATTTCGGGTAAGCTTTCTTCATCATGTCTTAACTTTAAATTAATTTACTTGATCGAGCAAGGTTTATAAATAGAAGAATTCGGGCAAACTTTGTATATTCAAAATGAAAATTTTCCAAGCAAAGTTTGACCGGGTAAGGTTTGTAAGTGGAAGTATACCGAGTAGACTTTGGATATATTAATCTTTCGAGTAAGGTCTTATGAACTTAAATGAAATTAAATGTTTAATATATCAAGTGGATAATGTTACTGGTTGACAGCTAATAATTCACAAATGACAAAGAGCATTTAAAACCCACTTTCAAAAGGTATAAAAGAGGGAGTTAGGCAAATTTTTCAACATTATTTCCCTCTCTCTCCTCCCACTGCAAATCCTTACTCTCAAAGAAACACACTTTACCTTATCTTTACACACTTTTAAATAGATAAGGAATTTATAAGCTAAAAGACAAAACACTTTTCAAATTTCTCACTTTACCTGGCATGTAAAAGAAAAATGCAGAAACAAAAGAACTTTATCTGCAATTTTGCAGAAAAAATTGCAAATATGTACTTTACATTTGTCTTAACTCTCATTAAAAGAAGACCTGCATATGCTATTCAAAATTGAAACTTCACATTTCAAGAGTAACTTACATTTGTGTTTTATGCAGATTTCTATATCATTCAAGAAAACGGTTCGAATTGAAATATTATTTATACCTTAATTTTTTTTAATACTTACTTTGAGATCTAACTGATAATTGTGTGTTCATTGATATAACAGAAAATCAGCAATGGATCCAACTCCAAGTAATTCCAATTCCTACAAACATCATCTTTCTGAAGAACTGAAGAAAGCATTGCAACGAGTTCAAACCCTAATGTCTGAGGTTGAGAAGATCTCAGCTGCCCCAAAACAGGGGGAGAAATCACTGAATCAGGGGGAGAATTCTCTGAAGCTTCTCTAAGTTTATGAAAAGAACAGCTCAGATGATGAAACTGACAACATTCCAAAAGATGAAAAGAAAGAACTTGAGGAATGCAAGAAACTAAAAGGAAAAGAAATTGCTCTGGAGGATGATAAAATTCAGACTTTAAATTCTGAGAAGGAGAACACAATGGACTCAGAAATGAATGAATCTGAATCAGAAGCCAAAAGAGTCTATGTGCAAAGAATGACAGAAATTTATGACAGAGAATTTCTGAGTCAAATGATGTCTGATAAAGACTTTGAAGAACAAGAAAACTTGATGAAGCTGTTTGAAGATGAGAGAAAGCTAAGAGATGAAGTGAAGAATAATCAGAGAGAAGTCCCTCAAGAACTGATTGAAAAATGCTTGAATGATCAAAAAATTCCAAATGGTGTGGTAGTCTCTCTGCTCAAACTAATTAAGCAAGAAGAACTAGAGAAAGAGATAAAAGAGAAACTAGACACTCTCATGGACAAGATTCAAAGGCTTTAAATGAAGAAAAGACTGTTCAAGACAAAATGAAAGATGAACTGGAAGAAGATAAGAACATTCAAAAATTCTTGAGTAAATATGGTGGTAAACCAAAATTTTTGGTTAAAAATGGAATTCCTTTTGATTATGTAAAAGTCATGAAAAGAAAAGAGATTTTGAGCAACTTCAAGAAAATGAAAAGATAGCAGTTAAACATGAAAAAGGGAGCTGCCCAGTCTCTAGTTGGTAAGAACAAAGGAATATCTAAAAAAATGGTTGATCTATCAAGGATGACAATGAAGGGGAAATCCAAAGTAGAGAAATTCTGCAAACAGACAACATCCTTGCTCTCAAAACAGAACAGTACAAAGAAAAGGAAGATGTCTGTGACGACTCAAGAAAAATCAAAGCAGATGCACTTGAAGATGGATAAACCCTTTGTTGAGATTGCAGAAAAAGCCAAAAACCATTCAGTCAACCACAATGTTATGCCAAGTGGAGTATTCTATGACTCCAGGACTGAACATCTGAATGTTATGATGGAAAATGGAGAGATTGTGAAGATATTCTCTAAGAATGACTTCAGAAAATTCAATCTATGGCAATTATCTGTGATTGCAGCACTGCATCTCTCAGATTATAATGTAAGGCAAAGGCCTACAAGTGCTAAGCAATCAGAACTGTTAAGATTCTTAAGAGAGCAGGAAAAGTTGGATTTTCTATGCCTAAACAAGCATCTCTAGATAAACTAAAGAATCTTTGAATAGGCTTTGTTTTGTAATGTCTTCAGACAACTTTCTGATTATGTAATTTGCTTATGTTATTTGAATATGTAATTTTGATTTTTGATTTGATGTGTATTTTTGCTAAGTGTAAGTAACCATAGAAATGTTTTGGGTCAGCTGAGGTGTTCCAATCTAGGGGGAGATTGTTGGGTCAAGAAATTGACCTAAGGGGAGATTGTTGAGTCAAAGATTTGACCTAAATGAAGTACATGGAAGATTGGAATCTTCTCAACCACCTCTGAATTTGCTAAGTAATGGATACGAGCACACCTTAGACCTCCGAGCAAGCTTTTACTTAGCCGAGTAAGATATTTTGCCTACCGAGCAAGGTTTACTTCAAGTAGTCTTCTTAAGTGGATATCCGAGCAGGGTTTGCAAATTAGTGCATTGCCGAGTAAGGTACACTAATTTATGTAAATCCGGGCAAGGTTCACTTTATCAAGCAAGTCTGTTCTTCAGAACCAAGTATATTACTCTTCCGAGTAAGGTTTGGTTAACCAAGTCCAAGAAGCCAAGTGATTGGAAGACCGGGCAAGGTATTCATTAATAAGTATGATCCAAGTATGCTTGATAATCTAAAGGAATATCTCTAAGTAATATCGAGTAAGGTTCAGCTCGAGCAAGAAACAGTACTCCCGAGTACACTTTGCTAATAAGTTATTTTATGGCAAACAGCTGAAATGGATCATTGAAGAACAAGGTTGCTCGTAGGGAGTTGTCGGGCAAAGTTTGGAAAATTCTAGAAGACTGAAGTCTGCTCGGTGAATATTTTACTTAGTGAAATACTCTTTAAGTAAAGTCTACCCGGAAACTGATCCCTAGCACACTTCTATGTTACCAAGTTATGAAGGATGGCCGAGCATACTCGGAAAGACAAGATTGATGCAAAGCCTACCCGGAAGAATTTTTTTACACTTAGTTTATTTTGAATATGTAATTTGAATATGTATGGTTGTATTTAGGGTTTCTAGAAGGAATGACAGTTGTCCTAGGTTGGCAGGCCTATAAATTGAATATTTAGGGCACGCCACCAGGGAGAGAACAATACGGATAAGACAGACACATTAATTGAGAGAATATTGTGTGACGGTTGTCATAGGATTCCTAGAAAACCCTAAATAGATTATCCTTTTGTATGATTAATATTATATAAA
The DNA here is from genome assembly GCF_021521415.1 of Bidens hawaiensis. NCBI lineage: Eukaryota > Viridiplantae > Streptophyta > Magnoliopsida > Asterales > Asteraceae > Bidens > Bidens hawaiensis. The sequence continues at coordinate 408,363 of NW_027493290.1, forward strand.
TGGAAATCTTTTGAGTGAATCTTAAGTGTGCTTTCTACCTTTGATTATTCATTGCAACCGTATGTTTGTTATTGATTCCGCATTTAACAAACGGATATCTTTCTAAATATTGCAACCCGTCATTAACTCTGTTGTCGACACATCAATCTGTGTGAGTTATGACATGATTAATTAAGATCCAGCTGAAATCGAAGGAACCGACAGTGTCAGGGCATAATTATTGATTCAATTTTTTGTTAGGGCCATAAAATTTTGTATGGCAGTCTCTATGACCGAATTTATGATTCGATACGGTGGTTCGAACCATACTCAGTTTTTCCTCCGGCTCCTGTACTACCCCCTTTGGCAATACTGGTAAAATTTCGAACGGGCCACTGGGTGGCGTCAGGGCATAATTATTGATCCAATTCTTTCTTAGGGCCATAATATATTGTATGGAAGTTGTTTAGACCGAATTTATGATCCGATTCAGTGGTTCGACCCATACTCTGTTTCTCCTTCGGCTCGTGTACTAACCCATTTGGCAATACTGACAAAAATTCGAACGGGTCATGGGGTGGCGTCAGGGCATAATTATTGATCCGATTCTTTCTTAGGGTCATAAAATAATCTATGGCAGTCTCCATGACCGAATTTATGATCCGATTCAGTGGTTCGACCCATATTCAGTTTTTCCTCCGACTTGTGTACTACCCCGTTTGGCACTACTGGCAAAATTTCGAACGGGCCACGGGGTGGAGTCTGGGCAAAAGTATTTATCCGATACTTTCTTAGGGTCATAAAATTTTATATGGCAGTCTTCTAGACCGAATTTAAGATCCGATTCAGTGGTTCGAACCATACTTATTTTTTCCACCGGCTCTTGTACTACACCCTTTGGCAATAAGGGTCAAATTTCGAACGGGCCACGGGGTGGCATCTGGACATAATTATTGATCCGATTTTTTGTTAGGGCCATAAAATATTTTATGGCAGTCTCCATAACCATGTATGATCCGATTCAGTGATTCAACCCATACTTTGGTTTTCCTCCGTCTCGGGTACTACCCCCTTTAGCAATACTGGCAAAATTTTGAACGGGCCACGGGGTGGCGTCAGGGCATAATTATTGATTCGATTCTTTCGTAGGGTAAAAAAATAATGTATGGCAGTCTCCATGACCTAAATTATGATCCAATTCAGTGGTTCGACCCATATTCAGTTTTTCCTCCGACTTATGTACTACCCCGTTTGGCAATACTGGCAAAATTTCGAACGGGCCACGGGGTGGAGTCAGGGCAAAAGTATTGATCCGATTCTTTCTTAGGGTCATAAAATTTTGTATGGCAGTCTCCTAGACCGAATTTATAATCCGATTCAATGGTTCGACCCATACTCAGTTTTTTCTCCTGCTCTTATACTACCACCTTTGGCAATAAGGGTCAAATTTCGAACGGGCCACGGGGTGGCGTGAGGGCAAAATTATTGATCCAATTTCTTGTTAGGGCCATAAAATATTGTATGGCAGTCTCAATGACCGAGTTTATGATCCGATTCAGTGATTCAACCCATACTTCGGTTTTCCTCCTTCTCGGGTACTACTCCATTTAGCAATACAGGAAAAATTTCGAACGGGCCACGGGGTGGCGTCAGGGCATAATTATTGATCCGATTATTTCTTAGGGTTATAAAATATTGTATGGCAGTCTCCATGACCGAATTTATGATCCGATTCAGTGGTTCGACACATACTCAGTTTTTCCTCCGGCTCGTGTACTACCTACCCCCTTTGGCAATACTAGTAAAATTTTGAACGGGCAACAGGGTGGCGTTAGGGCATAATTATTGATCCGATTCTTTCTTAGGGCCATAAAATATTGTATGGAAGTCTTTTAGACCGAATTTATGATCCGATTCTGTTGTTCGACCCATACTCTGTTTTTCCTCCGGCTCGTGTACTAACCTCTTTGGCGATACCGGCAAAACTTCGAACGGGCCACGGGGTGGCGTCAAGGCATAATTATTGATCCAATTCTTTCTTAGGGTCATAAAATATTGTATAGCAGTCTCCATGACCGAATTTATGATCCGATTCAGTGGTTCGACACATACTCAGTTTTTCCTCCGGCTCGTGTACTACCCCCTTTGGCAATACTGGTAAAATTTCGAACGGGCCACGGGGTGGCGTTAAGGCATAATTATTGATCCGATTCTTTCTTAGGGCCAGAAAATATTGCATGGCAGTCTTTTAGACCTAATTTATGACCCGATTCAGTGGTTCAACCCATACTCAGTTTTTCCTCCGGCTCGTGTACTACCCCTTTGGCAATACTGGCAAAATTTCTAACATGCCACGGGTTGGCGTCAGGGCATAATTATTGATCGGATTATTTCTTAGGGCCAAAAAAATATTGTATGGCAGTCTCCCTGATCAAATTTATGATTCGATTCAGTAATTCTACCCATACTCAGTTTTTCCTCCGGCTCGAGTACTAACCCCTTTGGCAATACTGGAAAATTTTGAACGGGCCACAAGGTGGCGTTAGGGCATAATTATTGATCCGATTCTTTCTTAGGGTAATAAAATAATGTATGGCAGTATCCATGACCGAATTTATGATCCGATTCAGTGGTTCGACCCATATTCAGTTTTTCCTCCGGCTCGTGTACTACCTCTTTGGCAATACTGGCAAAATTTCGAAGAGGGCCACGGGGTGGAGTCAGTGCATAAGTATTGATCCGATTATTTCTTAGAGTCATAAAATTTTGAAAGGCTGTCTCCTATACCGAATTTATGATCCGATTCAGTTGGTCGACCCATACTCAGTTTTTCCTCCGGCTGTTATACTACCCTCTTTGGCAATAAGGTTTAAATTTTGAACGGGCCACGGGGTGGCGTGAGGGCAAAATTATTAATCCGATTTTTTTTAGGGCTATAAAATATTGTATGGCAGTCTCCATGATCGAATTTATGATCCAATTCGGTGGTTCAACCCATACTCAGTTTTTCCTCCTGCTCGTGTACTACCCCCTTTGGAAATACTGGCAAAATTTCGAACATGCCACGGGTTGGCGTCAGGGCATAATTATTGATCGGATTTTTTCTTAGGGCCAAAAAAATATTGTATAGCAATCTCCATGATCGAATTTATGATCCGATTCAGTGATTCGACCCATACTCAGTTTTTCCTCAGTCTCGTGTCTAACCTCTTTGGCAATACTGGCAAAATTTCGAACGTGCCACAGGGTGGCGTCAGGGCATATTTATTGATCCGATTCTTTCTTAGGGTCATAAAATAATGTATGGCAGTATCCATGACCGAATTTATGATATGATTCAGTGTTTCGACCCTTATTCAGTTTTTCCTCCGGCTCGTGTACTACACCGTTTGGCAATACTGGCAAATTTTCGAACGGGCCACGGGGTGGAGTCAGGGCATAAGTATTGATCCAATTATTTCTTAGAGTCATAAAATTTTGTATGGCTGTCTCCTAAACCGAATTTATGATCCAATTCAGTTGTTTGACCCATACTCAGTTTTTCCTCCGGCTCTTATAATACCCACTTTGGCAATAAGGGTCAAATTTTGAACGTGCCACGGGGTTTCATGAAGGCAAAATTATTGATACGATTTTTTTAGGGCCATAAAATATTGTATGGCAGTCTCCATGACCGAATTTATGATCCGATTTGGTGGTTCGACCCATACTCAGTTTTTCCTCCGGCTCGTGTACTACCCTCTTTGGAAATACTGGCAAATTTCGAACGGGCCACAGGTAGCGTCAGGACATAATTATTGATCTGATTCTTTATTAGGGTTATAAAATATTGTATGGCAGTCTCCATGACTGAATTTATGATCAGATTCAGTGGTTCGACCCATACTCAGTTTTTCCTCCGACTCGTGTACTACCTCCTTTGGCAATACTGGCAAAATTTCGAACGGGCCACGGGGGTGGCGTCAGGGCATAATTATTGATCCGATTCTTTCTTAGGGCCATAAAATATTGTATGGCAGTCTCTTAGACCGAATAAATGATCCGATTCAGTGGTTCGACCCATACTCAGTTTTTCCTTCGGCTCGTGTACCCCCTTTGGCAATACTAGCAAATTTCGAACGGGCCACGGGGTGGCGTGAGGGCATAATTATTGATCAGATTCTTATTTAGGGTCACAAAATATTATATGGCAGTCTCCATGACCGAATTTATGATCTGATTCAGTGGTTCCACCCATACTCAGTTTTTCCTCCGGCTCGTGTACTACCCCCTTTGGCAATACTGGCAAAATTTTGAACTGCCACGGGGTGGCGTGAGGGCATAATTATTGATCAGATTCTTTTTTAGGGTCACAAAATATTAAATGGCAATCTCCATGACCGAATTTATGATCTGATTCAGTGGTTCCACCCATACTCAGTTTTTCCTCCGGCTCGTGTACTACCCACTTTGGCAATACTGGAAAAATTTCGAATGGGCCACAGGGTGGCGTCAGGGTATAGTTATTGATCCGATTCTTTCTTAGGACCATAAAATATTTTATGGCAGTCTCTATGACCGAATTTATGATCCGATTCAGTGGTTCGACCCATACTCAGTTTTTCCTCCGACTCGTGTACTACCCCTTTAACAATACTGACAATATTTCGAACGTGCCACAGCGTGGCGTTAGGGGACTGCCATGTAGACTGCCATACAATATTTTACGACCCTAAGAAAGAATCAGATCAATAATTATGCCCTGACGGATTTATGAAATATTGTACGACAGTCTCCATTACCAAATTTATGATCCGATTCAGTGGTTCCACCCATATTCAGTTTTTCCTCCGGCTCGTGTAGTACCCCCTTTGGCAATACTGGCAAAATTTCGAACGGGCCACAGGGTGACGTCAGGGCATAATTATTGATCCGATTCTTTCTTAGGGTCATAAAATATTGTATGGCATTCTCCATGACCGAATTTATGATCCGATTCAGTGGTTCGAACCATAATCTGTTTTTCCTCCGTCTCGCGTACTACCCCATTTGGAAATAATGGTAAAATTTCGAACGGGCCACTAGGTGGCGTCAGGGCATAATTATTGATCTGATTCTTTCTTAGGGTCATAAAATATTGTATGGCAGTCTCCATGACCGAATTTATGATCCGATTCAGTGGTTCGACCCATACTCTGTTTTTCCTCCGGCTCGTGTACTTGATGTGTGGGTAAAAGTACACGCCTTAAGTGTTTTATATTGTGTGTTTTACTTGTTTATATGTAACGAACACAAATACTTTGATAGGTTTTATGGTTACAGGTGTGCGGAGCTTAACGGAGCTTAAATAAGCTAATTTAGAGCATTCATAATGGAGTGGAAATGAAAGTGATGATCCATGAGAAGATAGAGAATTGTAATACGAAGACGTGGCCGCAATCGGGGAGGAAAACGGAGTTGAAACGAAGATTTTATGAAGAAAACAGTTTTGGTCCAGCAGGACCGTAAGGCAGAGTGGTCTGACCATAAGCTAGGGTCTGACCGTAGGTTACGGTGGCCAGACCGTTGCTTACGGTCTAGTATGACGGAAAATGGGATTTTAGTGATTTTTCTTCCATATTTAAGGCCCAAAAACCCTAGAATCGAGGCTATTCAATAATATTCAGTTTTGTGACTTCTTGGAGGCTATCATACACCATCCTAACACCTACCAATCACCACAATCATCCATGTTCTCATCTTCTCAACCAAGAATCAAGATCTTCAAGATGCATATGCTAGGCTAAAGCCTTTGTGACCATCTCCGGGCGTAGGGTTGTGTTTGTAAGCAAGACCTTTTGGTATTTTGAACCTTAATATTGGATTTGGATTTGGTTAATCATTCGGTTAGTTGAATCTTTACATTTGTTTATGCATTCAACAGTTTTTCGTAATTGAATGTTTTATGTTTTTATCAGTTTATTGATTTGTGGCCATCAACTTTTAGGATTAAGTTCTTTGAGTCATTGGCCCATTTATCATTTACCATTAAATCACTTACATTTATCAAGCCTTAAAACTGGTAATCAATTAGGTTATTATTCATCCAAACCAATTGTTCGGATTAAGTTCTGTCAATTAGTGAGGTCAAATATTTGGTCTTTTGATTATAAGTGTAATCAATCGAGTTTTCCAAATAGGTTTAACAATTGGTCTAGTCTGCTTCACAACCTGAAACCTGGAGTTTGGTTACTTTTTCTCTAACTGTTTACAAATAAATCATTATTTAATCTGCTTGACATCGTTTGTCCACCCTAGAATAATTAATTAAAAAGCATAAAACTTGATTAGCACTTTCCACTGATTCCCTGTGGATTCGACACCTTACTTGCCCTTGCTAGTAAAGGTTTTATAAATGTTTTTGATTGACCTTTAGACATCGATCAAAATGGCGCCGTTGCCGGGGAATCAACGCGTAAAGTGCTAGTTTTTAGTTTTTGTTTTTAATTTTTCTTCGTTGATTTTACGCGGAGTGTTAGTGTCTGTTTCTTTGCAGGTAACTTCGCAAGTTGATGCAGACGAGATATTCCCGTGAGAAGGAGCCGCTTCAGTTTGATCCCGAAATCGAGAAAACAGCAAGACAAAACCGAGCAACTCAGAAACCCATATTAAATCAAATACCTGAAATCAGAACACCAAAAGAAGAGACTATGAGTACCCGAAACAGAAGGGACCCGAATCTGTACCAACCAAATAACCAAGAGCAACCAGTTCCACAAAACCAGAACGTTAACAGTGACAGCAACCGTAATCTGTTCAACCGAAGAGATGTTAACCGTAATCCCAGAAACATGGATGACAACTTGTCAATCAGATCAGTTCCAGTGAACCTTCAAAGTCAGAATGATTTGAGAGAAGAAAGACCCGAGATTGATCGTGCTCGTGCACGGGTGGAAAATTGGCACATAGGGGGAGATTTTGGATACGATTATGAGGATGAGGAGGAGCGTAGAGATGTACAGTGGGGTCGATATCAGCAACAAGATCCCCGTGATGACCAAGAAATTAGACAGAATCATCCAGAAAATCAGAGAGATCGAACACCGAGACGGCAAAAACACTATGAACAGCCGTATTATGATTTTGATGATGGAGTTCCAAGGGCGTTTGTTCCACCACCAGTCAGAGGCGTTCAAAGCCACTTCATTCCAAAAGTGGCTACGAATCCTCTACCAATCATCATTCCAGTTAGACGGGGAAGAACTTTTTCGGTAAAGCAGAACAGTTTAACGAGATTACCGACATTTCATGGAAAGGCTACAGAAGAACCATACTTACACTTGAGTGATTTCAACTCGATATGCGCATTCATCTCGAGTCAATGTTTTACTGCGGAAGAGGTGAAGATGATAGTTTTCCAGTTCAGTTTGAAAGACGCGGCAAAGCAATGGTTTCTATCATTGCCATCAGCTAGTATTTTCACTTGGGGAGATTTGGCACAATAGTTTTTTGATGAGTATTATACCCCCAGAGAACCACAGAGGCCCGCAACAACATTTGAAACTTTCAGCAGATCACCGGTGAAACCTTCTATGAATCATTCCAAAGGTTTAAACGATTGTTGAGGACTTGTCCACATCATGGGATTGCCTTATGGGAATTGATAAAGGCATTCCATGATAGTCTCTCAAATGATGATGTTCGTGACCTCCAAGCCACCACGAATGGATCTTTTCTTGAAAATGATGAAAACGAGGATTAGAGGCATTTGGAGAGACATGCGAGTAATTCAAAGAGACAAGCACAATCGAACAAGATGTCAAAAAGGTCAGTGGTAAAAGCGGTTGAAAGTCATGGATCAGATGATAGAATGGATAGATTGGAAAAGAAGATGGATAGGTTGTTGGTTGCAGGTGTACAAGGAGCCGGAAATTCAGGAAAAACATATCCAGTATGTGAAGGTTGTAGGGAATTAGGACACGAAGTTGCGAGTTGTGGGGTTGTGCAAGATGAAGAAACTGTAGAAGAAGAGGTCAACTATGTGTAGGGTGAAAGGAAATACAATAATATGAACTCAAATACTTATCATCCGGGCCTCAAGAATCATCCAAACTTCAGTTATGGAAATCCGAACACGCAACAGAACCCGAACTTTCAAGGTAGTTTTCAGAAGACAGCTTATCAGTCGAACCAAAAACAGTATAGTAATAGTTCGGGAAGCAGTCAGAGTGGGTACAATCAAAGAGATTCGGGGGGTTATAATAAAGGGTATCAAAAGAGTTCTCAGCAAGGGCAAGGGAATTCATCTGGTAACAAAGAGGAGTCGATTAAGGATGTGATGGAGTTATTGAAGCAAATGAATCAGAGGATGGAACTCCAAGAGAAGGCAAATACTGCCCAAGATGAACTGATGAGTCAACTTTTAGAAGAGGTAGCTCAAATTAAACGAGAACAAGAGAAGTTGGTTTGTGGTGCTGTGGTGGATGATGAAGTGATAGAAGAGGATCTTGATCAATCAGAGAATGAAGTTGAGGATGTGGTTGTGGAGACTAATACCACACCAATTCCTCCGGTTACTGAAGAGCCATTGAATGCAACGGTTATTGTTGTTGAGGATGAAGATGAATGAGATGATCCAGACGTGTTGGAGCATAGATCTGAATGCCTAGACCCGGATGAAGAGATATTATTAGGAGAAGCAGAGACTAAGATGGTTTTAGATTATTCCGATAATCCTCCATTACACATTATTCAAATTCATAAAGTTGGGTATGCTGGTTTGAACTAGAAGAAGAGAAAGGTGGAGTTAAAGGATATTGGGAAAATTCATAAGAAATGGGCCCATACTGATTCTACTGACGTGTCAACAACAAGGAAGAAGATGTGGACACAACACCTCAACTACCGAGCATACACGGGAAACTCGGTTGGAAAATGCTCAGTTCGGCCCCATTCAATATTTGATGTTTCGAAGATAAGAAAGAGTGTGTGGGCTCGACGTCTTCACTACTGAGCATATGCTGGAAATTCTGAAGGTAAATACGCATTTACATCGGACCGCTTTGGTTTGTCGGACATACTCAACATGAAGAAGGAAGTAAAACCGAGGTGTGTCAACTATCGTGCTTTTATAGGAAACTCAGCAGGTAAATGTTGCATGCGACCACCATAACCAACCAATCAGGTAACGTCTGGCTGAAGACCTTAACAAAAACTTAGCGCTGACAGGGAAGCAACCCGGATTTTATTTTCAATTTGTATTTTATTTTTTTTGTAGTTCGTTTAACCGTTTTATTTCAAGCGTACCACTGTAGCAAAAATCAAGTGTGGGGATGGCACACATGGAAAAGTCGGAGTTTGCAATGTTTTGGTAAAAGAATCATCTTGACATGAGTTGCAGCTACCCAAGGTGCGTTCATACTTTGCTACGGTTGATTCAGGTATGTGTATATTTTTGTTGTATTTGAACTTTGTGGGTGTAGTTCACTATAAACCCTCACGAGACCTCACTCGTCCACCCGGGATACCGGGGGGTTTAAAGGGCTTGTTCCATATGCTAAATGCAATCGTGATTCCTACGAAAGTGAGTTAGGTCTTTTAACATTATTGCTCGTTTAACAAATTCAATTATGAAATTTATTTAACTTGGCTTGGTAATTATAATCAACAGTTTTGCAAACAGTTTAAAAGACATATTCTAATATTGTGAGAAGCATGCTTCTACACGTGTGAGATTCTGCGGATACTGTTGAGTAAGTTGAGGAGACAGGTTTGTCTAGGCCGGTACGAGTGCACATGAGTTACCTATATCAGGTGATTTCGTTTTCATAGTTTTCTTTGTTTTATTAGTCGCGTTGTTAAAAGTGTAATTATATAAATTGTTATGACCATCACATTAAGCTCGGTTTTATAATTAAAAAAAATAATAAGCCGTAAGTTTTAACCCCGTCCTCGTTAATGTTCTTTTAAAAGTTATATTTTTAAACATTGAGGACAATGTCAACCTCAAGTGTGGGGATGGGAGAAATTAAAAATTTTTAAAATGTATCATTAAATTATTTGGTGGGTTATCAACCTTGACAGTGTCAGTTCTTGGGAATTGGGTATGACCTTATACCTCACTAGTATTAATACTGATAATTGATGAACCGTCGATCAAGGTGTATGTGTTGCATGAGAGTTTGCTTGAAGGCAAGCAAATGATAAGTGTGGGGATGTGATGTGTGGGTAAAATTACACGCCTTAAGTGTTTTATATTGTGTGTTTTACTTGTTTATATGTAACGAACACAAATACTTTGATAGGTTTTATGGTTACAGGTGTGCGGAGCTTAACGGAGCTTAAAGAAGCTAATTTAGAGCATTCATGATGGAGTGGAAATGAAAGTGATGATCCATGAGAAGATAGAGAATTGAAATACGAATACTTGGCCGCAAACGGGGAGGAAAACTGAGTTGAAACGAAGATTTTATGAAGAAAACAGTTCTGGCCTAGCAGGACCGTAAGGCAGAGTGGTCTGACCGTAAGCTACGGTCTGACCGTGGCCAGAACGTAGCTTACGATCTGGTCTGACGGAAAATGGGTTTTTAGTGATTTTTCTTCCATAATTAAGGCCCAAAAACCCTAGAGTCGAGGCTATTCAATAATATTCAGTTTTGTGACTTCTTGGAGGCTATCGTACACCATTCTAACACCTACCAATCACTACAATCATCCATGTTCTCATCATCTCAACCAAGAATCAAGATATTCAAGATGCATATGCTAGGCTAAAGCCTTTGTGACCATCTCCGGGCGTAGGGTTGTGTTTGTAAGCAAGACCTTTTGGTATTTTGAACCTTAATATTGGATTTGGATTTGGTTAATCATTCGGTTAGTTGAATCTTTACATTTGTTTATGCATTCAACAGTTTTTCGTAATTGAATGTATTGTGTTTTTATCAGTTTATTGATTTGTGGTCATCAACTTTTAGGATTAAGTTCTTTGAGTCATTGGCCCATTTATCATTTACCATTAAATCACTTACATTTATCAAACATTAAAACTGGTAATCAATTAGGTTATTATTCATCCAAACCAATTGTTCGGATTAAGTTCTATCAATTAGTGAGGTCAAATATTTAGTCTTTGGATTATAAGTGTAATCAATCGAGTTTTTCAAATAGGTTTAACAATTGGTCTAGTCTGCTTCACAACCTGAAACCTGGAGTTTGGTTACTTTTCTCTAACTGTTTACAAACAAATCATTATTTAATCTGCTTGACATCGTTTGTCCACCCTAGAATAATTAATTAAAAAGCATTAAACTTGATTAGCACTTTCCACTGAATCCCTGTGGATTCGACACCTTACTTGCCCTAGCTAGTAAAGGTTTTATAAATGTTTTTGATTGACCTTTCGACATCGATCAAAATGGCGCCGTTGCCGGGGAATCAACGCGCAAAGTGCTAGTTTAGCTTAGTTTTTAGTTTTTGTTTTTAATTTTTCTTCGTTGATTTTACGCGGGGTGTTAGTGTCTGTGTCTTTGTAGGTAACTTCACAAGTTGATACAGACGAGATATTCCCGTGAGAAGGAGCCGCTCCAGTTTGATCCCGAAATCGAGAAAACAGCAAGACAAAACGAGCAGCTCAAAAACCCATATTAAACCAAATACCTGAAATCAAAACACCAAAAGAAGAGACTATGGGTACCCAAAACAGAAGGGACCCGAATATGTACCAACCCCTTCGACATCGATCAGTACTAACCTCTTTAGCAATACTGGCAAAATTTCGAACGGGCCACGGGGTGGCGTTAGGGCATAATTATTGATCCGATTCTTTCTTAGGGTCATAAAATAATGTATGGCAGTTTCCATGACCGAATTTATGATCCGGTAGTATGTTTTCACCACACTCAAAACATACTACCGTTTTCTTCTTACAATCTGCCTCCGAATGACCTGGTTTCTTGCAAAAACTACATATAACGGTGTTAGTTGGTCGAAGACATCTATCGAAATGTCTCCTACCGCAAGACTTGTAAATAAGGCGACTATATACAAATCCCCCTTCTCTTTTCGTTTCCGCCTTCTTTATCTTTCCACCCACATTCGTTCTTCCATCATCTTTCTTTTTCTCATCACGATTTCTAATCATTCCATCCATCAAATACCCGACCAACTCCATGGCAGATTCTGTCGTAGACGGCATATGTGAACGAACTAAATCAAGGATCTCGATTGGTAATCCGTAAATGTATCGTGTCACTTTGTTGATTTCGGGAGTGACCAAGTGAGGTACAATTCTGTCGTACTCAAGGAACTTGGTGTTATATTTCTTGAGATTGGTTCCAACGACTTTATGGTTCCACAGTTTAGTCTGAATCTGATTCATTTCATTAATCAGACAAAACTTCTTCAATATCATGGCTTTAAACGTTTCCCAATATAGGTTGTACAAATTTTCCCTACCCTTTGATTCCAACTAGGGTATTCCACCATTCCAACGCTTCCCCTTTGAACATCTGGGAAGTGTATTGAACCTTTTCCTTCTCGGTACATTTACTTATCAGCACGATTGATTCCATTTCCTCCAACCATTAGAGAGTATTTATTGCTCCCTTATCCCCATGGAATTCTTTGGGATTATAAACTTTAAACACTTTGAAAACACAGCCCTCTTGAATTTTAGGTTTCTTTGTCTTAACGTGGTGTCAGGCCCTCGATTTCAGCTGGATCTTACTTAATCATGTCATAACTCACACAAAAGTGTTGAAAAGAGAGTTAAATGACGGGTTGCTATATTTGGAAAGACAACCGTTTACTAAAGGCGGAATCAATAGCAAACATACGGTTGCAATTAATAATCAAAGGTAGAAAGCACAAAGAACATGATTCACTCAAAAGATTTCCATTTATACAAGGTTAATCATACAAAAGGATAATCGATTTAAGGTTTCTAAGGAATCCTAGGACAGCCGTCACACAATATTCTCTCAATAAATGCGTCTGTCTTATCCGTATTGTGCCTCTCTCTCCCGTATCTGGCGGTGTGCCCTAAACATTCTATTTATAGGCCTGCCAACCTAGGACGGCTGTCATTCCTTCTAGAAACCCTAAGCGTACATACATATTCAAATTACATAATCAGAAAATAAACTAAGTGTAAACAAGTCTTCCGGGTAGGCTTTTCATCATTCTTCAGTCTCTGAGTACGCAGTGTACTCTGCCATCCTTTGGACTTGGTAATCATAGAAGTATACTCGGAATCAGTTTCCGGGTAACCTTTACTTGAAGAGTATTTTACCAAGTAAAATACTCACCGGGTACACTTCAGACTTCTTGGTTTTGTCAAACTTTGCTCGACAAATCCTTACGAGCAACCTTGTTCTTCCATGGTCCTGTTCAGCTCTTTGTCATAAAATAACTCATTAGCAAAGTATACTTGGGAGTACTGTTCCTTGCTTGAGCTGAACCTTGCTCGATATTAGATATTCCTTTAAATCATCAAGCATACTTGGACCATACTTATTAATGAATACCTTGCCCGATCTTCCAATCACTTGGCTTCTTGGACTTGATTAACCAAACCTTACTCGTAAGAGTAATATACTTGAATCTGAAGAACTAACCTGCTTGATAAAGTGAACCTTGCTCGGATCTAATCAAATTAGTGAACCTTGCTCGGAAATACACCAATTTGCATATCTTGCTCGGATATCCACTTAACAAGATTATTTGAAGTAAACCTTGCCCGGTTGGCAAAATCTCATACCTGGCTAAGTAAAAGCTTGCTCGGAAGTTCCAAGGTGTGCCCGGATTCATTACTTAGCGAATTCTGAGGAGGTTGAGAAGATTCCAATCTTCCATGTACTTCATTCAGGTCAAATATTTGACTCAACAATATCCCCCTAGATTGGAACACCTCAGCTGACCCAAAACAACTCTATGGTTACATACACTTAGCCAAAATACATATCAAATTTAAAAGTCAAATTACACAATCAAATAACATACACATGTTACATAATCAAAAGCTGTCCGAAGACATTACATAACAAATCCTATTCTATTAATCTTATCTTCTTCTTGCATCATGAATGGCTTGTCTTCTGTTGATTAGCTCTGAAGCAGCTTTCATCTTGAAGATATTAAGGGCTTGGTAATGAATGTGACTTTCTGGTAAAGCCAAGTCCCTTATATCCATGAGATCTTCACTGTGCAGCTATGTCAAATCTTCATCTTCCTTGATGATCCCCAATATCTTTCCATCTGAGTTTCTCAGTAAGAAGTGATCGGCATTCTCTTTGTATTCAATATCAGCAATTATGCCATTCTTCTGTAATGTGTAGTTGGGGCGTCTCATCCTTCTTCTCATACTTATGCAAGCATTCATGTTGGATAATGGATTCTGATCTCGGACATTCATTTGATTGTCTCTCTCGGCTATGTCCATTCTTCTCAACTTCGAAATCCTTCTTGTTTTGTGAGACTGAATCAATCTCCAGCTCCTCTTTTCTTTTAAGAATTGGAATCCTTTATCAGCTTCTTCATGCAGGTACTTTGATAGATCATTCATTTGTCTACCTGCAGATCTGTTCCTGTTTCTGTAGTCATTCAAATGGAGAGTGGCCATCCTTCTCAACTGTTCTTCATTAAACTCACGGAAGTCACTTCTAACCACAATCTCTCTTAATAATATGCTCTCCATAATAACCTTGAGGGTATCAGTGACAGAATCATAGTACAGTTCTCTTGGTAGATCCACATTTGACTGTGGTCTTGAAGCTCTCTGTTGTGCTGAACTGCTAGATTCACCTCTTCCTCCTTGACCTCTTCCATCTCTTGGAAATCTTCTGTGAATTGGAGGTCTGAAAGGAATGGATTTCTTGGGCTTTTGAGGTCCCAAATTGAAGACTTTCACATAAACAGCCTCAACCCTCTCAGTAGGAAGGTTAGCTAACTCATCAACATTGTGACCTGCTTCTTTGAGTTCTCTTAACATTTTCTCCATTCCAGGAGTTCTTGCCAATCCTGCAGGCACAAAACTCCCATCAGCATAATACCTGGGATTTTCACCTTCCCTTAATGCCTTCTCCCATTCAGCCTTTTGAAGGTAGAAAAGAGTCTTTAAATCCTCTTTCTCCAAAACATTAAAGTCTGCTTCTGTCATCCCTCTCTGATTTATCATTATATTTCTCAGGATGCTTATCATTTCTTCATTTTCCCAAGGCAGAAATGTCTCATCTTCAGGCTCAGGTTGTTCTTCTTGAGGAATAGGAGTTTCAACAAATTTGACTTGTTCTTTTTCTTTCTCCCTCACAGTCTGTATTCTTCTTCTCTTGATTGGTGGTTCAGCAGTTTCATCAGCCTGCTTAGAGCTCTCAGGTTGGACCCTTTTTGATTTTTCTTTTCTTTTCAACTTGTTGTATAGGTCCACCACTGATTCTCTGTTTAAGTTCTCAACTATATCAGGCTTCATGCCTCTCTCCAATAAGTAACCACACATACCTCCAAATCTCTTCTTCAAATTTTCCAACTTTTCAAGCAGTTCATTTTCTTTTAAACATTTTTCAATCACCTTCTCCCTTTCACTGTTGTATAAATCTTGAAGTTTATCAAAGGTGAATTGAGACAAATCTTCCTCAGAGTAGTTGTGCCTCTTTAGATAGTCTTTGTATTTCTAGGCATCTCTACTCTTTTGTTGCATAAGCCTCTTGGCTTCCAACACACTCAGCTCAATGTTTGCCCTATGCACATCAGTCATTTCCACCTGTGGGGACACAACATTGGTAGCACATTCATGCATTTACGATTCATGTGACGGTATTGATACTTCTGAAAGGTGTTCTATTTGCTCGTAGCTCCCGTTTGATACCGGATACTACACCAACTTTCCATTCATCATTCTCAGAATCATCATTATTATCATCATCAGAATTTTCAGAATCATCCTCACCTTCAGATAGATCATTCATTGCATCAATCTGTGGTTCATCAGAAGGTGGGTTCTCAGGAATTGGTACATTTGGCACTCCTTGCACATGTTCATCTGGCCTTAGAGTTTGCAAAGGAATTTCCCTTATGGGACTTGCTTCTGCATCATCAGGTGTTTCTACAAAATATTTGTTCTTGTCATCCCATTTTCCCTTCTTAGCAGATTTTTCTTGCTCAGTCTGCTCATATGCCCTCTTTCTCCTCATATAGGTCTTAGAAAACCTATTGACTTTTTCAGCAAATCCTTCATGAAGCTTAGAAAGTCTTTCTCTTTTCTGATTAAGGGTTTCATGAGGCTTAGGCACATTCACCCATTCAGACCAGCTGTCAGTGGGATTCTTCTTTAAGTCTTCTTTCAAATGTTCAGCCCATTTCTTTGAAGCCAAAGAGGCAATGGACTCACCAATCTCTTCTTCTATCATGACATCAGTATTCAAGTTGGCTGGTTCAGCAGTTTCAGTTTGACCTTTGGGTTGAAACATGCTGACCACCATAGCTAGGGAAGTATCAACTTCCTTAGCTCTGTTCATCATAATCAAAATTTCTATTGCCTCTTGATCAGCCACATCATCATAAATTTCTTTTTCAAGATTGGCTTGTCTGATCAAATTCTCCTGCTCTGCCATTTCTTCAGGAGTTAAGGATTGGGCCAGTTTCTCCCTTTCCATTGACTCTTTTATAATTCTTTCTTGCTCTCTCATGGCAGCAGCAGCAGCATCATCTTTAAACAGTACATCCTTTTCAGGGTATGCCTTAACAGGCTCTTCTTCAGTAACTATTCCTTTACCTTTCTCTATCCTTCTTCTCACATCCTCTTCATCTTCTTCATCATCAGACTGTACATAGTCATCAATCTCCTTTTCTAATGTCTCTAACTCAGGATCATACTCTGCCTTCTTGGAACTTTTAGGTTGTTCAGTTTGAGTGATTGGCTCCTCAGCAGCAATATCTCCTTCATTCAGCTCTTCAAATTGAATATTATCAATGGCCATATCAGTAGCTACATTCTCTACATTCTTCTCAATATTTGTAATTTCATTCTCATTTACTCTTTCAACAATCTCCTCATCAATTTTCTCTTCATGATAATCATATTCTTGCTCTGCACCCTCAGACATATCTCCATCATACTCATCATCATCTATTCTCCTTTCATCACTACTTTCTTCACCATCATCATATTCATTCATAATCAGCTTCAAAGCATCCACAGTTTCTGCAACACTTACAGCTTCACCCATATTCACATCAGATACAATTGGCACAAATACATTCTCCCCCTGTTTTGAGGAAGCTGAGGTCTTCTCAACCTCCTGCTCCAGGGTTTGAATCTTCAGGTTAGCTTCTACCAGTCTCTGTAACAACATCACATTCTCTTCAGTCACTTCCTCATTCCTCCTTTTCAACACAAAATTCACATCTGTTATCTCCTCAACTCTTCTTTTCAAAACATTTTCTTTCTTTAGCTGAAAAGATCTCAAGAATGGGATCATATTGACTAAGTAGCTTTCTCAATACTTCATTCTCAGCATTATTATGACAACATAGATAGGTTAACAGCAGGTATAAACTTAGCATGAATTTCATTTCCTTGGTGATATGATTAAGGTTCAATTAAGAGCATAATGCATTAATGGTCAACACTGTGCTATGATGCCTCATATCTCTTCTCAAAGCTTATTTGGCTTTCCCCAGATCACCCCAATTTGACTCCAACCTCCTGTATTTGGTCAAAAACTTGTTTTTGTATAACAGAACTTATTGAATCTTTTTGTATTTTTGATATTCAAACATATATAGAGGTTGAACGTTAGACTTATAGTTACATAACATGCCTTTCATTCAAGATGAGACAGATTATGTCAACATCTTTGTAGTTCTTAGTTGTAACCCTCTTGTTTGATAAAATATTTAAAACACTTATCAACTTTTGGTTGATTTATTTATTCTTCCCCTTGTTTTTGATATTTTCTCAAATTTTCTTAAAGCAAGTTCTTTGTCATATATAAAGATGATTCATTTTTGGTTGACCAAATAACAACAGGCTTGTGTATGACTGGGTAATCACTTTTCTGCCTACCATTTGGAGAGATTTATCTTGAGACATGCAAAGACAACTATGTATCTCCACATAAAGATTAGCATATTCATTATGTTTATATCATCTTAGATTTTACATCATCATGGGAAAGCAACCATACATGTTAATGACTATACTATGGTCTTTTTAGCCTATTAAATCCATATGATTGGCTAAGCAGTCAATGTACTATCATTTCCCATATTAAAACAGTTTAATATTCAATCACCCCAATATCTCTTCATTGTCAGGTAAATGGCTATCCTATTTGACCAGAAATGGTCAACAAGACCAAACATACATGTGAATATATGTCCTTTCAAAGTCAGAGCTATTAACATAGTTTTAAGTGAAGGAACAAGAAACAAGTCATAATTGCCCCAAATGCATTCAGTTTTCAGGTCAATGGCTATCCTCTGAATCTGTAAAGATTTAAGGACCAAACATACACAAGTGCATGTCCTTCCAACTGGGCAAATGACATAGTTTTCAGCAAAAAAACAACTCCTTGAGACTTTTCTTTAAAAAAAATCCTTCTTTTTAACCTTCTTGAAAGCTTGAACTGAATAATCTTATCATATCTCTACACCATTAACAACTTGCTCATGTTTTTGATCAAAATAAAGTATTTATGCAAAATTCATTAGAAAATCTTCATTTCATCACTTAATTTTGACATAAAACACATTTTGACACAAACAGTTGTAACATATTCAAATCATAATCAAACATGAAATCATCAAGACAAGTAGACAGTACTACTAATCAAATTCTAACTTATCTTAATAACATCATAAGATCAGATAAAGTACATATTCAAGCAAATAATCAATTATATTAGGTAAGCTTGTTCAAACAAGTAGATCATTTCAAGAACACTTATCCTAATTATCACAAATGCACATTAACTGGCAATCATGCAAGCATAAATTCAATCAAACATGTCAAAGTAATCAATCATCTTTGCACAGATAAACAGTTAAAGCACACAACAGTTAACATATTCAGCAACATAGTCAGAATCATACTTAATTAACATAAACAAGCACATTCACTAAGTATTCAGCATGTGTAACCTCTAACAATATAATCAGTTAGCACATAGAGGTACAAAATTAAGCACACATCCTTAATCAGATCTCATCAGAGTTGATCATTCCCAGGGCTTTCAGAAGAAAGTTGAACCTGGTTCTATCAAGTGGTTTAGTGAATAGGTCAGCCAAATTGTCACTTGTATCAACTCTTTGCATTTCAATTAGACTTTTTTCACTGCAATCTCTGATGAAGTGATGTCTGATTTCAATGTGCTTAGTCTTAGAATGTTGCACAGGATTCTTACAGTAAAATATGCAGCAGTGTTATCAATAAGAATAGGGGTGTTTAGAAAATTCAATCCATAGTCCAGCATCTGATTTTGAATCCAGAGAACTTATGCACAGCAGGCAGATGCAGCAACATACTCAGCTTCTGCAGTGGAGATTGATACTGTAGTCTGCTTCTTGCATTGCCATGACACTAGCCTTTCACCCAAAAACTGACATCCTCCTGAGGTTGACTTTCTACTCATGTTACAGCCATCATAATCACTGTCTGTATATGCAATCAGATCAAAAGCTTGGTTCTTTGGATACCAAATCCCTAAATCTGGTCTTCCCTTCAAATATCTGAATATTCTTTTAACAACATTCATGTGGAAGACTTTTGGACTTGATTGGAATCTTGCACATACACACACAGCAAACATGATATTTGGTCTTGTTGCAGTCAGATACATCAGAGATCCAATCTTGGCTCTGTATTCATGTTCATTTACTGGCTCCCCCTTTTCATCAGCAATCATCTTTTCTTTAGTGTCCATTGGAGTTGAAGCAGTCTTGTATTCTTGACAGTTGAACTTGTTCAAGATGTCCTGCACATATTTTTTTTGGTGAATGAAAATCCCTTCAGCCTTTTGTTGAACTTGCAGTCCCAGAAAGAAGTTCATTTCTCCCATAGAGCTCATGCTATACTTGGATTTCATCACCCCTTCAAACTCCAAACACATATGTTCATTGGTTGACCCAAAGATGATATCATCCATATAAACTTGTAACAAAAGTAAGTTTGATCCCTTTCTTTTGTAGAAGAGAGTCTTGTCAATGGCTCCTCTAGTAAAACCATTTTCAAGAAGATGATTTGACAGCTCATCATACCATGCTCTAGGAGCCTGATGCAGTCCATAAAGGGCTTTGTTTAACTTATACACCCTGTTTGGATACATTGGGTCCTCAAAACCTAGAGGTTGAGCTACATACACCTCTTCATCAATCTTTCCATTTAGGAATGCAGACTTAACATCCAACTGGAACACTTTAATGTTCTATGAGGCAGCATATGCAAGAAAAATCCTGATAGCCTCAAGTCTTGCAACAGGGGCAAAGACTTCCTCAAAATCTATTCCTTATTCTTGAAGACATCCCAGTGCTACAAGTCTAGCCTTATTCTTAATCACCAAACCCCTTTCATCCCTTTTGTTTCTAAAAACCCATTTGGTTCCTATTGCATATCTGTCATATGGCTTGTCAACAAGATCCCACACATGTAGGTCTCTAAACTGGGCCAATTCCTCTTGCATTGCTTCCACCCAACTATTGTCTTTTAAAGCTTGAGCAATGTTCTTTGGCTCTATTTGGGACAGAAAACAAGAGTAAAGACAGATGTTTGCAATTTCTGAATGACTTCTTGTAACTCTTTCATGCAAATCACCAATGATGTTTTCAGAATGATGATTCTTTTCCACAGAAGGAGTTTGTATAATCATATTTTTAGACAAATTTGTATCAAGATTTGTTTCATTGAGTTCAGGTTCTTCAATGATCAAATCAGTTTCTGCATCATGAAACTCTGGTGCTTCATCATTATGTTGTCCTGAAGTAAATGCACCATTATTTTCTAAATTCAATCTTTGAAAAAGATCTTGAAATCTTGCATTAGAGACAGCTTCTTCTCCACTTGCCTGGTTGCTTGTGTCACCCTCATTCTGAACTTGATCATTCTGTACATTTGGACTGTCTTGATTGTTCACAGTATGATCTTGTTCATTGATTTTACTTGAGGAGCTCTTCACAAAAGTATACTCCTTTTCCTTTCTAGCAACCTTCTTCCATAATTCTTCCAAGTCCATTGGTTTCTTTTTGTTCACTTCAACTTCACTGGTCTTGTAGAAAGTTTCATTAAAGTCTTCAGGATAAATCTTGAAGGACTTAATCAATTTCTCATGATCAAACAGCCATGATGCACCATCAACAGTATTGAATTGATTCTCATTAAAAATAATGTTAGATGATTCTATAACACTCAAGTGATCTTTCACATATACTCTGTAAGCTTTTGAGTATGTAGAATATCCAACAAAGAAATAATCTAGGGATTTAGTTTGAAACTTGTTTAAATAGTCCCTTGTGTTCAAAAGGAAACATATGCATCCAAAGGGCTTGAAAAACTTAATGTAAGGCTTTCTATTGTTGAAGATTTCATATGGAGTCTTGTTATGCATTTTGTTTACAAGCACCCTGTTCTGAACATAACAGACCGTATTTATGGCTTCAACCCAAAAAGTGACAGGCAGATTTGCATCTGCAATCATGGTTCTTGCAGCTTCAATTAGTGTTCTGTTTCTTCTTTCTGCAACACCATTCTATTCAGGAGTTCTAGGAGCTTAAAATTGCTGTAATATTCCTTTCTGAATGCAAAATTCTTCCATGACTCCATTTTTGAACTCTGTGCCATTGTCACTTCTCATCATCTTGACTTTCTTATTCAACTTGTTCTCAATCATTGTGACACAACCCTTAATCAACTATGCAGTCTCATCCTTGGTACTCAGGAAATAAACCCAAGTATATCTTGAATAGTCATCAATGATCACAAGGCAATATCTTTTCTTTCCAATACTTGGTACACTTACAGGACCAAAGAGATCCATGTGAAGTAATTCAAGTACTTGATCAATTGAATTGATGAGCTTTGTCTTGTGAGTAGATTTGTGTTGTTTTCCTTTTTGACACAATGATCTTCCAATTTGAATTTTCTTGTAGGTAAGCCGTGACATGCTCACCTTTGACAAGTCTATTCATGTTCTTCAAGTTTATATGACACAGTTTCCTATGCCACAATTTTGACTCATTTTCAGTTGCTTTTGACACAAAGCATGCACCTCCTCTTGAAATAGCTTCTTTCATATTCAACTCATACAGGTTTCCATTTCTGGGTACCATCATCATAATCATTTCAGGTGGGATCACAAATTCAGGTTTTAGAATGAAACAGTGTGAATCATCAAAACTGACTTTGTAACCCTTATCACACATTTGTGATATACTCAGCAAATTGTACTGAAGACCTTCAACATGAAATACATTACCAAATGAGACTTTCCCATTTGTTAAGATTCCTTTCCCCACAATATTTCCACCATTCTCATCACTCCCAAATGCTACAGGACCTTCATATTTTTCCTCATAATTCACCAGTGACCTCTTATCACAAGTCATGTGCCTAGAACAACCACTATCCATATACCATATGTCATTCAAAGGAGTGGGTTGTTCCTGCACAAAGAAAAATTTGATTAGTTAAGTGATGAAGTGCAAGTTTCATCAACTTGCAGCTCATCAGATTCAGTTTCAGAGGCAGCTTGGGAAGTGAGTGTTGTAGGTTCAGGATCTTCATGAGTGATTTCAAGATTATCAGAATTGTCAGTTTCATAACCACACTCTCTTGGTGTTTTAACAAGTGAGATTGAGCTCTGAAGTTCAACTGTGTCAGTAGCATACTCTTTTAAGACATAATCTTTTGTTTCAGAGTAGTCTCTCACATCAGCAGCAGTCTCAACTTTAGTTTCTGCTTTAGGTTTCCATGAGAAACCTTGTGGTTCATATCCATGTTTAATCAAGAACTTCTCATCACCAGTGAGCTCTGTTGGTTTCTTCCTGGGATATACACCTTTTCTTTTAGTCTTCTCACTGTTTGAAGATTCTTGAGATTCATCAGATTTAACTGATTGAGCATCATGTTTGATTCTCAGGGACTGATTTTTCTTCTTAGTCACTTTCTTATGCTTCTGTGGTGACTTACTTCTTCTTTCTGAATCAGTCACTTGTTTCTTTCCTTTGACTTCAATTTTCTTCTCAGTACTTGTCTCTTTTTCACACACATTTCCTTTTCCCAGATACACATCATATTTCTGTTTGTACAGAACAAAATCATGTCCATACTTTGTTCCATATGGGACATGAAATGGTTGAAACTTCAATCTTTCATTGCATGAGTCTGTATGGTGTCCATACTCATCACACTTCTTGCACCATACTTTGCCTTTTAACATTTCATGTTCTTTTGGTTTCTTGAATCTTTCACTTGGCTTGGGTTCCTTGACTCCAATTGTCTTTTTAGCTTTCAGATTGTCAAAGTCAATTGAGAAGGGAACAAATTCAGCCATTCTTATGTCACTTCTCTCCACCTTCCCTTTAATAAAGACAATTTTTCTTGTACTTAAGGGTTCTTCCTCTATGTTTTCCCTATTTCTTGATTTCCTCTTTACATATTCTTCCATTGTTTCCACCTCTCCAATGTCAAAATCTTCAATGCTTGAGAAAATAGGATAAACAGGAACAAAGTTGTCAACATTCACTTCTTCTTCAATCACTTTCTTCTTTTTGTTGTTTTGTTCTATCCTTTCAAATACCTCCTTACTTGGTGGTCTGACAACATTATAGCTCACCTTTTTTCTTTCACAGATATCAAAGGAGATATGTTATCTTTTCATTCTTTTATTTTGCTTTTTCATTCTTGGTGTGACAGGTGGATACTTTGGAAGTTGATCAACAGATTCAGGTTTCTTGTATCTTCTTCCCTTTTCAGCAGCTTTAAGTTCCTCTTCTGTAATTTGATCACTCAAATCACTCAAGTCATCTTGATTCAAATCAATTGACTCAAGATCATCTTCAGAGACTTGAACTCCAACTGGATTTTCTTCTTTTACTTTTTTCTTCACAACAAACTCTCCTTCTTCACTCACCTCAACATTTTTGTACAAGTCCACTAACTCTTCTTTGTCTTGAAAGACATCTTTGAATTGTTGTAGATATGCATTTCTTTTCTCTTTATCAACTTTTGGCATAAAGTTGTTGTTGAAAGGTGGTGGTACTGCTTTGTACTTATCTTTTTCTTTAACTTGATTTAGAATTCCACAAATGTTACCAGTTGACACCAAGTTTTTCAAAAACTCATTTTCAACCTGCAACCTTGTGTTCATCACCTTTTCTTCTACAACCATTTTCTTCAACCCATCAATTTCAGTGGTGAATCTTTTCTGACCTCTGTAGCTGTTGACACAGTCTTCTTCTAAACTTTTCATTCTTTCCTCACTCACTATTTCACTTGCCTCATATGCATTAATGATACTTTGTTTCTTAAAACACTCATTTTCCAGCTTGCCAACTTTTGTTTTCAATTCATTGATTAGTTCATTTAAATCAACAGTAGGAGCAGAGTGTACCTGAGATGAAGTTGCAGTTTCCTTTTCAATTATGGCCATAAAAGCCTCATTTGCCCTCTTGATATCATTTGCAATGTCTTCTTCATGATTGCTCCAATCAAAGTTACCCTCATGTTGTGTAGTCACTGCCACATTACCTTGATTTCTAGGCTGATTTTGATTGGCTAGAACAGTGTTGTTTGGAACATTTTGAACAGCTTGAAGGTTCTGATTATTGTTCATTTGAAAACCTTGATTATGTTGCATACCCTGTTGATTGTTCATTTGAGGCTGGAAATTGTTGAAATTGGGATTGTAGTTGTTGTTAGGATTGAAGTGGTTGTTGAAGTTTTGGTTGAAGTTTTGGTTGGTGTTTCTTTGCTGACTTTGCTGGTATTGTTGTTGACCTCTTTGCTGTTGATTCTGGAAATGATTCATCTGATAGTTCCTTGGCAGGTTGCATTCTCTTGCAAAATTTCCTGGCTGTTGGCAATTGTAACAGATTGCCTTTGACTTGTCAAATCCAATTCTTTCATTTGGACCAGAAACTAGAGATCTACAAGTTCTATTATACAACCTCTTACTTCTCAAAGCTAACATGGCAGCTTGCCATTTCAAATCCATGTCTTCCAAATCATCTGCATCAATCTGCTCTAAGTCATCTTGCACTACACTTGTGTGAATCAGGTTCTTTGCAACAAATGCATTATAGGATTCAGTGAACATAGACAGCAAGGCTTGTGTTTCACTGCCTTGACCATTTCCAGCACTAGAATGAGGTAAATTCCCACTTGCCATAGAGGCAGAATCAGTGTCATCAATTAACTGCACATTAAATCTTTGCTGATTTCCTTGATTACTTGTGCTACCACCAATGAAAGACGTAGGAGTATCAGCATTGTGCTCACTTGGTTCTTCAATAATGGGAATTTGCTGCTGATTCTTGGTAGTCAGATTACCCATAGGTGCAATCAATGCATTTGAAACATTGAAGCAGGGTCTTTCTTCCCTTATCATCTCATTTTCTATCATTTCTATCTCAGCAGCTTGTAGAAAACACACCACATCATCTACTTTTAGCTCATTGAAGTTGTGCTTTGTGAGGATGAACTTGCAAACAGTATACCATTCTTTTGGCATAGAGTTGAGTAACTTTGTGTTCAAATCAAAGTCTGTCATTACATAGTCTATTGTTCTCAACTCATTCACAATACCTAGAAATCTTTCTAGTATTGATTTCAGCCTTTCACCTTCTTTGTACTTGAATCTTTCCAACTGTTGCTTCAGTCTTTGCTTTTTGATGTTCTTCAGTTCAACATTTCCTTCAAACATTTCAAGAATTGCATCATGCATTGCCTTAGCATTGGGATGATGTGCAACCTTGGTGAGTATCTCCCAAGACAGGCCTAGCTTTAACATAGCTAAAGCCTTGTCATCCACCTTTCTCATCCTTTCTCTCACAGCAGCAGTTGCTGCTTGATTTGCACCTTCAGTAGCAGCATCTTGTGGACCATTCTTGATGGAGTTCCACATGTCAACATCATTGTAGCAAACGGCTGCTTTAAACAAGACTTTCCATTTTGTGAAATTTTTCTGTCCAGACAATCTAGGAATCTTGTTAGTAGACACCTCTTGTTCCTCATAACCAGACATTTTGTGAAAACAAAATTAATTTCTTAGTAAAAACAGGGTAAAATAATCAGATCTGAGAATAAATCTTTAGATCTGATGTGTCTGATATGATTAGAACAAGATTTAAATATATAGATAAAAACTTTAATTGAAATAAGGAAGAGAAAACACCGGTATATTGTAGATCTGGAAGAAAAATGAAAAACAGAGCTGCTGACATCACAAATCAATGGAACAGTGGTCTCCTTACGTCATTCTTCTTCAAATCTTCAATCAGCAATAATATTTCCAAAATTAGCAGTAACATGCTCTGATACCACTTGTCAGGCCCTCGATTTCAGCTGGATCTTACTTAATCATGTCATAACTCACACAAAAGTGTTGACAAGAGAGTTAAATGACGGGTTGCTATATTTGGAAAGACAACCGTTTACTAAAGGCGGAATCAATAGCAAACATACGGTTGCAATTAATAATCAAAGGTAGAAAGCACAAAGAACAGGATTCACTCAAAAGATTTCCATTTATATAAGGTTAATCATACAAAATGATAATCGATTTAGGGTTTCTATGGAATCCTAGGACAGCCGTCACACAATATTCTCTCAATAAATGCGTCTGTCTTATCCGTATTGTGCCTCTCTCTCCCGTATCTGGCGGTGTGCCCTAAACATTCTATTTATAGGCCTGCCAACCTAGGACGGCTGTCATTCCTTCTAGAAACCCTAAGCGTACATACATATTCAAATTACATAATCAGAAAATAAACTAAGTGTAAACAAGTCTTCCGGGTAGGCTTTTCATCATTCTTCAGTCTCTGAGTACGCAGTGTACTCTACCATCCTTTGGACTTGGTAATCATAGAAGTATACTCGGAATCAGTTTCCGGGTAACCTTTACTTGAAGAGTATTTTACCAAGTAAAATACTCAACGAGTACACTTCAGACTTCTTGGTTTTGTCAAACTTTGCTCGACAAATCCTTACGAGCAACCTTGTTCTTCCATGTTCCTGTTCAGCTCTTTGTCATAAAATAACTTATTAGCAAAGTATACTCGGGAGTACTGTTCCTTGCTTGAGCTGAACCTTGCTCGATATTAGATATTCCTTTAAATCATCAAGCATACTTGGACCATACTTATTAATGAATACCTTGCCCGATCTTCCAATCACTTGGCTTCTTGGACTTAGTTAACCAAACCTTACTCGTAAGAGTAATATACTTGGCTCTGAAGAACTAACCTGCTTGATAAAGTGAACCTTGCTCGGATCTGATCAAATTAGTGAACCTTGCTCGGAAATACACCAATTTGCATATCTTGCTCGGATATCCACTTAATAAGACTATTTGAAGTAAACCTTGCCCGGTTGGCAAAATCTCATACCCGGATAAGTAAAAGCTTGCTCTGAGTTCCAAGGTGTGCCCGGATTCATTACTTAGCGAATTCTGAGGAGGTTGAGAAGATTCTAATCTTCCATGTACTTCATTCAGGTCAAATCTTTGACTCAACACGTGGAGATTGTTTTCAGCAGTCGAACTTTCATTACTTGCTTCTTTCTTTTTCTCGATTTCCTTTTTCTTACTCTTTCTTCTCTGTTTCTCTTTTAGATTCTTTCTTTGAGTTAACAGTTTCACTTTTGCTTCGACTCGCTCGTTTTTTAGAGTGAGTAGCAGTTCGACTTGGGTCATTTTTCAGAATTTCATAAATCGGGTTTACCGCTTCCTTTATCAGATCGCGAATACCAAGCGCATAGTTTTGTGGTATCGCTTGAATATTTTCCATGGTAGTCTTTTCTTTGATATTGTTGGTCATGCTGTCTTTTACAGTCTTTTCTTTATTATTTATTTGGACTTCTTGATTACTGTTAGCTTTAGACATGTTGTTACATGAATAAAGCAAGATTCAGGAAAAGACACATTTTATATTTCATTATTTATTTTACAAGAAGAAAGCATAGTAACCATAACAGTACATAACAACAAATTTCTAATCCTTAATCCATTTCTTAACAAGATTTTTCATCTTGTCACATTTCTTAACTATCTTTTCCCCTATCTTCTTTTTGCCCACTCTCTCATTCCTCAGCTCGTCTATCACAACATTGGGCGGGTTAGGATATTCTGTTGGTGCGGATGCAGATGGGAAGAAATAAGCGTTTTCCTTTGGATAGAGATGTGGATTCGCCATATAAACATGCATTTCCTCATCGGGAAGATTAATAGTGTAAAACTCCTCGATAAGGTTTTCTTCTTCACGGATCTCATTTGCTTGTTGAGAGATCGAAGGTATCGGTCCATTATAAGGAGGAAAATAAGGATGTTTACTCTCCTCATCTTCTTCCTCGGGTTCCTCCTCCTCCCCAGGATCCTCCCCCGTTTCATAAGGATTTCTGATTGGTGATGGATTGAATCTCTTTTTATAGGGCATGGTAACCCTCATTTTTAGTTTCTTACTTAGGGTCATAAAATATTGTATGGCAGTCTCCAGTATTGCCAAAGGGGGTAGTACACGAAATTTGACCCTGACGGATCATAAATTCTTTCTTAGGACCATTAAATATTTCGAACGGGCCACGGGGTGGCGTCGGGGCATAATTATTGATTCGATTCTTTCTTAGGACCATAAAATATTGTATGGCAGTCTCCATGACCAAATTTATGATCCGATTCAGTGGTTCGACCCATACTCAGTTTTTCCTCCGACTCGTGTACTACCCCCTTTGACAATAGTGGCAAAATTTCGAACGTGCCACGGGGTGGCGTCAAGGGACTGCCATGGAGACTGCCATACAATATTTTATGACCCTAAGAAAGAATCATATCAATAATTATGCCCTGATGGATTTATGAAATATTGTAAGGCAGTCTCCATGACCGAATTTTTGATCCGATTCAGTGGTTCGACCCATATTCAGTGGTTCGCGTATTGGTAGTTTAGTGATAGAGATCCAAATTGCCATCTCCTTTGATCTGAGTGACAATTCATCCAACTGGATGATTCAGATTCAGTTTCCTGTTTGAGCTTGCTCTCTACTTCTTGCTCCTCGGAAGGATGATATGTTGGGACTTCGGAAGGATAATACATGGGAATGTCGTCAATGATATCATCAGAAATCTCGATTGGGAACTGCTGACTACCTGGGAGGTACGCGGGTTGGCTCCCATAGGGCATCACCGGATTAATTGGTTGATTGTGACTGAAAAAGCTAGTGTAGTAACTATTGCTATGTTCCATATCTGATGGTTCAGGATTGATTGTCGGTTTCGATCAGTCAGCTACTCGGCGTCTATGACCAAGATAGTTAACATAAGACATATGCACTTAATTAAGTTTATGGATAGGAGGTTTACCAATCCTATCTTATCCCTATGAAATAATAACAATAATAATAATAATAATAATAATAATAACTTCAAAGGTTAAAGCTTAGGCACTAATGTTTAATACCTAATTCGCTGAAACCGATGGCTCTGATACCAACCTGTCACACCCCGACTTAGGGCCTAGGCGTGTGACCACAAGTTGATATCTGCTTTGTAAATATATCAGAGTTTATGGGTTAAGTTTAGTGGAAGACTTTAGGTCGAATATAATATTAATTTATATTGAAATTTTACTTAGGAATTAAATAACCAAGCTTTGGTTTACAAAACATATGTTTATATTACAAGGATTTTATATCATATTGAAGCCATCTTGTCACGTGCTTCTATCTTCATAAGACTCCGATCCTTGCTAATGCTACTAATGCTTAATTACCTGCAATGGGTTGGAAAAATACGTCAGCTATATGCTGGTGAACACGTATGACTCAATAAAACATTTTGAATGACGATTACAATACAAACATAGTTTTCTCGACAAACTCAGCGGAAGTATATCTACTTCCTGTATATGTACCACTGCCCTACACATATAACGGTATTCTCTGAGCCACACGGCCCTGAACAGAGAACTGGTCATGACTGTTTAGCTAGTGGCTACCCCGCCTTTGATTGATTGATTGAGCTTTAACAGTTATGTTTGGATCCAGACACATGTGTATTCGGTCTGAGTTGATTTTATTCTCTATCTTGTATTATAACGTTTTAGAGATCACTTGACCTCATGTAGACATTGATTGACTCTTTAAGCAAACACCCGTTCGTCTTATTGAGTATAAATATGTTTTGACTGATTGAAAAGGTTAAAGTATTCACATGTACCATCGGTGTTTGAAAACCTTTACTGATTGATTGATTGTGAATGGTACTTAACCTATACATAAATAGGTTCGTATGAATGTTTGAATGATGTTACTTGATTAAGCTATGATTGTAAGCTTAACCTTGAAATTATTTATCTCATTGATTTTAAATGAAAACACTTGGTTTTATGTGACGTTTTATATAGCATGCTTTGGCTTAATAGGTTCTAACCCGTTGGTGAGTCTCTCTAGGCAACTAAACGGGTCCCTCGGTTGATTGGGATTTGTACGAATTACTTTCCTTAGACAAGAAAATCACTACTAGTGATATCCCCCTTACATTTACTACATGCCCGTTAAAATATATCTTTTGTTTAACATTACTTCATCATGAAGTAACGTTTATGAAAACTTGATTGTGAATGTTTGTAAAATACGATCAAGGTTAAAGTTCATAGCCTCGATTGATAGTCAAAGCTATAATTCAAATAACTTAAACATAACTCCTACCTTATACGGGTACTTAGATTGATAATACGAAGGGGTAAATAAAATGCAAAAAATTTGTGTTATTGACTGTTTGTCTTGTTGCACTATTATATTAGGCAGGCCCTGGATACACGACATGAAAGCAGTACCCTCCACCTATCACCAATGCGTGAAACTTCCAAGTCCGTGGGAGTTATCAAAATCATCAGTGACCAACAACACGGAAAGAATTGCTACACCTCTTCCATGAAGTGTACTGAGAAACCCCAACAAGCGTAGCAATTACAGAAGCCAGCACGAGACGTAATGGAGGCCAAGGAAAAAGAAATTAAAGAAGTACCTATTTATCCCGAGGATCCTGAAGTCAAAGTGCTGATAGGAACGAGTATTCCTGAGGATATTGAGTCAAATTTGCTCGATTTCCTCAAGACAAGGCTGTCAACATTTGCAAGGAGACATGAAGATATGACAGGCCAATTCATCAAAAGAGAAGAAAGTTTGCACCTGAGAGAAATACACATTCAAGAAGAAGTAGAAAGACTCTTGAAAGCGAATATAATTAGGGAAGTTCAATATCCCCAATGGTTAGCAATGTTGTGGTTGTACACAAAAAGAATGGCAAATGGAGAGTTAGTGTAGATTTCACATACTTGAATAAGGCTTGTCCTAAAGATCTATTCCCTCTACCACACATCGATTCAATGGTAGACACTACAGCCGGCCACGAGATGCTGACATTTATGGATGCATCCTCAGGATTTCAGCAAATCCAGATGGAGCCCTCAGATCAAGAAGACACGTCCTTCATGACTCCCACAGGTATTTATTGTTATGTTGCTATGCCCTTTGGACTTAGAAATGCAGGTGAAACCAATCAGAGGTTAGTTAACATGATGTTTAAAGAGCAACTGGGGGACACGATGGAAGTCTATATTGATGATATGGTGGTGAAGTCCAAGAAAGACGAGAATCACCTCCAAGATCTCAAGACCGCATTTGATATCCTCGACAAATATAACATGAAGCTGAATCCTTCAAAGTGTCATTTCGGAGTGAAGGCTGGAAAATTCTTGGGATACATGGTCACCAAAAGGGGAATAGAGGCGAGTCCGGAGCAGATACAAGCTATCCTGAATCTGAAATCCCCAGCATCAGTCAGGATGTTCAAAGGCTAACTGGCAGGATAGCGACGCTCAACAGATTTATATCCAAATCCTCAGAAAAATGTAAAGAATTTTATGATATCCTGAGGAAAAATAAAATGTTCGAGTGGACAAGTATGCATGAGAAAGCTTTAGCATCCTTAAAACTTATCTTTCTTCTGCTCCTCTACTGGTAAAACCCGAGGAAGGTGAATCCCTATCTATATATCTAGCTGTATCAAATAATGCTATAAGTGCTGTTTTGGCTAAGGATCTCGAATGTCAACAACATCCCATATATTATGTAAGTAAAAGTCTTTTGGATACTGAAATCAGGTATTCTTATATTGAAAAATTAAAATTTAGGACTTATCATGGCATCTACTAAACTTAGACACTATTTTGAAACTCACCCTATATGTGTTAAAAAAATTATCCTATTAAGTATGTTTTGAGAAAACCAGAAATGTCAGGTAGAATGGCAAAAAGGGTTGTGAAGCTAAGTGCATATGATATAACATATGAACCTAGAACTGCCGTCAAATCCCAGGCATTAGCAGACTTTGTGGCTGATTTCACCAGTGAACTTAAAGAAAAGGAAGACTTGGAAGTCCAACAACTTGAAGAAACCAAAGATAAGTGGACTCTATAAACTGATGGTGTTTCAAATGTTAGAGGAACGGGTCTTGGGATTCTGCTGAAATCGCCACAGGGGGGACATTATTACAACTAGCAATCGACATGAAAATCAGGTTTATTCAAGTACACGTTGATTCATTATTATTAACTAATCATTTTAATGATTCATATACTGTTAGAGGAGAAAGACTAATGAAATATCTAAAACTAGTAAAAAAAACTAGCAAAGTGTTTTGAAATGTTTGATATTTCACAGGTACCTAGAGAAAAGAATGTTGAAGCAGATGCCCTAGAATACTTAGCTTCATTCTTCAGGATACCGGAAGGTGTCAAGATCCCTATCATACATATCCTAAGCCCAGCAATAGAAGAGCAAGGTGTCAATGAAATATTAGAAGATGATAAAGATATGGGAGTCACGAATCCTAAGGATAATGAAAATTCCTGGATTATCCCGATCAGGAAATATATTCAGGATGGAGTTATCCCCAAGGATGAAAACACAAGAGCTTTTCGCACAAAGGTAATCCTATATACTATAATGAATGATATATTATACAAAAAATATCTTGCAGGACCATATCTTAGGTGCTTGGAGAAGGCAGAAGCTCAAGAAGTTCTTCAGGATATCCATGAAGGAGATTGTGGGAATCACACTGGGGGCAGAGCACTATTCTCCAAAATCCTGAGGACAGGATACTACTCGCCAACGATGAAGAGGGATGCTATGAATTATTCTCATAAATGTGATGCATGCCAGAGACATAGCAACATTTTGCACCAGCCAGCTGAACCCTTGTATCCTGTTATATCCCCTTGGCCTTTCATGAAGTGGGGAATGGATATTGTGGAAAAACTACCAAGAGCTCCAGGAGGAAAAGTCTTTATGCGGGCAATGACCAATGTTTTCAGACCCGACCCGAACGTCGACCCGGATGCCTTACCGGGTCAAAGGTCGGAGCGACCCGGGAGGGCCGACCGGTGTTTGACCCGGATGACATCATAATTAATATAAATAATATATATTTATATATCTTATAAAAGTGGTAAGCCATGTACAATTTCTAATGCATTAATATGTAAAATTCTAGGGTGATTTTGCTAAAACTATAATATTGAGGATGAATAATGTAATTTGTATTAAATAAAAGGTGAAAAGGTAAAAAAAATTATCTTATTTGTTTTTAACCTAAATCCATATACCACCTCCTTCATCTTTTCATCTGCCTCTTTCATTATTTCTTCTTCTTCTTCTTCTTCTTCTTCTTCTTCTTCTTCTTCTTCTACCTTCTGTGATTTGGACGAGACGAGATCGAAGTTTGTGTGTTTGGTGATTTGGAGCAGCGGTGGTGGGTTATGGAGCGGCGACGGTGGGTTATGGGTTATGGAGTGAAGCGACAGTTCTTGTATTTGGTGATTAAATTCTGATTAAACAAAAAAAAAAAGAAAATAGCAAACCTGCCGGGCCAACCGCTGGGTCA